>NC_092412.1:261036847-261339536 GCF_040894005.1 Engystomops pustulosus
GGAGGAGGATAGAAGCTGCGGGGACATGTTGATATGGAGGAGGATAGAAGCTGCGGGGACAGTGATATGGAGGAGGATAGAAGCTGCAGGGACAGTGATATGGAGGAGGATAGAAGCTGCGGGACAGTGATATGGAGGAGGATAGAAGCTGCGGGGACAGTGATATGGAGGAGGATAGAAGCTGCAGGGACAATGATATGGAGGAGGATAGAAGCTGCAGGGGACAGTGATATGGAGGAGGATAGAAGCTGCAGGGACAGTGATATGGAGGAGGATAGAAGCTGCGGGACAGTGATATGGAGGAGGATAGAAGCTGCGGGGACAGTGATATGGAGGAGGATAGAAGCTGCAGGGACAGTGATATGGAGGAGGATAGAAGCTGCAGGGACAATGATATGGAGGAGGATAGAAGCTGCAGGGACAGTGATATGGAGGAGGATAGAAGCTGCAGGGACAGTGATATGGAGGAGGATAGAAGCTGCAGGGACAGTGATATGGAGGAGGATAGAAGCTGCAGGGACAGTGATATGGAGGAGGATAGAAGCTGCAGGGACAGTGATATGGAGGAGGATAGAAGCTGCAGGACAGTGATATGGAGGAGGATAGAAGCTGCGGGGACAGTGATATGGAGGAGGATAGAAGCTGCAGGGACAGTGATATGGAGAAAGATAGAAGCTGCAGGGACAGTGATATGGAGGAGGATAGAAGCTGCAGGGACAATGATATGGAGGAGGATAGAAGCTGCAGGGACAATGATATGGAGGAGGATAGAAGCTGCAGGGGACAGTGATATGGAGGAGGATAGAAGCTGCAGGACAGTGATATGGAGGAGGAGAGAAGCTGCAGGGACAGTGATATGGAGGAGGATAGAAGCTGCAGGGACAGTGATATGGAGGAGGATAGAAGCTGCAGGGACAATGATATGGAGGAGGATAGAAGATGCAGGGACAATGATATGGAGGAGGATAGAAGCTGCAGGGACAATGATATGGAGGAGGATAGAAGCTGCAGGGACAGTGATATGGAGGAGGAGAGAAGCTGCAGGGACAGTGATATGGAGGAGGATAGAAGCTGCAGGGACAGTGATATGGAGGAGGATAGAAGCTGCAGGGACAGTGATATGGAGGAGGATAGAAGCTGCAGGGACAGTGATATGGAGGAGGATAGAAGCTGCAGGGACAGTGATATGGAGGAGTATAGAAGCTGCAGGAACAATGATATGGAGGAGGATAGAAGCTGCAGGGACAGTGATATGGAGGAGGATAGAAGCTGCAGGGGCAGTGATATGGAGGAGGATAGAAGCTGCGGGGACAGTGATATGGAGGAGGATAGAAGCTGCAGGACAGTGATATGGAGGAGGATAGAAGCTGCAGGGACAGTGATATGGAGGAGGATAGAAGCTGCAGGGACAGTGATATGGAGGAGGATAGAAGCTGCAGGACAGTGATATGGAGGAGGATAGAAGCTGCAGGACAGTGATATGGAGGAGGATAGAAGCTGCAGGGACAATGATATGGAGGAGGATAGAAGCTGCAGGACAGTGATATGGAGGAGGATAGAAGCTGCAGGGACAGTGATATGGAGGAGGATAGAAGCTGCAGGGACAGTGATATGGAGGAGGATAGAAGCTGCAGGGACAGTGATATGGAGGAGGATAGAAGCTGCAGGGACAGTGATATGGAGGAGGATAGAAGCTGCAGGGACAGTGATATGGAGGAGGATAGAAGCTGCAGGGACAGTGATATGGAGGAGGATAGAAGCTGCAGGGACAATGATATGGAGGAGGATAGAAGCTGCAGGGACAATGATATGGAGGAGGATAGAAGCTGCGGGGACAATGATATGGAGGAGGATAGAAGCTGCAGGGAGAGTGATATGGAGGAGGATAGAAGCTGCAGGGACAATGATATGGAGGAGGATAGAAGCTGCGGGGACAGTGATATGGAGGAGGATAGAAGCTGCAGGGACAGTGATATGGAGGAGGATAGAAGCTGCAGGGACAGTGATATGGAGGAGGATAGAAGCTGCAGGGACAGTGATATGGAGGAGGATAGAAGCTGCAGGGACAGTGATATGGAGGAGGATAGAAGCTGCAGGGACAGTGATATGGAGGAGGATAGAAGCTGCAGGGACAGTGATATGGAGGAGGATAGAAGCTGCGGGGACAGTGATATGGAGGAGGATAGAAGCTGCAGGACAATGATATGGAGGAGGATAGAAGCTGCAGGGACAGTGATATGGAGGAGGATAGAAGCTGCAGGGACAGTGATATGGAGGAGGATAGAAGCTGCAGGGACAGTGATATGGAGGAGGATAGAAGCTGCGGGGACAGTGATATGGAGGAGGATAGAAGCTGCAGGGACATTGATATGGAGGAGGATAGAAGCTGCAGGGACAATGATATGGAGGAGGATAGAAGCTGCAGGGACAGTGATATGGAGGAGAATAGAAGCTGCAGGACAGTGATATGGAGGAGGATAGAAGCTGCAGGGACATTGATATGGAGGAGGATAGAAGCTGCGGGGAAAGTGATATGGAGGAGGATAGAAGCTGCAGGACAGTGATATGGAGGAGGATAGAAGCTGCAGGGACAATGATATGGAGGAGGATAGATGCTGCAGGACAATGATATGGAGGAGGATAGAAGCTGCGGAGACAATGATATGGAGGAGGATAGAAGCTGCAGGGACAGAGATATGGAGGAGGATAGAAGCTGCAGGACAGTGATATGGAGGAGGATAGAAGCTGCAGGGACATTGATATGGAGGAGGATAGAAGCTGCAGGGACAGTGATATGGAGGAGGATAGAAGCTGCAGGGACAGTGATATGGAGGAGGATAGAAGCTGCAGGTACAATGATAAGGAGGAGGATAGAAGCTGCAGGGACAATGATATGGAGGAGGATAGAAGCTGCAGGGACAATGATATGGAGGAGAATAGAAGCTGCAGGGACAATGATATGGAGGAGGATAGAAGCTGCAGGGACAGTGATATGGAGGAGAATAGAAGCTGCAGGGACAATGATATGGAGGAGGATAGAAGCTGCAGGGACATTGATATGGAGGAGGATAGAAGCTGCAGGGACAGTGATATGGAGGAGAATAGAAGCTGCAGGGACAGTGATATGGAGGAGGATAGAAGCTGCAGGGACAATGATATGGAGGAGGATAGAGGCTGCAGGGACAGTGATATGGAGGAGGATAGAAGCTGCGGGGACAGTGATATGGAGGAGGATAGAAGCTGCAGGGACAGTGATATGGAGGAGGATAGAAGCTGCAGGGACATTGATATGGAGGAGGATAGAAGCTGCAGGGACAGTGATATGGAGGAGGATAGAAGCTGCAGGGACAATGATATGGAGGAGGATAGAAGCTGCAGGACAGTGATATGGAGGAGGATAGAGGCTGCAGGGACAGTGATATGGAGGAGGATAGAAGCTGCAGGACAGTGATATGGAGGAGGATAGAAGCTGCAGGGACAATGATATGGAGGAGGATAGAAGCTGCGGAGACAATGATATGGAGGAGGATAGAAGCTGCAGGACAGTGATATGGAGGAGGATAGAAGCTGCAGGGACAATGATATGGAGGAGGATAGAAGCTGCAGGACAGTGATATGGAGGAGGATAGAAGCTGCAGGGACAGTGATATGGAGGAGGATAGAAGCTTGCAGGGACAATGATATGGAGGAGGATAGAAGCTGCAGGGACAGTGATATGGAGGAGGATAGAAGCTGCAGGGACAATGATATGGAGGAGGATAGAAGCTGCAGGGACAGTGATATGGAGGAGGATAGAAGCTGCAGGGACAGTGATATGGAGGAGGATAGAAGCTGCAGGGACAATGATATGGAGGAGGATAGAAGCTGCAGGGACAGTGATATGGAGGAGGATAGAAGCTGCAGGGACAGTGATATGGAGGAGGATAGAAGCTGCAGGGACAATGATATGGAGGAGGATAGAAGCTGCAGGGACAATGATATGGAGGAGGATAGAAGCTGCAGGGACAGTGATATGGAGGAGGATAGAAGCTGCAGGGACAGTGATATGGAGGAGGATAGAAGCTGCAGGGACAGTGATATGGAGGAGGATAGAAGCTGCAGGGACAATGATATGGAGGAGGATAGAAGCTGCAGGGACAATGATATGGAGGAGGATAGAAGCTGCAGGACAATGATATGGAGGAGGATAGAAGCTGCAGGGACAGTGATATGGAGGAGGATAGAAGCTGCAGGACAATGATATGGAGGAGGATAGAAGCTGCAGGGACAGTGATATGGAGGAGGATAGAAGCTGCAGGACAGTGATATGGAGGAGGATAGAAGCTGCAGGGACAGTGATATGGAGGAGGATAGAAGCTGCAGGACAATGATATGGAGGAGGATAGAAGCTGCAGGGACAGTGATATGGAGGAGGATAGAAGCTGCAGGACAATGATATGGAGGAGGATAGAAGCTGCAGGGACAATGATATGGAGGAGGATAGAAGCTGCAGGGACAGTGATATGGAGGAGGATAGAAGCTGCAGGGACAGTGATATGGAGGAGGATAGAAGCTGCAGGACAATGATATGGAGGAGGATAGAAGCTGCAGGGACAATGATATGGAGGAGGATAGAAGCTGCAGGACAATGATATGGAGGAGGATAGAAGCTGCAGGGACAGTGATATGGAGGAGGATAGAAGCTGCAGGGACAGTGATATGGAGGAGGATAGAAGCTGCAGGACAATGATATGGAGGAGGATAGAAGCTGCAGGGACAGTGATATGGAGGAGGATAGAAGCTGCAGGACAGTGATATGGAGGAGGATAGAAGCTGCAGGGACAGTGATATGGAGGAGGATAGAAGCTGCAGGGACAGTGATATGGAGGAGGATAGAAGCTGCAGGACAGTGATATGGAGGAGGATAGAAGCTGCAGGGACAGTGATATGGAGGAGGATAGAAGCTGCGGGACAGTGATATGGAGGAGGATAGAAGCTGCAGGACAATGATATGGAGGAGGATAGAAGCTGCAGGGACAGTGATATGGAGGAGGATAGAAGCTGCGGAGACAATGATATGGAGGAGGATAGAAGCTGCAGGGACAATGATATGGAGGAGGATAGAAGCTGCAGGGACAATGATATGGAGGAGGATAGAAGCTGCAGGGACAGTGATATGGAGGAGGATAGAAGCTGCAGGGACAGTGATATGGAGGAGGATAGAAGCTGCGGAGACAATGATATGGAGGAGGATAGAAGCTGCAGGGACAGTGATATGGAGGAGGATAGAAGCTGCAGGGACAGTGATATGGAGGAGGATAGAAGCTGCGGAGACAATGATATGGAGGAGGATAGAAGCTGCAGGGACATTGATATGGAGGAGGATAGAAGCTGCAGGACAGTGATATGGAGGAGGATAGAAGCTGCAGGGACAGTGATATGGAGGAGGATAGAAGCTGCAGGGACAGTGATATGGAGGAGGATAGAAGCTGCAGGGACAGTGATATGGAGGAGGATAGAAGCTGCAGGGACAGTGATATGGAGGAGGATAGAAGCTGCAGGGACAGTGATATGGAGGAGGATAGAAGCTGCAGGGACAATGATATGGAGGGAGGATAGAAGCTGCAGGGACAGTGATATGGAAGAGGATAGAAGCTGCAGGGACAGTGATATGGAGGAGGATAGAAGCTGCAGGGACAGTGATATGGAGGAGGATAGAAGCTGCAGGGACAGTGATATGGAGGAGGATAGAAGCTGCGGAGACAATGATATGGAGGAGGATAGAAGCTGCAGGGACAGTGATATGGAGGAGGATAGAAGCTGCAGGGACAGTGATATGGAGGAGGATAGAAGCTGCGGAGACAATGATATGGAGGAGGATAGAAGCTGCAGGGACAGTGATATGGAGGAGGATAGAAGCTGCAGGGACAGTGATATGGAGGAGGATAGAAGCTGCAGGGACAGTGATATGGGAGGAGGATAGAAGCTGCAGGGACAGTGATATGGAAGAGGATAGAAGCTGCAGGGACAGTGATATGGAGGAGGATAGAAGCTGCAGGGACAGTGATATGGAGGAGGATAGAAGCTGCAGGGACAGTGATATGGAGGAGGATAGAAGCTGCAGGGACAGTGATATGGAGGAGGATAGAAGCTGCAGGGACAGTGATATGGAGGAGGATAGAAGCTGCAGGGACAATGATATGGAGGAGGATAGAAGCTGCAGGGACAGTGATATGGAGGAGGATAGAAGCTGCAGGGGCAGTGATATGGAGGAGGATAGAAGCTGCGGGGACAGTGATATGGAGGAGGATAGAAGCTGCAGGACAGTGATATGGAGGAGGATAGAAGCTGCAGGGACAGTGATATGGAGGAAGATAGAAGCTGCAGGGACAGTGATATGGAGGAGGATAGAAGCTGCAGGGACAGTGATATGGAGGAGGATAGAAGCTGCAGGACAGTGATATGGAGGAGGATAGAAGCTGCAGGACAGTGATATGGAGGAGGATAGAAGCTGCAGGACAGTGATATGGAGGAGGATAGAAGCTGCAGGACAGTGATATGGAGGAGGATAGAAGCTGCAGGGACAGTGATATGGAGGAGGATAGAAGCTGCAGGGACAGTGATATGGAGGAGGATAGAAGCTGCAGGGACAGTGATATGGAGGAGGATAGAAGCTGCAGGGACAATGATATGGAGGAGGATAGAAGCTGCAGGGACAGTGATATGGAGGAGGATAGAAGCTGCAGGGACAGTGATATGGAGGAGGATAGAAGCTGCAGGGACAGTGATATGGAGGAGGATAGAAGCTGCAGGGACAGTGATATGGAGGAGGATAGAAGCTGCAGGGACAGTGATATGGAGGAGGATAGAAGCTGCAGGGACAGTGATATGGAGGAGGATAGAAGCTGCAGGGACAGTGATATGGAGGAGGATAGAAGCTGCAGGGACAGTGATATGGAGGAGGATAGAAGCTGCAGGGACAGTGATATGGAGGAGGATAGAGGCTGCAGGGACAGTGATATGGAGGAGGATAGAAGCTGCAGGGACAGTGATATGGAGGAGGATAGAGGCTGCAGGGACAGTGATATGGAGGAGGATAGAAGCTGCGGGACAGTGATATGGAGGAGGATAGAAGCTGCGGGGACAGTGATATGGAGGAGGATAGAAGCTGCAGGGACATTGATATGGAGGAGGATAGAAGCTGCAGGGACAGTGATATGGAGGAGGATAGAAGCTGCAGGGACAGTGATATGGAGGAGGATAGAAGCTGCAGGGACATTGATATGGAGGAGGATAGAAGCTGCAGGGACAGTGATATGGAGGAGGATAGAAGCTGCAGGGACAGTGATATGGAGGAGGATAGAAGCTGCAGGGACAGTGATATGGAGGAGGATAGAAGCTGCAGGGACAGTGATATGGAGGAGGATAGAAGCTGCAGGGACAGTGATATGGAGGAGGATAGAAGCTGCAGGGACAGTGATATGGAGGAGGATAGAAGCTGCAGGGACAGTGATATGGAGGAGGATAGAAGCTGCAGGGACATTGATATGGAGGAGGATAGAAGCTGCAGGGACAGTGATATGGAGGAGAATAGAAGCTGCAGGGACAATGATATGGAGGAGGATAGAAGCTGCAGGGACAGTGATATGGAGGAGGATAGAAGCTGCAGGGACAATGATATGGAGGAGGATAGAGGCTGCAGGGACAGTGATATGGAGGAGGATAGAAGCTGCAGGGACAGTGATATGGAGGAGGATAGAGGCTGCAGGGACAGTGATATGGAGGAGGATAGAAGCTGCGGGGACAGTGATATGGAGGAGGATAGAAGCTGCAGGGACAGTGATATGGAGGAGGATAGAAGCTGCAGGGACATTGATATGGAGGAGGATAGAAGCTGCAGGGACAGTGATATGGAGGAGGATAGAAGCTGCAGGGACAATGATATGGAGGAGGATAGAAGCTGCAGGGACAGTGATATGGAGGAGGATAGAAGCTGCAGGGACATTGATATGGAGGAGGATAGAAGCTGCAGGGACAGTGATATGGAGGAGGATAGAAGCTGCAGGGACAGTGATATGGAGGAGGATAGAAGCTGCAGGGACAGTGATATGGAGGAGGATAGAAGCTGCAGGACAGTGATATGGAGGAGGATAGAAGCTGCAGGGACAGTGATATGGAGGAGGATAGAAGCTGCGGGGACAGTGATATGGAGGAGGATAGAAGCTGCGGGGACAGTGATATGGAGGAGGATAGAAGCTGCAGGACAGTGATATGGAGGAGGATAGAAGCTGCGGGGACAATGATATGGAGGAGGATAGAAGCTGCGGGGACAGTGATATGGAGGAGGATAGAAGCTGCAGGACAGTGATATGGGAGGAGGATAGAAGCTGCAGGGACAGTGATATGGAGGAGGATAGAAGCTGCAGGACAGTGATATGGAGGAGGATAGAAGCTGCAGGGACAGTGATATGGAGGAGGATAGAAGCTGCAGGGACAGTGATATGGAGGAGGATAGAAGCTGCAGGGGCAGAGATATGGAGGAGGATAGAAGCTGCAGGGACAGTGATATGGAGGAGGATAGAAGCTGCAGGGACAGTGATATGGAGGAGGATAGAAGCTGCAGGACAGTGATATGGAGTAGGATAGAAGCTGCAGGGACAGTGATATGGAGGAGGATAGAAGCTGCAGGGACAGTGATATGGAGGGAGGATAGAAGCTGCAGGGACAATGATATGGAGGAGGATAGAAGCTGCAGGGACAATGATATGGAGGAGGATAGAAGCTGCAGGGACAGTGATATGGAGGAGGATAGAAGCTGCGGGGACAGTGATATGGAGGAGGATAGAAGCTGCAGGACAGTGATATGGAGGAGGATAGAAGCTGCAGGACAGTGATATGGAGGAGGATAGAAGCTGCAGGGACAATGATATGGAGGAGGATAGAAGCTGCAGGACAGTGATATGGAGGAGGATAGAAGCTGCAGGGACAGTGATATGGAGGAGGATAGAAGCTGCAGGGACAGTGATATGGAGGAGGATAGAAGCTGCGGAGACAATGATATGGAGGAGGATAGAAGCTGCAGGGACAATGATATGGAGGAGGATAGAAGCTGCAGGACAGTGATATGGAGGAGGATAGAAGCTGCAGGGACAGTGATATGGAGGAGGATAGAAGCTGCAGGGACAATGATATGGAGGAGGATAGAAGCTGCGGAGACAATGATATGGAGGAGGATAGAAGCTGCAGGACAGTGATATGGAGGAGGATAGAAGCTGCAGGGACAATGATATGGAGGAGGATAGAAGCTGCAGGACAGTGATATGGAGGAGGATAGAAGCTGCAGGGACAATGATATGGAGGAGGATAGAAGCTGCGGGGACAGTGATATGGAGGAGGATAGAAGCTGCAGGGACAATGATATGGAGGAGGATAGAAGCTGCAGGGACAGTGATATGGAGGAGGATAGAAGCTGCAGGGACAGTGATATGGAGGAGGATAGAAGCTGCAGGGACAATGATATGGAGGAGGATAGAAGCTGCAGGGACAGTGATATGGAGGAGGATAGAAGCTGCAGGGACAATGATATGGAGGAGGATAGAAGCTGCAGGGACAGTGATATGGAGGAGGGTAGAAGCTGCAGGGACAATGATATGGAGGAGGATAGAAGCTGCAGGGACAGTGATATGGAGGAGGATAGAAGCTGCAGGACAATGATATGGAGGAGGATAGAAGCTGCAGGGACAGTGATATGGAGGAGGATAGAAGCTGCAGGGACAGTGATATGGAGGAGGATAGAAGCTGCAGGGACAGTGATATGGAGGAGGATAGAAGCTGCAGGACAGTGATATGGAGGAGGATAGAAGCTGCAGGGACAGTGATATGGAGGAGGATAGAAGCTGCAGGGACAATGATATGGAGGAGGATAGAAGCTGCAGGGACAATGATATGGAGGAGGATAGAAGCTGCAGGGACAGTGATATGGAGGAGGATAGAAGCTGCGGAGACAATGATATGGAGGAGGATAGAAGCTGCAGGGACAATGATATGGAGGAGGATAGAAGCTGCAGGGACAGTGATATGGAGGAGGATAGAAGCTGCGGAGACAATGATATGGAGGAGGATAGAAGCTGCAGGGACAGTGATATGGAGGAGGATAGAAGCTGCAGGGACAGTGATATGGAGGAGGATAGAAGCTGCGGAGACAATGATATGGAGGAGGATAGAAGCTGCAGGGACATTGATATGGAGGAGGATAGAAGCTGCAGGACAGTGATATGGAGGAGGATAGAAGCTGCAGGGACAATGATATGGAGGAGGATAGAAGCTGCAGGGACAGTGATATGGAGGAGGATAGAAGCTGCAGGGACAGTGATATGGAGGAGGATAGAAGCTGCAGGGACAGTGATATGGAGGAGGATAGAAGCTGCAGGGACAGTGATATGGAGGAGGATAGAAGCTGCAGGGACAATGATATGGAGGAGGATAGAAGCTGCAGGACAGTGATATGGAAGAGGATAGAAGCTGCAGGGACAGTGATATGGAGGAGGATAGAAGCTGCAGGGACAGTGATATGGAGGAGGATAGAAGCTGCAGGGACAATGATATGGAGGAGGATAGAAGCTGCAGGGACAGTGATATGGAGGAGGATAGAAGCTGCAGGGACAGTGATATGGAGGAGGATAGAAGCTGCAGGGACAGTGATATGGAGGAGGATAGAAGCTGCGGAGACAATGATATGGAGGAGGATAGAAGCTGCGGGGACAATGATATGGAGGAGGATAGAAGCTGCAGGGACAATGATATGGAGGAGGATAGAAGCTGCAGGGACAATGATATGGAGGAGGATAGAAGCTGCAGGGACAGTGATATGGAGGAGGATAGAAGCTGCAGGGACAGTGATATGGAGGAGGATAGAAGCTGCAGGGCAGTGATATGGAGGAGGATAGAAGCTGCGGAGACAATGATATGGAGGAGGATAGAAGCTGCAGGGACAGTGATATGGAGGAGGATAGAAGCTGCAGGGACAGTGATATGGAGGAGGATAGAAGCTGCAGGGACAGTGATATGGAGGAGGATAGAAGCTGCAGGGACAGTGATATGGAAGAGGATAGAAGCTGCAGGGACAGTGATATGGAGGAGGATAGAAGCTGCAGGGACAGTGATATGGAGGAGGATAGAAGCTGCAGGGACAGTGATATGGAGGAGGATAGAAGCTGCAGGGACAGTGATATGGAGGAGGATAGAAGCTGCGGAGACAATGATATGGAGGAGGATAGAAGCTGCGGGGACAGTGATATGGAGGAGGATAGAAGCTGCAGGGACAGTGATATGGAGGAGGATAGAAGCTGCGGGGACAGTGATATGGAGGAGGATAGAAGCTGCGGGGACAGTGATATGGAGGAGGATAGAAGCTGCAGGGGCAGAGATATGGAGGAGGATAGAAGCTGCAGGGACAGTGATATGGAGGAGGATAGAAGCTGCAGGGACAATGATATGGAGGAGGATAGAAGCTGCGGGGACAGTGATATGGAGGAGGATAGAAGCTGCAGGGACAGTGATATGGAGGAGGATAGAAGCTGCAGGGACAGTGATATGGAGGAGGATAGAAGCTGCAGGGACAGTGATATGGAGGAGGATAGAAGCTGCGGGGACAATGATATGGAGGAGGATAGAAGCTGCGGGGACAATGATATGGAGGAGGATAGAAGCTGCAGGGACAATGATATGGAGGAGGATAGAAGCTGCAGGGACAGAGATATGGAGGAGGATAGAAGCTGCAGGGACAGAGATATGGAGGAGGATAGAAGCTGCAGGGACAATGATATGGAGGAGGATAGAAGCTGCAGGGACAGAGATATGGAGGAGGATAGAAGCTGCAGGGACAGTGATATGGAGGAGGATAGAAGCTGCAGGGACAATGATATGGAGGAGGATAGAAGCTGCAGGGACAGTGATATGGAGGAGGATAGAAGCTGCAGGGACAGTGATATGGAGGAGGATAGAAGCTGCAGGGACAGTGATATGGAGGAGGATAGAAGCTGCAGGGACAGTGATATGGAGGAGGATAGAAGCTGCGGAGACAATGATATGGAGGAGGATAGAAGCTGCAGGGACAGTGATATGGAGGAGGATAGAAGCTGCAGGGACAGTGATATGGAGGAGGATAGAAGCTGCAGGGACAGTGATATGGAGGAGGATAGAAGCTGCAGGGACAATGATATGGAGGAGGATAGAAGCTGCAGGGACAGTGATATGGAAGAGGATAGAAGCTGCAGGGACAGTGATATGGAGGAGGATAGAAGCTGCAGGGACAGTGATATGGAGGAGGATAGAAGCTGCAGGGACAGTGATATGGAGGAGGATAGAAGCTGCAGGGACAGTGATATGGAGGAGGATAGAAGCTGCAGGGACAGTGATATGGAGGAGGATAGAAGCTGCAGGGACAATGATATGGAGGAGGATAGAAGCTGCAGGGACAGTGATATGGAGGAGGATAGAAGCTGCAGGGGCAGTGATATGGAGGAGGATAGAAGCTGCGGGGACAGTGATATGGAGGAGGATAGAAGCTGCAGGACAGTGATATGGAGGAGGATAGAAGCTGCAGGGACAGTGATATGGAGGAGGATAGAAGCTGCAGGACAGTGATATGGAGGAGGATAGAAGCTGCAGGGACAGTGATATGGAGGAGGATAGAAGCTGCAGGGACAGTGATATGGAGGAGGATAGAAGCTGCAGGACAGTGATATGGAGGAGGATAGAAGCTGCAGGACAGTGATATGGAGGAGGATAGAAGCTGCAGGGACAGTGATATGGAGGAGGATAGAAGCTGCAGGGACAGTGATATGGAGGAGGATAGAAGCTGCAGGACAGTGATATGGAGGAGGATAGAAGCTGCAGGGACAGTGATATGGAGGAGGATAGAAGCTGCAGGGACAGTGATATGGAGGAGGATAGAAGCTGCAGGGACAGTGATATGGAGGAGGATAGAAGCTGCAGGGACAATGATATGGAGGAGGATAGAAGCTGCAGGGACAGTGATATGGAGGAGGATAGAAGCTGCAGGGACAGTGATATGGAGGAGGATAGAAGCTGCAGGGACAGTGATATGGAGGAGGATAGAAGCTGCAGGGACAATGATATGGAGGAGGATAGAAGCTGCAGGGACAGTGATATGGAGGAGGATAGAAGCTGCAGGGACAGTGATATGGAGGAGGATAGAAGCTGCGGGGACAGTGATATGGAGGAGGATAGAAGCTGCAGGACAATGATATGGAGGAGGATAGAAGCTGCAGGGACAGTGATATGGAGGAGGATAGAAGCTGCAGGGACAGTGATATGGAGGAGGATAGAAGCTGCAGGGACAGTGATATGGAGGAGGATAGAAGCTGCAGGGACAGTGATATGGAGGAGGATAGAAGCTGCAGGGACAGTGATATGGAGGAGGATAGAAGCTGCAGGGACAGTGATATGGAGGAGGATAGAAGCTGCAGGGACAATGATATGGAGGAGGATAGAGGCTGCAGGGACAGTGATATGGAGGAGGATAGAAGCTGCAGGGACAGTGATATGGAGGAGGATAGAGGCTGCAGGGACAGTGATATGGAGGAGGATAGAAGCTGCAGGGACAGTGATATGGAGGAGGATAGAAGCTGCGGGGACAGTGATATGGAGGAGGATAGAGGCTGCAGGGACAGTGATATGGAGGAGGATAGAAGCTGCGGGGACAGTGATATGGAGGAGGATAGAAGCTGCGGGGACAGTGATATGGAGGAGGATAGAAGCTGCAGGGACAATGATATGGAGGAGGATAGAAGCTGCAGGGACAGTGATATGGAGGAGAATAGAAGCTGCAGGGACAGAGATATGGAGGAGGATAGAAGCTGCAGGGACAGTGATATGGAGGAGGATAGAAGCTGCAGGGACAGTGATATGGAGGAGGATAGAAGCTGCAGGGACATTGATATGGAGGAGGATAGAAGCTGCAGGGACAGTGATATGGAGGAGAATAGAAGCTGCAGGGACAATGATATGGAGGAGGATAGAAGCTGCAGGGACAGTGATATGGAGGAGGATAGAAGCTGCAGGGACAATGATATGGAGGAGGATAGAGGCTGCAGGGACAGTGATATGGAGGAGGATAGAAGCTGCAGGGACAGTGATATGGAGGAGGATAGAGGCTGCAGGGACAGTGATATGGAGGAGGATAGAAGCTGCAGGGACAGTGATATGGAGGAGGATAGAAGCTGCAGGGACATTGATATGGAGGAGGATAGAAGCTGCAGGGACAGTGATATGGAGGAGGATAGAAGCTGCAGGGACAATGATATGGAGGAGGATAGAAGCTGCAGGGACAGTGATATGGAGGAGGATAGAAGCTGCAGGGACATTGATATGGAGGAGGATAGAAGCTGCAGGGACAGTGATATGGAGGAGGATAGAAGCTGCAGGGACAGTGATATGGAGGAGGATAGAAGCTGCAGGGACAGTGATATGGAGGAGGATAGAAGCTGCAGGACAGTGATATGGAGGAGGATAGAAGCTGCGGGGACAGTGATATGGAGGAGGATAGAAGCTGCAGGGACAGTGATATGGAGGAGGATAGAAGCTGCGGGGACAGTGATATGGAGGAGGATAGAAGCTGCGGGGACAGTGATATGGAGGAGGATAGAAGCTGCAGGACAGTGATATGGAGGAGGATAGAAGCTGCAGGGACAGTGATATGGAGGAGGATAGAAGCTGCAGGGACAGTGATATGGAGGAGGATAGAAGCTGCAGGGGCAGAGATATGGAGGAGGATAGAAGCTGCAGGGACAGTGATATGGAGGAGGATAGAAGCTGCAGGGACAGTGATATGGAGGAGGATAGAAGCTGCAGGACAGTGATATGGAGTAGGATAGAAGCTGCAGGGACAGTGATATGGAGGAGGATAGAAGCTGCAGGGACAGTGATATGGAGGAGGATAGAAGCTGCAGGGACAATGATATGGAGGAGGATAGAAGCTGCAGGGACAATGATATGGAGGAGGATAGAAGCTGCAGGGACAGTGATATGGAGGAGGATAGAAGCTGCGGGGACAGTGATATGGAGGAGGATAGAAGCTGCAGGACAGTGATATGGAGGAGGATAGAAGCTGCAGGACAGTGATATGGAGGAGGATAGAAGCTGCAGGGACAGTGATATGGAGGAGGATAGAAGCTGCAGGGACAGTGATATGGAGGAGGATAGAAGCTGCAGGGACAATGATATGGAGGAGGATAGAAGCTGCAGGACAGTGATATGGAGGAGGATAGAAGCTGCAGGGACAGTGATATGGAGGAGGATAGAAGCTGCAGGGACAATGATATGGAGGAGGATAGAAGCTGCAGGACAGTGATATGGAGGAGGATAGAAGCTGCAGGGACAGTGATATGGAGGAGGATAGAAGCTGCAGGGACAATGATATGGAGGAGGATAGAAGCTGCGGAGACAATGATATGGAGGAGGATAGAAGCTGCAGGACAGTGATATGGAGGAGGATAGAAGCTGCAGGGACAATGATATGGAGGAGGATAGAAGCTGCAGGACAGTGATATGGAGGAGGATAGAAGCTGCAGGGACAATGATATGGAGGAGGATAGAAGCTGCGGGGACAGTGATATGGAGGAGGATAGAAGCTGCAGGGACAATGATATGGAGGAGGATAGAAGCTGCAGGGACAGTGATATGGAGGAGGATAGAAGCTGCAGGGACAGTGATATGGAGGAGGATAGAAGCTGCAGGGACAGTGATATGGAGGAGGATAGAAGCTGCAGGGACAATGATATGGAGGAGGATAGAAGCTGCAGGGACAGTGATATGGAGGAGGGTAGAAGCTGCAGGGACAATGATATGGAGGAGGATAGAAGCTGCAGGGACAGTGATATGGAGGAGGATAGAAGCTGCAGGGACAGTGATATGGAGGAGGATAGAAGCTGCAGGGACAGTGATATGGAGGAGGATAGAAGCTGCAGGACAGTGATATGGAGGAGGATAGAAGCTGCAGGGACAGTGATATGGAGGAGGATAGAAGCTGCAGGGACAATGATATGGAGGAGGATAGAAGCTGCAGGGACAGTGATATGGAGGAGGATAGAAGCTGCGGAGACAATGATATGGAGGAGGATAGAAGCTGCAGGGACAATGATATGGAGGAGGATAGAAGCTGCAGGGACAGTGATATGGAGGAGGATAGAAGCTGCGGAGACAATGATATGGAGGAGGATAGAAGCTGCAGGGACAGTGATATGGAGGAGGATAGAAGCTGCAGGGACAGTGATATGGAGGAGGATAGAAGCTGCGGAGACAATGATATGGAGGAGGATAGAAGCTGCAGGGACATTGATATGGAGGAGGATAGAAGCTGCAGGACAGTGATATGGAGGAGGATAGAAGCTGCAGGGACAGTGATATGGAGGAGGATAGAAGCTGCAGGGACAGTGATATGGAGGAGGATAGAAGCTGCAGGGACAGTGATATGGAGGAGGATAGAAGCTGCAGGGACAATGATATGGAGGAGGATAGAAGCTGCAGGACAGTGATATGGAAGAGGATAGAAGCTGCAGGGACAGTGATATGGAGGAGGATAGAAGCTGCAGGGACAGTGATATGGAGGAGGATAGAAGCTGCAGGGACAATGATATGGAGGAGGATAGAAGCTGCAGGGACAGTGATATGGAGGAGGATAGAAGCTGCGGGGACAGTGATATGGAGGAGGATAGAAGCTGCGGAGACAATGATATGGAGGAGGATAGAAGCTGCGGGGACAATGATATGGAGGAGGATAGAAGCTGCAGGGACAATGATATGGAGGAGGATAGAAGCTGCAGGGACAATGATATGGAGGAGGATAGAAGCTGCAGGGACAGTGATATGGAGGAGGATAGAAGCTGCAGGGACAGTGATATGGAGGAGGATAGAAGCTGCAGGGGCAGTGATATGGAGGAGGATAGAAGCTGCGGAGACAATGATATGGAGGAGGATAGAAGCTGCAGGGACAGTGATATGGAGGAGGATAGAAGCTGCAGGGACAGTGATATGGAGGAGGATAGAAGCTGCAGGGACAGTGATATGGAGGAGGATAGAAGCTGCAGGGACAGTGATATGGAAGAGGATAGAAGCTGCAGGGACAGTGATATGGAGGAGGATAGAAGCTGCAGGGACAGTGATATGGAGGAGGATAGAAGCTGCAGGGACAGTGATATGGAGGAGGATAGAAGCTGCAGGGACAGTGATATGGACGAGGATAGAAGCTGCAGGGACAATGATATGGAGGAGGATAGAAGCTGCAGGGACAGTGATATGGAGGAGGATAGAAGCTGCAGGGACAGTGATATGGAGGAGGATAGAAGCTGCAGGGACAATGATATGGAGGAGGATAGAAGCTGCAGGGACAGTGATATGGAGGAGGATAGAAGCTGCGGGGACAATGATATGGAGGAGGATAGAAGCTGCAGGGACAGTGATATGGAGGAGGATAGAAGCTGCAGGGACAGTGATATGGAGGAGGATAGAAGCTGCGGGGACAATGATATGGAGGAGGATAGAAGCTGCAGGGACAGTGATATGGAGGAGGATAGAAGCTGCAGGACAATGATATGGAGGAGGATAGAAGCTGCGGAGACAGTGATATGGAGGAGGATAGAAGCTGCGGGGACAGTGATATGGAGGAGGATAGAAGCTGCAGGACAGTGATATGGAGGAGGATAGAAGCTGCAGGGACAGTGATATGGAGGAGGATAGAAGCTGCAGGACAGTGATATGGAGGAGGATAGAAGCTGCAGGACAGTGATATGGAGGAGGATAGAAGCTGCGGGGACAATGATATGGAGGAGGATAGAAGCTGCAGGGACAGTGATATGGAGGAGGATAGAAGCTGCAGGGACAGTGATATGGAGGAGAATAGAAGCTGCAGGGACAGTGATATGGAGGAGGATAGAAGCTGCAGGGACAGAGATATGGAGGAGGATAGAAGCTGCAGGGACAGTGATATGGAGGAGGATAGAAGCTGGAGGGATAGTGATATGGAGGAGGATAGAAGCTGCAGGGGCAGTGATATGGAGGAGGATAGAAGCTGCAGGGACAATGATATGGAGGAGGATAGAAGCTGCAGGACAGTGATATGGAGGAGGATAGAAGCTGCAGGGACAGTGATATGGAGGAGGATAGAAGCTGCAGGGACAGTGATATGGAGGAGGATAGAAGCTGCAGGACAGTGATATGGAGGAGGATAGAAGCTGCGTGGACAATGATATGGAGGAGGATAGAAGCTGCAGGACAGTGATATGGAGGAGGATAGAAGCTGCAGGACATTGATATGGAGGAGGATAGAAGCTGCGTGGACAATGATATGGAGGAGGATAGAAGCTGCAGGGACAGTGATATGGAGGAGGATAGAAGCTGCAGGGACAGTGATATGGAGGAGGATAGAAGCTGCGTGGACAATGATATGGAGGAGGATAGAAGCTGCAGGGACAGTGATATGGAGGAGGATAGAAGCTGCAGGGACAGTGATATGGAGGAGGATAGAAGCTGCAGGGACAGTGATATGGAGGAGGATAGAAGCTGCGGAGACAATGATATGGAGGAGGATAGAAGCTGCAGGGACAGTGATATGGAGGAGGATAGAAGCTGCAGGGACAGTGATATGGAGGAGGATAGAAGCTGCGGAGACAATGATATGGAGGAGGATAGAAGCTGCAGGGACAGTGATATGGAGGAGGATAGAAGCTGCGGGGACAATGATATGGAGGAGGATAGAAGCTGCAGGGACAGTGATATGGAGGAGGATAGAAGCTGCAGGGACAATGATATGGAGGAGGATAGAAGCTGCGGGGACAGTGATATGGAGGAGGATAGAAGCTGCAGGACAGTGATATGGAGGAGGATAGAAGCTGCGGGGACAATGATATGGAGGAGGATAGAAGCTGCAGGGACAGTGATATGGAGGAGGATAGAAGCTGCAGGGACAGTGATATGGAGGAGGATAGAAGCTGCAGGGACAGTGATATGGAGGAGGATAGAAGCTGCAGGGACAGTGATATGGAGGAGGATAGAAGCTGCGGAGACAATGATATGGAGGAGGATAGAAGCTGCAGGGGCAGTGATATGGAGGAGGATAGAAGCTGCGGAGACAATGATATGGAGGAGGATAGAAGCTGCAGGGACAGTGATATGGAGGAGGATAGAAGCTGCGGGGACAATGATATGGAGGAGGATAGAAGCTGCAGGGACAGTGATATGGAGGAGGATAGAAGCTGCAGGGACAGTGATATGGAGGAGGATAGAAGCTGCGGAGACAATGATATGGAGGAGGATAGAAGCTGCAGGGGCAGTGATATGGAGGAGGATAGAAGCTGCGGAGACAATGATATGGAAGAGGATAGAAGCTGCAGGGACAGTGATATGGAGGAGGATAGAAGCTGCAGGGACAGTGATATGGAGGAGGATAGAAGCTGCAGGACAGTGATATGGAGGAGGATAGAAGCTGCAGGGACAATGATATGGAGGAGGATAGAAGCTGCAGGACAGTGATATGGAGGAGGATAGAAGCTGCAGGACAGTGATATGGAGGAGGATAGAAGCTGCAGGGACAATGATATGGAGGAGGATAGAAGCTGCAGGGACAGTGATATGGAGGAGGATAGAAGCTGCAGGGACAGTGATATGGAGGAGGATAGAAGCTGCAGGACAGTGATATGGAGGAGGATAGAAGCTGCGGGGACAGTGATATGGAGGAGGATAGAAGCTGCAGGGACAGTGATATGGAGGAGGATAGAAGCTGCAGGACAGTGATATGGAGGAGGATAGAAGCTGCAGGGACAGTGATATGGAGGAGGATAGAAGCTGCAGGGACAATGATATGGAGGAGGATAGAAGCTGCAGGGACAGTGATATGGAGGAGGATAGAAGCTGCAGGGACAGTGATATGGAGGAGGATAGAAGCTGCAGGGACAATGATATGGAGGAGGATAGAAGCTGCAGGGACAATGATATGGAGGAGGATAGAAGCTGCAGGGACAGTGATATGGAGGAGGATAGAAGCTGCAGGGACAGTGATATGGAGGAGGATAGAAGCTGCAGGGACAATGATATGGAGGAGGATAGAAGCTGCAGGGACAATGATATGGAGGAGGATAGAAGCTGCAGGGACAGTGATATGGAGGAGGATAGAAGCTGCAGGGACAGTGATATGGAGGAGGATAGAAGCTGCAGGGACAGTGATATGGAGGAGGATAGAAGCTGCAGGGACAGTGATATGGAGGAGGATAGAAGCTGCAGGGACAGTGATATGGAGGAGGATAGAAGCTGCGGGGACAGTGATATGGAGGAGGAGAGAAGCTGCAGGGACAATGATATGGAGGAGGATAGAAGCTGCAGGGACAATGATATGGAGGAGGATAGAAGCTGCAGGGACAGTGATATGGAGGAGGATAGAAGCTGCAGGGACAGTGATATGGAGGAGGGTAGAAGCTGCAGGGACAATGATATGGAGGAGGATAGAAGCTGCAGGGACAGTGATATGGAGGAGGATAGAAGCTGCAGGGACAATGATATGGAGGAGGATAGAAGCTGCAGGGACAGTGATATGGAGGAGGATAGAAGCTGCAGGGACAATGATATGGAGGAGGATAGAAGCTGCGGGGACAATGATATGGAGGAGGATAGAAGCTGCAGGGACAGTGATATGGAGGAGGATAGAAGCTGCAGGGACAGTGATATGGAGGAGGATAGAAGCTGCAGGGACAGTGATATGGAGGAGGATAGAAGCTGCAGGGACAGTGATATGGAGGAGGATAGAAGCTGCAGGGACAGTGATATGGAGGAGGATAGAAGCTGCAGGGACAATGATATGGAGGAGGATAGAAGCTGCAGGGACAATGATATGGAGGAGGATAGAAGCTGCAGGGACAGTGATATGGAGGAGGATAGAAGCTGCAGGACAGTGATATGGAGGAGGATAGAAGCTGCAGGGACAATGATATGGAGGAGGATAGAAGCTGCAGGACAGTGATATGGAGGAGGATAGAAGCTGCAGGGACAGTGATATGGAGGAGGATAGAAGCTGCAGGGACAGTGATATGGAGGAGGATAGAAGCTGCAGGGACAGTGATATGGAGGAGGATAGAAGCTGCAGGGACAGTGATATGGAGGAGGATAGAAGCTGCAGGGACAGTGATATGGAGGAGGATAGAAGCTGCAGGGACAGTGATATGGAGGAGGATAGAAGCTGCAGGGACAATGATATGGAGGAGGATAGAAGCTGCGGGGACAGTGATATGGAGGAGGATAGAAGCTGCAGGACAGTGATATGGAGGAGGATAGAAGCTGCAGGGACAATGATATGGAGGAGGATAGAAGCTGCAGGGACAGTGATATGGAGGAGGATAGAAGCTGCAGGGACAATGATATGGAGGAGGATAGAAGCTGCAGGACAATGATATGGAGGAGGATAGAAGCTGCAGGGACAGTGATATGGAGGAGGATAGAAGCTGCGGGGACAGTGATATGGAGGAGGATAGAAGCTGCAGGGACAGTGATATGGAGGAGGATAGAAGCTGCAGGGGCAGTGATATGGAGGAGGATAGAAGCTGCAGGGACAATGATATGGAGGAGGATAGAAGCTGCAGGGACAGTGATATGGAGGAGGATAGAAGCTGCAGGGACAATGATATGGAGGAGGATAGAAGCTGCAGGGACAATGATATGGAGGAGGATAGAAGCTGCGGGGACAGTGATATGGAGGAGGATAGAAGCTGCAGGGACAGTGATATGGAGGAGGATAGAAGCTGCAGGGGCAGTGATATGGAGGAGGATAGAAGCTGCAGGGACAATGATATGGAGGAGGATAGAAGCTGCAGGGACAGTGATATGGAGGAGGATAGAAGCTGCAGGGACAATGATATGGAGGAGGATAGAAGCTGCAGGACAGTGATATGGAGGAGGATAGAAGCTGCAGGGACAGTGATATGGAGGAGGATAGAAGCTGCAGGGACAGTGATA
Organism: Engystomops pustulosus; assembly: GCF_040894005.1. Lineage (NCBI taxonomy): Eukaryota > Metazoa > Chordata > Amphibia > Anura > Leptodactylidae > Engystomops > Engystomops pustulosus. The sequence continues at coordinate 261,058,844 of NC_092412.1, forward strand.
TGGAGGAGGATAGAAGCTGCAGGGAGAATGATATGGAGGAGGATAGAAGCTGCAGGACAATGATATGGAGGAGGATAGAAGCTGCAGGGACAGTGATATGGAGGAGGATAGAAGCTGCAGGGACAATGATATGGAGGAGGATAGAAGCTGCAGGGACAGTGATATGGAGGAGGATAGAAGCTGCAGGGACAGTGATATGGAGGAGGATAGAAGCTGCAGGACAGTGATATGGAGGAGGATAGAAGCTGCAGGGACAGTGATATGGAGGAGGATAGAAGCTGCAGGGACAATGATATGGAGGAGAATAGAAGCTGCAGGGACAATGATATGGAGGAGGATAGAAGCTGCAGGGACAGTGATATGGAGGAGGATAGAAGCTGCAGGGACAGTGATATGGAGGAGGATAGAAGCTGCAGGACAGTGATATGGAGGAGGATAGAAGCTGCAGGGACAGTGATATGGAGGAGGATAGAAGCTGCAGGGACAATGATATGGAGGAGGATAGAAGCTGCAGGGACAATGATATGGAGGAGGATAGAAGCTGCAGGACAGTAATATGGAGGAGGATAGAAGCTGCAGGGACAGTGATATGGAGGAGGATAGAAGCTGCAGGGACAGTGATATGGAGGAGGATAGAAGCTGCAGGGACAGTGATATGGAGGAGGATAGAAGCTGCAGGGACAGTGATATGGAGGAGGATAGAAGCTGCAGGGACAGTGATATGGAGGAGGATAGAAGCTGCAGGACAGTGATATGGAGGAGGATAGAAGCTGCAGGGACAATGATATGGAGGAGGATAGAAGCTGCAGGGACAGTGATATGGAGGAGGATAGAAGCTGCAGGGACAGTGATATGGAGGAGGATAGAAGCTGCAGGGACAATGATATGGAGGAGGATAGAAGCTGCAGGACAGTGATATGGAGGAGGATAGAAGCTGCGGGGACAGTGATATGGAGGAGGATAGAAGCTGCAGGGACAGTGATATGGAGGAGGATAGAAGCTGCAGGGACAATGATATGGAGGAGGATAGAAGCTGCAGGGACAATGATATGGAGGAGGATAGAAGCTGCAGGGACAGTGATATGGAGGAGGATAGAAGCTGCAGGGACAGTGATATGGAGGAGGATAGAAGCTGCAGGGACAGTGATATGGAGGAGGATAGAAGCTGCAGGGACAGTGATATGGAGGAGGATAGAAGCTGCAGGGACAGTGATATGAAGGAGGATAGAAGCTGCAGGGACAGTGATATGGAGGAAGATGGAAGCTGCAGGGACAGTGATATGGAGTATACAGCCTGCCAGCCCCCTGTTGTGTACAGCCTGCCAGCTCCTATAGTGTATAGCCTGCAAGCCCCCTGTAGTATACAGCCTGCCAGCCCCCTGTGGTAGATAGCCTGCCAGTCACTTTAGTAGATATCCTGCCAGCCCCCTCGAGTATAAAGCCTGCCATCTCCTGCAGTATATAGCTTGCCAGCCCACTGTAGTATATAGCATGCCAGTCCCCTGTAGTATATAGCTTGCCAGTCCCCTGTATTATACAGCCAGACTCTTGTAGTGTATAGCCTGCCAGCCCCGTGTAGTAGATAGCCTCTCAACCCCCTGTAGTATATAGCCTGCTAGCCACCTGTAGTATACAGCCAGACTCTTGTAGTGTATAGCCTGCCAGCCCCCTGTAGTAGATAGCCTGTCAACCCCCTGTAGTATATAGCCTGCTAGCCACCTGTAGTATACAGCCATCCCCCTGTAGTATATAGCCTGCCAGCCCCCTGAAATACATAGCCTGCCAGCTCCTGTAGTATATAGCCATTTAGCTCCCAGTAGTATAAAACCTGCCAGCCCCTGTAGTATATAACATGCCAGCCCTGAATTATATAGCCAGCCAGCCCCCTGTAGTATAAAGCCAGCAAGCCCCCTGTAGTATATAGCAGGTCCCCTGCAGTATATAGCCATCCAGCCCCTTCTAGTATAAAGCCTGCCAGCTCCCTGTAGTAGATAGCCTGCCTGCCCCCTGCAGTATATAGCCTGCCACCCCCTGTACTATATAGCCTGCCAGCTTGTGTAGTATATAGCCTGCCAGCCTCCTGTAGTATAAAGCCTGCCAGCCTCCTTTAGAAGATGGCCTGCCAGCCCCCTGTAGTGTATAGCTTGCCAGCCCCTGTAGTATATAGCCTGCCAGCTCGTGTAGTATATAGCCCCCTGTAGTATAAAGCCTGCCAGACAGCTGTAGTAGATGGCCTGCCAGCGCCCTGTAGTATATAGCTTGCCAGCCCCTGTAGTAAATAGCCTGCCAGCTCATGTAGTATATAGCCTGCCAGCCCCCTGTAGTATATAGCCAGCCCCCTGTAGTATATAGCCAGCCCCCTGTAGTATATAGCCAGCCCCCTGCAGTATATAGCCTGCCAGCCCCCTGTAGTATAAAGCCTGCCAGCCCCCTGTAGTATAAAGCCTGCCAGCCCCCTGTAGTAGATGGCCTGCCAGGCCCCTGTAGTATATAGCCAGCCAGACCCCTTTAATATAAAGCCTGCCAGCTCCCTGTAGTAGAAGGCCTGACAGCCCCTTGTAGTATATAGCTTGCCAGTCCCTGTAGTATATAGCCTGCCAGCTCGTGCAGTATATAGCCTCCCAGCCCCCTGTAGTATATAGCCAGCCCCCTGTAGTAGATAGCCTGCCAGCCCCCTGTAGTATATAGCCAGCCAGCTCCCAGTAGTATAATGTCTCCAAGCCCCTGTAGTATACAGCTGCCCACTGTATTATATAGCCAGCAAGCCCCTGTAGTATACAGCTGGTCCCCTGCAGTATACAGCCATCCAGCCCCCTCTAGTATAAAGCCTGCCAGCCCCCTGTAGTATACACCTGCCCCCTGTAGTATATAACATGCCAGCCCTGAATTATATAGCCAGCCAGCCCCCTGTAGTATAAAGCCAGCAAGCCCCCTGTAGTATATAGCTGGTACCCTGCAGTATATAGCCATCCAGCCCCTTCTAGTATAAAGCCTGCCAGCCCCCTGTAGTAGATTGCCTGCCTGCCCCCTGCAGTATATAGCCTGCCACCCCCTGTACTATATAGCCTGCCAGCTTGTGTAGTATATAGCCTACCAGCCTCCTGTAGTATAGAGCCTACCAGCCCCCTGTAGTAAATGACCTGCCAGCCCCCTGTAGTATAAAGCCTGCCAGCCTCCTGTAGTAGATGGCCTGCCAGCCCCCTGTAGTATATAGCTTGCCAGCCCCGGTAGTATATAGCCCCCTGTAGTATAAAGCCTGCCAGACCCCTGTAGTAGATGGCCTGCCAGCGCCCTGTAGTATATAGCTTGCCAGCCCCTGTAGTAAATAGCCTGCCAGCTCATGTAGTATATAGCCTGCCAGCCCCCTATAGTATATAGCCAGCCCCCTGTAGTATATAGCCAGCCCCCTGCAGTATATAGCATGCCAGCCCCCTCTAGTATAAAGCCTGCCAGCCCCCTGTAGTAGATGGCCTGCCAGCCCCCTGTAGTATATAGCCAGCCAGCCCCCTGTAGTATAAAGCCTGCCAGCTCCCTGTAGTAGAAGGCCTGACAGCCCCTTGTAGTATATAGCTTGCCAGTCCCTGTAGTATATAGCCTGCCAGCCCCCTGTAGTATATAGCCAGCCCCCTGTAGTAGATAGCCTGCCAGCCCCCTGTAGTATATAGCCAGCCAGCTCCCAGTAGTATAAAGCCTCCAAGCCCTTGTATTATACAGCTGCCCTCTGTAGTATATAACATGCCAGCCCTGTAGTATATAGCCAGCAAGCCCTCTGTAGTATAAAGCCAGCAAGCCCCCTGTAGTATACAGCTGGTCCCCTGCAGTATATAGCCATCCAGCCCCCTCTAGTATAAAGCCTGCCAGCCCCCTGTAGTAGATAGCCTGCCTGCCCCCTGTAGTATATAGCCTGCCACCCCCTGTAATATATAGCCTGCCAGCTTGTGTAGTATATAGCCTGCCAGCCTCCTGTAGTATAAAGCCTGCCAGCCCCCTGTAGTAAATGGCCTGCCAGCCCCCTGTAGTATAAAGCCTGCCAGCCTCCTGTAGTAGATGGCCAGCCCCCTGTAGTAGATAGCCTGCCAGCCCCCTGTAGTATATAGCCAGCCAGCTCCCAGTAGTATAAAGCCTCCAAGCCCTTGTATTATACAGCTGCCCTCTGTAGTATATAACATGCCAGCCCTGTAGTATATAGCCAGCAAACCCTCTGTAGTATAAAGCCAGCAAGCCCCTGTAGCATACAGCTGGTCCCCTGCAGTATATAGCCATCCAGCCCCCTCTAGTATAAAGCCTGCCTGCCCCCTGTAGTAGATAGCCTGCCTGCCCCCTGTAGTATATAGCCTGCCACCCCCTGTAATATATAGCCTGCCAGCTTGTGTAGTATATAGCCTGCCAGCCTCCTGTAGTATAAAGCCTGCCAGCCCCCTGTAGTAAATGGCCTGCCAGCCCCCTGTAGTATAAAGCCTGCCAGCCTCCTGTAGTAGATGGCCTGCCAGCCCCCTGGTGTAGTATACAGCTTGCCAGCCCCTGTAGTATATAGCCTGCCAGCTCGTGTAGTATAAAGCCTGCCAGCCCCCTGTAGTATAAAGCGTGGCAGCCTCCTGTAGTATAAAGCCTGCCAGACCCCTGTAGTAAATGGCCTGCCAGCCCCCTGTAGTATAAAGCCTGCCAGCCTCCTGTAGTAGATGGCCTGCCAGCCCCCTGGTGTAGTATACAGCTTGCCAGCCCCTGTAGTATATAGCCTGCTAGCTCGTGTAGTATAAAGCCTGCCAGCCCCCTGTAGTATAAAGCGTGGCAGCCTCCTGTAGTATAAAGCCTGCCAGACCCCTGTAGTAGATGGCCTGCCAGCCCCCTGTAGTATATAGCCTGCCAGCCCCCTGTAGTATATAGCTTGCCAGCCCCTGTAGTAAATAGCCTGCCACCCCCTGTAGTATACAGCCAGACAGCCCCCTGTGGTATATAGCCTGACAGCCCCCTGTAGTGTATATAGCTTGCTAGCCCCTGTGTTATATAGCTTGCCTGCCCCCTTGAGTATTTAGTCAGCCAGCCCCCTCGAGTACATAGACTGCCAGCCCCCTCGAGTACATAGACTGCCAGCTCCTGTAGTATATAGCCTGCCAGCCCCCTCCAGTATATAGCCTGCCACCACCCGTAGTATACAGCCAGAAATCCCACTGTGGTATATAGCCTGCCAGCCCTCTGTAGTGTATATAGCCTGCCAGACCCAGTGTTATATAGCCTGCCAGCTCCCTCAAGTATATAGCTTGCCTGCCACCTCGAGTACATAGACTGCCAGCCCCCTCAAGTATATAGACTGCCAGCCCCCTTGAGTACATAGACTGCCAGCCCCTCCAGTATATAGCCTGCCAGCCCCCTCCAGTATATAGCCTGCCAGCCCCCTCCAGTATATAGCCTGCCAGCCCCCTCCAGTATATAGCCTGCCAGCCCCCTCCAGTATATAGCCTGCCAGCCCCCTCCAGTATATAGCCTGCCAGCCCCCTCCAGTATATAGCCTGCCAGCCCCCTCCAGTATATAGCCTGCCAGCCCCCTCCAGTATATAGCCTGCCAGCCCCCTTCAGTATATAGCCTGCCAGCCCCCTTCAGTATATAGCCTGCCAGCCCCCTCCAGTATATAGCCTGCCAGCCCCCTCCAGTATATAGCCTGCCAGTCCCTGCCTGTAGGAAAAGCCGGCATCCATTGCGGCTCCAACATCGGCTCCCGGTCCGTCATAGGTACTATGACGTCACCCGCACTCTGACATCATATGCTGAAAGTTCACTTTTTTTTCCTTGACTCGAGTATAAGCCGAGGAATCTGTTGTGCTGAAAAACTCTGCCTTTACTCAAGTATATAGGATAATAATCATATGATTCACAACAAACACGGGTCAGGGCACACCGCCTGTGGTCGGTGACTATTTACTGTTCTCCTATTGTTTGGTTCCCTTTATTCCTATGAGGGTGCCATGCGTGTTGGTATGTTAGTAGTTGTTCTATAGTTTGTTCTCTATACATAGGAGAATCATACAATTATTACTACATGTATACCAGGGCAGTGTGTGCTCTTCTATCTGTGTGTTGCTCCAAATATATTTGTCTTTTTTATATTTGATGTTATGTTTACACAATAAAGATGATTTGTATATACTTTGTTTTGTTATATCTGTTTAACTTGTGTAACCCTAGAAGTTTTTTGGGTGTTCTACAAGGGGGGGGGGGGGGGGCTTATTTACTAAGGGTCCACGGATCGCACTTTCATTAGATTTTCAAAATTTTCGGTATTTGCGCCACTGTAACAGGGATTAAGCAGAGGATTGTGTTGCGTTGCATCGGATTTCTGCGCAGCTCTACCGCTTCCATGTGACAGAAATTGGGGGGCGGACGATCCGACTGATTCGGACAGAGTGCGGGATTTAAGATTTAAATTGTGTGACAAGACAATGCACTTACATGCACCAGGATGAAGAAGGTGAACTCCGGGGACCTGAGCGGGGAAGCGACACATGCAGGATATCGGGCGCACGATCTTAGTGACTCCCCGCACAGCACATTATACACGGACAATGCACTTACATACACCAGGAAGAAGAAGGTGAACTCCGGGGACCTGAGCGGGGAAGTGACACATGCAGGATATCGGGGGCAGGATCTTAGTGACTCCCCGCACAGCGCATTATACACGGACAATGCACTTACATGCACCAGGAAGGAGAAGGAGAACTCCGGGGACCTGAGCGGGGAAGTGACACATGCAGGATATCGGGGGCAGGATCTTAGTGACTCCCCGCACAGCGCATTATACACGGACAATGCACTTACATGCACCAGGAAGGAGAAGGAGAACTCCGGGGACCTGAGCGGGGAAGTGACACATGCAGGATATCGGGCACACGATCTTAGTGACTCCCCGCACAGCGCATTATACACGGACAATGCACTTACATACACCAGGAAGAAGAAGGTGAACTCCGGGGACCTGAGCGGGGAAGTGACACATGCAGGATATCGGGGGCAGGATCTTAGTGACTCCCCGCACAGCGCATTATACACGGACAATGCACTTACATGCACCAGGAAGGAGAAGGAGAACTCCGGGGACCTGAGCGGGGAAGTGACACATGCAGGATATCGGGCGCACGATCTTAGTGACTCCCCGCACAGCGCATTATACACGGACAATGCACTTACATGCACCAGGAAGAAGAAGGTGAACTCCAGGGACCTGAGCGGGGAAGCGGCACATGCAGGATATCGGGCGCAGGATCTTAGTGACTCCCTGCACAGCGCATTATACACGGACAATGCACTTACAAGCACCAGGAAGAAGAAGGTGAACTCCGGGGACCTGAGCGGGGAAGTGACACATGCAGGATATCGGGCGCAGGATCTTAGTGACTCCCCGCACAGCGCATTATACACGGACAATGCACTTACATGCAACAGGAAGAAGAAGGTGAACTCCGGGGACCTGAGCGGGGAAGTAACACATGCAGGATATCGGGCGCAGGATCTTAGTGACTCCCCGCACAGCACATTATACACGGACAATGCACTTACATGCACCAGGATGAAGAAGGTGAACTCCGGGGACCTGAGCGGGGAAGTGACACATGCAGGATATCGGGCGCACGATCTTAGTGACTCCCCGCACAGCGCATTATACACTGACAATGCACTTACATGCACCAGGAAGAAGAAGGTGAACTCCGGGGACCTGAGCGGGGAAGCGACACATGCAGGATATCGGGCGCGCGATCTTAGTGACTCCCCGCACAGCGCATTATACACGGACAATGCACTTACATGCAACAGGAAGAAGAAGGTGAACTCCGGGGACCTGAGCGGGGAAGTAACACATGCAGGATATCGGGCGCACGATCTTAGTGACTCCCCGCACAGCGCATTATACACGGACAATACACTTACATGAACCAGGAAGAAAAAGGTGAACTCCGGGGACCTGAGCGGGGAAGTGACACATGCAGGATATCGGGTGCAGGATCTTAGTGACTCCCCGCACAGCGCATTATACACGGACAATGCACTTACATGCACCAGGAAGAAGAAGGTGAACTCCAGGGACCTGAGCGGGGAAGTGACACATGCAGGATATTGTACAAAGGATCTCAGTGACTCCCCGCACAGCGCATTATACACGGACAATGCACTTACATGCACCAGGAAGAAGGAGGAGAACTCCGGGGACCTGAGCGGAGAAGTAACACATGCAGGATATCGGGTGCACGATCTTAGTGACTCCCCGCACAGCGCATTATACACGGACAATACACTTACATGAACCAGGAAGAAAAAGGTGAACTCCGGGGACCTGAGCGGGGAAGTGACACATGCAGGATATCGGGTGCAGGATCTTAGTGACTCCCCGCACAGCGCATTATACACGGACAATGCACTTACATGCACCAGGAAGAAGAAGGTGAACTCCAGGGACCTGAGCGGGGAAGTGACACATGCAGGATATTGTACAAAGGATCTCAGTGACTCCCCGCACAGCGCATTATACACGGACAATGCACTTACATGCACCAGGAAGAAGAAGGTGAACTCCAGGGACCTGAGCGGGGAAGCGACACATGCAGGATATCGGGCACATGATCTTAGTGACTCCCCGCACAGCGCATTATACACGGACAATGCACTTACATGCACCAGGAAGAAGGTGAACTCCAGGGACCTGAGCGGGGAAGTGACACATGCAGGATATCGGGCGCAGGATCTTAGTGACTCCCCGCACAGCGCATTATACACGGACAATGCACTTACATGCACCAGGAAGAAGAAGGTGAACTCCTGGGACCTGAGCGGGGAAGCGGCACATGCAGGATATCGGGCGCAGGATCTTAGTGACTCCCCGCACAGCGCATTATACACGGACAATGCACTTACATGCACCAGGAAGAAGAAGGGGAACTCCAGGGACCTGAGCAGGGAAGCGACACATGCAGGATATCGGGTGCAGGATCTTAGTGACTCCCCGAACAGCGCATTATACACGGACAATGCACTTACATGCACCAGGAAGGAGAAGGCGAACTCCTGGGACCTGAGCGGGGAAGCCACACATGCAGGAAGTGACACATGCAGGATATCGGGCGCAGGATCTTAGTGACTCCCCGCACAGCGGATTATACACGGACAATGCACTTACATGCACCAGGAAGAAGAAGGGGAACTCCAGGGACCTGAGCGGGGAAGCGACACATGCAGGATATCGGGCGCACGATCTTAGTGACTCCCCACACAGCGCATTATACACGGACAATGCACTTACATGCACCAGGAAGAAGGTGAACTCCAGGGACCTGAGCGGGGAAGCGACACATGCAGGATATCGGGTGCAGGATCTTAGTGACTCCCCGCACAGCGCATTATACACGGACAATGCACTTACATGCACCAAGAAGAAGAAGGTGAACTTCAGGGACCTGAGCGGGGAAGCAACACATGCAGGATATTGGGCGCAGGATCTTAGTGACTCCCCGCACAGCGCATTATACACGGACAATGCACTTACATGCACCAGGAAGAAGAAGGTGAACTCCTGGGACCTGAGCGGGGAAGCGGCACATGCAGGATATCGGGCGCAGGATCTTAGTGACTCCCCGCACAGCGCATTATACACGGACAATGCACTTACATGCACCAGGAAGAAGAAGGGGAACTCCAGGGACCTGAGCGGGGAAGCGACACATGCAGGATATCGGGCGCAGGATCTTAGTGACTCCCTGCACAGCACATTATACACGGACAATGCACTTACATGCACCAGGAAGAAGAAGGTGAACTCCGGGGACCTGAGCGGGGAAGCGACACATGCAGGATATCGGGCGCAGGATCTTAGTGACTCCCCGCACAGCGCATTATACACGGACAATGCACTTACATGCACCAGGAAGAAGAAGGGGAACTCCAGGGACCTGAGCGGGGAAGCGACACATGCAGGATATCGGGCACACGATCTTAGTGACTCCCCGCACAGCGCATTATACACGGACAATGCACTTACATGCACCAGGAAGAAGAAGGTGAACTCCGGGGACCTGAGCGGGGAAGTGACACATGCAGGATATCGGGGGCATGATCTTAGTGACTCCCCGCACAGCGCATTATACACGGACAATGCACTTACATGCACCAGGAAGAAGAAGGGGAACTCCAGGGACCTGAGCGGGGAAGCGACACATGCAGGATATCGGGCGCAGGATCTTAGTGACTCCCCGCACAGCGCATTATACACGGACAATGCACTTACATGCACCAGGAAGAAGAAGGGGAACTCCAGGGACCTGAGCGGGGAAGCGACACATGCAGGATATCGGGCACACGATCTTAGTGACTCCCCGCACAGCGCATTATACACGGACAATGCACTTACATGCACCAGGAAGAAGAAGGTGAACTCCGGGGACCTGAGCGGGGAAGTGACACATGCAGGATATCGGGGGCATGATCTTAGTGACTCCCCGCACAGCGCATTATACACGGACAATGCACTTACATGCACCAGGAAGAAGAAGGTGAACTCCGGGGACCTGAGCGGGGAAGCGACACATGCAGGATATCGGGCGCAGGATCTTAGTGACTCCCCGCACAGTGCATTATACACGGACAATGCACTTACATGCACCAGGAAGAAGAAGGGGAACTCCAGGGACCTGAGCGGGGAAGCGACACATGCAGGATATCGGGCACACGATCTTAGTGACTCCCCGCACAGCGCATTATACACGGACAATGCACTTACATGCACCAGGAAGAAGAAGGTGAACTCCGGGGACCTGAGCGGGGAAGCGACACATGCAGGATATCGGGTGCACGATCTTAGTGACTCCCCGCACAGCGCATTATACACGGACAATGCACTTACATGCACCGGAAGAAGAAGGTGAACTCCTGGGACCTGAGCGGGGAAGCGACACATGCAGGATATCGGGCGCACGATCTTAGTGACTCCCCACACAGCGCATTATACACGGACAATGCACTTACATGCACCAGGAAGAAGGTGAACTCCAGGGACCTGAGCGGGGAAGCGACACATGCAGGATATCGGGTGCAGGATCTTAGTGACTCCCCGCACAGCGCATTATACACGGACAATGCACTTACATGCACCAGGAAGAAGAAGGTGAACTTCAGGGACCTGAGCGGGGAAGCAACACATGCAGGATATTGGGCGCAGGATCTTAGTGACTCCCCGCACAGCACATTATACACGGACAATGCACTTACATGCACCAGGAAGAAGAAGGTGAACTCCTGGGACCTGAGCGGGGAAGCGGCACATGCAGGATATCGGGCGCAGGATCTTAGTGACTCCCCGCACAGCGCATTATACACGGACAATGCACTTACATGCACCAGGAAGAAGAAGGTGAACTCCTGGGACCTGAGCGGGGAAGCGGCACATGCAGGATATCGGGCGCAGGATCTTAGTGACTCCCCGCACAGCGCATTATACACGGACAATGCACTTACATGCACCAGGAAGAAGAAGGGGAACTCCAGGGACCTGAGCGGGGAAGCGACACATGCAGGATATCGGGCGCAGGATCTTAGTGACTCCCCGCACAGCGCATTATACACGGACAATGCACTTACATGCACCAGGAAGAAGGTGAACTCCAGGGACCTGAGCGGGGAAGCGACACATGCAGGATATCGGGTGCAGGATCTTAGTGACTCCCCGCACAGCGCATTATACACGGACAATGCACTTACATGCACCAGGAAGAAGAAGGTGAACTTCAGGGACCTGAGCGGGGAAGCAACACATGCAGGATATTGGGCGCAGGATCTTAGTGACTCCCCGCACAGCACATTATACACGGACAATGCACTTACATGCACCAGGAAGAAGAAGGTGAACTCCTGGGACCTGAGCGGGGAAGCGGCACATGCAGGATATCGGGCGCAGGATCTTAGTGACTCCCCGCACAGCGCATTATACACGGACAATGCACTTACATGCACCAGGAAGAAGAAGGTGAACTCCTGGGACCTGAGCGGGGAAGCGGCACATGCAGGATATCGGGCGCAGGATCTTAGTGACTCCCCGCACAGCGCATTATACACGGACAATGCACTTACATGCACCAGGAAGAAGAAGGGGAACTCCAGGGACCTGAGCGGGGAAGCGACACATGCAGGATATCGGGCGCAGGATCTTAGTGACTCCCCGCACAGCACATTATACACGGACAATGCACTTACATGCACCAGGAAGAAGAAGGTGAACTCCGGGGACCTGAGCGGGGAAGCGACACATGCAGGATATCGGGCGCAGGATCTTAGTGACTCCCCGCACAGCACATTATACACGGACAATGCACTTACATGCACCAGGAAGAAGAAGGTGAACTCCGGGGACCTGAGCGGGGAAGCGACACATGCAGGATATCGGGCACAGGATCTTAGTGACTCCCCGCACAGCACATTATACACGGACAATGCACTTACATGCACCAGGAAGAAGAAGGTGAACTCCGGGGACCTGAGCGGGGAAGCGACACATGCAGGATATCGGGCGCAGGATCTTAGTGACTCCCCGCACAGCGCATTATACACGGACAATGCACTTACATACACCAGGAAGAAGAAGGTGAACTCCGGGGACCTGAGCGGGGAAGCGACACATGCAGGATATCAGGGGCATGATCTTAGTGACTCCCCGCACAGCACATTATACACGGACAATGCACTTACATGCACCAGGAAGGAGAAGGAGAACTCCTGGGACCTGAGCGGGGAAGTGACACATGCAGGATATCAGGCGCAGGATCTTAGTGACTCCCCGCACAGCGCATTATACACGGACAATGCACTTACATGCACCAGGAAGAAGAAGGTGAACTCCAGGGACCTGAGCGGGGAAGTGACACATGCAGGATATCAGGCGCAGGATCTTAGTGACTCCCCGCACAGCGCATTATACACGGACAATGCACTTACATGCACCAGGAAGAAGAAGGGGAACTCCAGGGACCTGAGCGGGGAAGCGACACATGCAGGATATCGGGCGCAGGATCTTAGTGACTTCCCGCACAGCGCATTATACACGGACAATGCACTTACATGCACCAGGAAGAAGAAGGTGAACTCCGGGGACCTGAGCGGGGAAGCGACACATGCAGGATATCGGGTGCATGATCTTAGTAACTCCCCGCACAGCGCATTATACACGGACAATGCACTTACATGCACCAGGAAGAAGAAGGTAAACTCCAGGGACCTGAGCGGGGAAGCGACACATGCAGGATATCGGGCGCAGGATCTTAGTGACTCCCCGCACAGCGCATTATACACAGACAATGCACTTACATGCACCAGGAAGAAGAAGGTGAACTCCAGGGACCTGAGCGGGGAGTGACACATGCAGGATATCAGGCGCAGGATCTTAGTGACTCCCCGCACAGCGCATTATACACGGACAATGCACTTACATGCACGAGGAAGAAGAAGGTGAACTCCAGGGACCTGAGCGGGGAAGCGACACATGCAGGATATCAGGCGCAGGATCTTAGTGACTCCCCGCACAGCACATTATACATGGACAATGCACTTACATGCACCAGGAAGAAGAAGGTGAACTCCGGGGACCTGAGCGGGGAAGCGACACATGCAGGATATCGGGCGCAGGATCTTAGTGACTCCCCGCACAGCGCATTATACACGGACAATGCACTTACATACACCAGGAAGAAGAAGGTGAACTCCGGGGACCTGAGCGGGGAAGCGACACATGCAGGATATCAGGGGCATGATCTTAGTGACTCCCCGCACAGCACATTATACACGGACAATGCACTTACATGCACCAGGAAGGAGAAGGAGAACTCCTGGGACCTGAGCGGGGAAGTGACACATGCAGGATATCAGGCGCAGGATCTTAGTGACTCCCCGCACAGCGCATTATACACGGACAATGCACTTACATGCACCAGGAAGAAGAAGGTGAACTCCAGGGACCTGAGCGGGGAAGTGACACATGCAGGATATCAGGCGCAGGATCTTAGTGACTCCCCGCACAGCGCATTATACACGGACAATGCACTTACATGCACCAGGAAGAAGAAGGGGAACTCCAGGGACCTGAGCGGGGAAGCGACACATGCAGGATATCGGGCGCAGGATCTTAGTGACTTCCCGCACAGCGCATTATACACGGACAATGCACTTACATGCACCAGGAAGAAGAAGGTGAACTCCGGGGACCTGAGCGGGGAAGCGACACATGCAGGATATCGGGTGCATGATCTTAGTAACTCCCCGCACAGCGCATTATACACGGACAATGCACTTACATGCACCAGGAAGAAGAAGGTAAACTCCAGGGACCTGAGCGGGGAAGCGACACATGCAGGATATCGGGCGCAGGATCTTAGTGACTCCCCGCACAGCGCATTATACACAGACAATGCACTTACATGCACCAGGAAGAAGAAGGTGAACTCCGGGGACCTGAGCGGGGAGTGACACATGCAGGATATCAGGCGCAGGATCTTAGTGACTCCCCGCACAGCGCATTATACACGGACAATGCACTTACATGCACGAGGAAGAAGAAGGTGAACTCCAGGGACCTGAGCGGGGAAGCGACACATGCAGGATATCAGGCGCAGGATCTTAGTGACTCCCCGCACAGCACATTATACATGGACAATGCACTTACATGCACCAGGAAGAAGAAGGTGAACTCCGGGGACCTGAGCGGGGAAGCGACACATGCAGGATATCGGGCGCAGGATCTTAGTGACTCCCTGCACAGCGCATTATACACGGACAATGCACTTACATGCACCAGGAAGAAGAAGGTGAACTCCGGGGACCTGAGCGGGGAAGCGACACATGCAGGATATCGGGCGCACGATCTTAGTGACTCCCCGCACAGCACATTATACACGGACAATGCACTTACATGCACCAGGAAGAAGAAGGTGAACTCCAGGGACCTGAGTGGGGAAGTGACACATGCAGGATATCGGGTGCAGGATCTTAGTGACCCCCCCGCACAGCGCATTATACACGGACAATGCACTTACATGCACCAGGAAGAAGAAGGTGAACTCCAGGGACCTGAGTGGGGAAGTGACACATGCAGGATATCAGGCGCAGGATCTTAGTGACTTGCGGCAGATGTGCATTCCGGTCGGACAATGCACTTTCAGGGATTGCGCAGGACGGGTAAGTAAATGTGCCACAGAATGTTTTTCTTGTCACTCAGATGAATTTGTCACATAAATAACATTTTTTTGACCCCAAAATGACAACGTGAATCTTGTGATTGGAAAAGTACATTCTGTAACCAAAGGCAGCAACTGCTGCTGTGAAAACGAATCAACCAATTACAGAGCTGCTTGTTGGTTCTCCAATCCTATTCAAGCGTCCATCACCCAATCACAAGGACGAGTCATATAAACAATGAAATGCACATTTGTAACAGTTTAACCCTCTGCTTTCTGGACATCTCTAACTTCCAGTAGCCAGAACATTTTTTGCACTGCAATTACATAGGTACATCCAGGGGCAAACTGGGAGTTTAAAGTGGCCCTAGAAAAAAAATCTAAAAGTGGCCCCATGATTTAGGGAGGGGCCATCACAGTAAGGCAGTGTCCACCAACGATACATAAACCAACGCCAATGGTAGAATGGGGATAAGTCAAAATAAGCACCGGATTACACTTGTTATACCTGTATACAATGTATGTGTATGACGATGTTCTGCAGATGCTCATATGTGTCTAATGAGGTTCTGCAGCAGCTCAGGGGCATCTAATGAGGTTCTGCAGCAGCTCAGGGGCATCTAATGAGGCTCTGCAGCTGCTCAGGGGCATCTAATGAGGTTCTGCAGCAGATCAGGGTCATCTAATGAGGTTCTGCAGCAGCTCAGGGGCATCTAATGAGGTTCTGCAGCAGCTCAGGGTCATCTAATGAGGTTCTGCAGCAGCTCAGGGGCATCTAATGAGGTTCTGCAGCAGCTCAGGGGCATCTAATGAGGCTCTGCAGCTGCTCAGGGGCATCTAATGATGTTCTGCAGCTGGTCAGGGGCATCTAATGAGGTTCTCTAGCAGCTCAGGGGCATCTAATGAGGTTCTCTAGCAGCTCAGGGGCATCTAATGAGGTTCTGTAGCAGCTTAGGGGCATCTAATGAGGTTCTGCAGCTGCTCAGGGGCATCTAATGAGGTTCTGTAGCTGCTATGGGGCATCTAATGAGGTTCTCCAGCAGCTCAGGGTCATCTAATGAGGTTCTGCAGCAGCTCAGGGGCATCTAATGAGGTTCTGCAGCAGCTCAGGGGCATCTAATGATGTTCTGCAGCTGGTCAGGGGCATCTAATGAGGTTCTCTAGCAGCTCAGGGGCATCTAATGAGGTTCTGCAGCAGCTCAGGTGTGTCTAATGAGGTTCTGTAGCAGCTCAGGGGCATCTAATGAGGCTCTGCAGCTGCTCAGGGGCATCTAATGAGGTTCTGCAGCAGCTCAGGGGCATCTAATGAGGTTCCGTAGCAGCTCAGGGGCATCTAATGAGGTTCTGCAGCAGCTCAGGGGCATCTAATGAGGTTCTGCAGCAGCTCAGGGACATCTAATGAGGTTCCGTAGCAGCTCAGGGGCATCTAATGAGGTTCCGTAGCAGCTCAGGGGCATCTAATGAGGTTCTGCAGCAGCTCAGGGGCATCTAATGAGGTTCTGCAGCAGCTCAGGGGCATCTAATGAGGCTCTGCAGCTGCTCAGGGGCATCTAATTATGTTCTGCAGCTGGTCAGGGGCATCTAATGAGGTTCTGCAGCAGCTCAGGGGCATCTAATTATGTTCTGCAGCTGCTCAGGGGCATCTAATTATGTTCTGCAGCTGGTCAGGGGCATCTAATGAGGTTCTGCAGCAGCTCAGGGGCATCTAATGAGGTTCTGCAGCAGCTCAGGGGCATCTAATGAGGCTCTGCAGCTGCTCAGGGGCATCTAATGAGGCTCTGCAGCTGCTCAGGGGCATCTAATGAGGTTCTGCAGCAGCTCAGGGGCATCTAATGAGGTTCTGCAGCAGCTCAGGGACATCTAATGAGGTTCCGTAGCAGCTCTGGTGTGTCCCACAGCCCAATCTACACAATAATGGAGGTAATATCCCACATGCCGTCCATTACATGAACCAATTCACCCACCAAAAGTGCATTTAAAAAATGTAGCAAATGTCGCAAAATCAGCCACATTTGTGCAACACCCGGAGGGTTCCAGCACCTCGGCCGCTCCCTCCATATTCCCTGCACACCCCCTGCTGGAGCGCTGCCAGGCTGATATCCGGCAGTCCTGACCACGGATGGTTAGTCCTGCACTGGGACTGATGCTTATACTGGTAAAGGCTCCCTGCGACCCGGTGCTGGGGGTCAGAATCCACTCACATGCAGCAATGCCATGGGCATCTAAGGGGTTACACGTCCTGTATGCAGTCACCTCTGACCCCGGACACGAGAGCCGAGAATCAGCTGAGTAACACGTGGCCCCGAGCGGTCACACAGAGAAGATTTACTGCCCATTGTGTCTATTGTCCATAATGTACCCAAATGTGCGGAACCGAAACGACCCGGAACATCACGAGAAGAAAGAAGAGCTCGTAACCCTTTAGGGGAAGTGTCTGTACAGTGAGGCACTGATTATACCTCATATATTATACATGGGGGTGTCTGTATAGTGAGGCACTGATTATACCTCATATATTATACATGGGGGTGTCTGTATAGTGAGGTCAGTGATTATACCTCATATATTATACATGGGGGTGTCTGTATAGTGAGGGCAGTGATTATACCTCATATATTATACATGGAGGTGTCTGTATAGTGAGGTCAGTGATTATACCTCATATATTATACATGGAGGTGTCTGTATAGTGAGGGCAGTGATTATACCTCATATATTATACATGGGGGTGTCTGTATAGTGAGGTCAGTGATTATACCTCATATATTATACATGGAGGTGTCTGTATAGTGAGGCACTGATTATACCTCATATATTATACATGGGGGTGTCTGTATAGTGAGGTCAGTGATTATACCTCATATATTATACATGGAGGTGTCTGTATAGTGAGGTCAGTGATTATACCTCATATATTATACATGGAGGTGTCTGTATAGTGAGGCAGTGATTATACCTCATATATTATACATGGAGGTGTCTGTATAGTGAGGTCAGTGATTATACCTCATATATTATACATGGAGGTGTCTGTATAGTGAGGCAGTGATTATACCTCATATATTATACATGGAGGTGTCTGTATAGTGAGGTCAGTGATTATACCTCATATATTATACATGGAGGTGTCTGTATAGTGAGGTCAGTGATTATACCTCATATATTATACATGGGGGTGTCTGTATAGTGAGGTCAGTGATTATACCTCATATATTATACATGGAGGTGTCTGTATAGTGAGGTCAGTGATTATACCTCATATATTATACATGGAGGTGTCTGTATAGTGAGGTAGTGATTATACCTCATATATTATACATGGAGGTGTCTGTATAGTGAGGTCAGTGATTATACCTCATATATTATACATGGGGGTGTCTGTATAGTGAGGTCAGTGATTATACCTCATATATTATACATGGGGGTGACTGTATAGTGAGGTCAGTGATTATACCTCATATATTATACATGGAGGTGTCTGTATAGTGAGGTCAGTGATTATACCTCATATATTATACATGGAGGTGTCTGTATAGTGAGGGCAGTGATTATACCTCATATATTATACATGGAGGTGTCTGTATAGTGAGGCAGTGATTATACCTCATATATTATACATGGAGGTGTCTGTATAGTGAGGCAGTGATTATACCTCATATATTATACATGGAGGTGTCTGTATAGTGAGGCAGTGATTATACCTCATATATTATACATGGAGGTGTCTGTATAGTGAGGTCAGTGATTATACCTCATATATTATACATGGAGGTGACTGTATAGTGAGGCAGTGATTATACCTCATATATTATACATGGGGGTGTCTGTATAGTGAGGTCAGTGATTATACATCATATATTATACATGGAGGTGTCTGTATAGTGAGGTCAGTGATTATACCTCATATATTATACATGGAGGTGACTGTATAGTGAGGCAGTGATTATACCTCATATATTATACATGGAGGTGTCTGTATAGTGAGGTCAGTGATTATACCCCATATATTATACATGGAGGTGTCTGTATAGTGAGGGCAGTGATTATACCTCATATATTATACATGGAGGTGTCTGTATAGTGAGGTCAGTGATTATACCTCATATATTATACATGGAGGTGTCTGTATAGTGAGGCAGTGATTATACCTCATATATTATACATGGGGGTGACTGTATAGTGAGGCAGTGATTATACCTCATATATTATACATGGAGGTGTCTGTATAGTGAGGTCAGTGATTATACCTCATATATTATACATGGGGGTGACTGTATAGTGAGGCAGTGATTATACCTCATATATTATACATGGAGGTGTCTGTATAGTGAGGTCAGTGATTATACCTCATATATTATACATGGAGGTGTCTGTATAGTGAGGCAGTGATTATACCTCATATATTATACATGGAGGTGTCTGTATAGTGAGGCAGTGATTATACCTCATATATTATACATGGAGGTGTCTGTATAGTGAGGCAGTGATTATACCTCATATATTATACATGGGGGTGTCTGTATAGTGAGGTCAGTGATTATACCTCATATATTATACATGGAGGTGTCTGTATAGTGAGGCAGTGATTATACCTCATATATTATACATGGAGGTGTCTGTATAGTGAGGTCAGTGATTATACCTCATATATTATACATGGGGGTGTCTGTATAGTGAGGCAGTGATTATACCTCATATATTATACATGGAGGTGTCTGTATAGTGAGGCAGTGATTATACCTCATATATTATACATGGAGGTGTCTGTATAGTGAGGTCAGTGATTATACCTCATATATTATACATGGAGGTGTCTGTATAGTGAGGTCAGTGATTATACCTCATATATTATACATGGGGGTGTCTGTATAGTGAGGCAGTGATTATACCTCATATATTATACATGGGGGTGTCTGTATAGTGAGGTCAGTGATTATACCTCATATATTATACATGGAGGTGTCTGTATAGTGAGGTCAGTGATTATACCTCATATATTATACATGGAGGTGTCTGTATAGTGAGGTCACTGATTATACCTCATATATTATACATGGAGGTGTCTGTATAGTGAGGTCAGTGATTATACCTCATATATTATACATGGGGGTGTCTGTATAGTGAGGTCAGTGATTATACCTCATATATTATACATGGAGGTGTCTGTATAGTGAGGCAGTGATTATACCTCATATATTATACATGGAGGTGTCTGTATAGTGAGGTCAGTGATTATACCTCATATATTATACATGGAGGTGTCTGTATAGTGAGGTCAGTGATTATACCTCATATATTATACATGGAGGTGTCTGTATAGTGAGGTCAGTGATTATACCTCATATATTATACATGGAGGTGTCTGTATAGTGAGGCAGTGATTATACCTCATATATTATACATGGGGGTGTCTGTATAGTGAGGTCAGTGATTATACCTCATATATTATACATGGAGGTGTCTGTATAGTGAGGCAGTGATTATACCTCATATATTATACATGGAGGTGTCTGTATAGTGAGGTCAGTGATTATACCTCATATATTATACATGGAGGTGTCTGTATAGTGAGGTCAGTGATTATACCTCATATATTATACATGGAGGTGTCTGTATAGTGAGGTCAGTGATTATACCTCATATATTATACATGGAGGTGTCTGTATAGTGAGGCAGTGATTATACCTCATATATTATACATGGGGGTGTCTGTATAGTGAGGCAGTGATTATACCTCATATATTATACATGGAGGTGTCTGTATAGTGATTATACCTCATATATTATACATGGAGGTGTCTGTATAGTGAGGCAGTGATTATACCTCATATATTATACATGGAGGTGTCTGTATAGTGAGGCAGTGATTATACCTCATATATTATACATGGAGGTGTCTGTATAGTGAGGTCAGTGATTATACCTCATATATTATACATGGGGGTGTCTGTATAGTGAGGTCAGTGATTATACCTCATATATTATACATGGAGGTGTCTGTATAGTGAGGCAGTGATTATACCTCATATATTATACATGGAGGTGTCTGTATAGTGAGGGCAGTGATTATACCCCATATATTATACATGGGGGTGTCTGTATAGTGAGGTCAGTGATTATACCTCATATATTATACATGGGGGTGTCTGTATAGTGAGGGCAGTGATTATACCTCATATATTATACATGGGGGTGTCTGTATAGTGAGGTCAGTGATTATACCTCATATATTATACATGGGGGTGTCTGTATAGTGAGGCAGTGATTATACCTCATATATTATACATGGGGGTGTCTGTATAGTGAGGTAGTGATTATACCTCATATATTATACATGGAGGTGTCTGTATAGTGAGGCAGTGATTATACCTCATATATTATACATGGAGGTGTCTGTATAGTGAGGTCAGTGATTATACCTCATATATTATACATGGAGGTGTCTGTATAGTGAGGCAGTGATTATACCTCATATATTATACATGGAGGTGTCTGTATAGTGAGGTCAGTGATTATACCTCATATATTATACATGGAGGTGTCTGTATAGTGAGGTCAGTGATTATACCTCATATATTATACATGGAGGTGTCTGTATAGTGAGGCAGTGATTATACCTCATATATTATACATGGGGGTGTCTGTATAGTGAGGTCAGTGATTATACCTCATATATTATACATGGAGGTGTCTGTATAGTGAGGCAGTGATTATACCTCATATATTATACATGGGGGTGTCTGTATAGTGAGGTCAGTGATTATACCTCATATATTATACATGGGGGTGTCTGTATAGTGAGGGCAGTGATTATACCTCATATATTATACATGGGGGTGTCTGTATAGTGAGGTCAGTGATTATACCTCATATATTATACATGGGGGTGTCTGTATAGTGAGGCAGTGATTATACCTCATATATTATACATGGGGGTGTCTGTATAGTGAGGTAGTGATTATACCTCATATATTATACATGGAGGTGTCTGTATAGTGAGGCAGTGATTATACCTCATATATTATACATGGAGGTGTCTGTATAGTGAGGTCAGTGATTATACCTCATATATTATACATGGAGGTGTCTGTATAGTGAGGCAGTGATTATACCTCATATATTATACATGGAGGTGTCTGTATAGTGAGGTCAGTGATTATACCTCATATATTATACATGGAGGTGTCTGTATAGTGAGGCAGTGATTATACCTCATATATTATACATGGAGGTGTCTGTATAGTGAGGCAGTGATTATACCTCATATATTATACATGGGGGTGTCTGTATAGTGAGGCAGTGATTATACCTCATATATTATACATGGAGGTGTCTGTATAGTGAGGCAGTGATTATACCTCATATATTATACATGGGGGTGTCTGTATAGTGAGGCAGTGATTATACCTCATATATTATACATGGAGGTGTCTGTATAGTGAGGCAGTGATTATACCTCATATATTATACATGGAGGTGTCTGTATAGTGAGGTCAGTGATTATACCCCATATATTATACATGGAGGTGTCTGTATAGTGAGGGCAGTGATTATACCTCATATATTATACATGGAGGTGTCTGTATAGTGAGGTCAGTGATTATACCTCATATATTATACATGGAGGTGTCTGTATAGTGAGGTCAGTGATTATACCTCATATATTATACATGGAGGTGTCTGTATAGTGAGGTCAGTGATTATACCTCATATATTATACATGGAGGTGTCTGTATAGTGAGGTCAGTGATTATACCCCATATATTATACATGGGGGTGTCTGTATAGTGAGGTCAGTGATTATACCTCATATATTATACATGGGGGTGTCTGTATAGTGAGGCAGTGATTATACCTCATATATTATACATGGAGGTGTCTGTATAGTGAGGCAGTGATTATACCTCATATATTATACATGGAGGTGTCTGTATAGTGAGGTCAGTGATTATACCTCATATATTATACATGGAGGTGTCTGTATAGTGAGGTCAGTGATTATACCTCATATATTATACATGGGGGTGTCTGTATAGTGAGGTCAGTGATTATACCTCATATATTATACATGGAGGTGTCTGTATAGTGAGGCAGTGATTATACCTCATATATTATACATGGAGGTGTCTGTATAGTGAGGTCAGTGATTATACCTCATATATTATACATGGGGGTGTCTGTATAGTGAGGTCAGTGATTATACCTCATATATTATACATGGAGGTGTCTGTATAGTGAGGCAGTGATTATACCTCATATATTATACATGGAGGTGTCTGTATAGTGAGGCAGTGATTATACCTCATATATTATACATGGAGGTGTCTGTATAGTGAGGCAGTGATTATACCTCATATATTATACATGGAGGTGTCTGTATAGTGAGGCAGTGATTATACCTCATATATTATACATGGAGGTGTCTGTATAGTGAGGCAGTGATTATACCTCATATATTATACATGGAGGTGTCTGTATAGTGAGGTCAGTGATTATACCTCATATATTATACATGGAGGTGTCTGTATAGTGAGGTCAGTGATTATACCTCATATATTATACATGGAGGTGTCTGTATAGTGAGGCAGTGATTATACCTCATATATTATACATGGAGGTGTCTGTATAGTGAGGTCAGTGATTATACCTCATATATTATACATGGAGGTGTCTGTATAGTGAGGTCACTGATTATACCTCATATATTATACATGGAGGTGTCTGTATAGTGAGGTCAGTGATTATACCCCATATATTATACATGGGGGTGTCTGTATAGTGAGGTCAGTGATTATACCTCATATATTATACATGGAGGTGTCTGTATAGTGAGGCAGTGATTATACCTCATATATTATACATGGAGGTGTCTGTATAGTGAGGCAGTGATTATACCTCATATATTATACATGGAGGTGTCTGTATAGTGAGGTCAGTGATTATACCTCATATATTATACATGGAGGTGTCTGTATAGTGAGGTCAGTGATTATACCTCATATATTATACATGGAGGTGTCTGTATAGTGAGGTCAGTGATTATACCTCATATATTATACATGGAGGTGTCTGTATAGTGAGGTCAGTGATTATACCTCATATATTATACATGGGGGTGTCTGTATAGTGAGGCAGTGATTATACCTCATATATTATACATGGGGGTGTCTGTATAGTGAGGTCAGTGATTATACCTCATATATTATACATGGAGGTGTCTGTATAGTGAGGTCAGTGATTATACCTCATATATTATACATGGAGGTGTCTGTATAGTGAGGTCAGTGATTATACCTCATATATTATACATGGAGGTGTCTGTATAGTGAGGTCAGTGATTATACCTCATATATTATACATGGAGTTGTCTGTATAGTGAGGCAGTGATTATACCTCATATATTATACATGGAGGTGTCTGTATAGTGAGGTCAGTGATTATACCTCATATATTATACATGGAGGTGTCTGTATAGTGAGGTCAGTGATTATACCTCATATATTATACATGGAGGTGTCTGTATAGTGAGGTCAGTGATTATACCTCATATATTATACATGGAGGTGTCTGTATAGTGAGGTCAGTGATTATACCTCATATATTATACATGGAGGTGTCTGTATAGTGAGGTCAGTGATTATACCTCATATATTATACATGGGGGTGTCTGTATAGTGAGGCAGTGATTATACCTCATATATTATACATGGGGGTGTCTGTATAGTGAGGTCAGTGATTATACCCCATATATTATACATGGGGGTGTCTGTATAGTGAGGTCAGTGATTATACCCCATATATTATACATGGAGGTGTCTGTATAGTGAGGTCAGTGATTATACCTCATATATTATACATGGAGGTGTCTGTATAGTGAGGCAGTGATTATACCTCATATATTATACATGGAGGTGTCTGTATAGTGAGGTCAGTGATTATACCTCATATATTATACATGGGGGTGTCTGTATAGTGAGGCAGTGATTATACCTCATATATTATACATGGAGGTGTCTGTATAGTGAGGCAGTGATTATACCTCATATATTATACATGGAGGTGTCTGTATAGTGAGGCAGTGATTATACCTCATATATTATACATGGAGGTGTCTGTATAGTGAGGTCAGTGATTATACCTCATATATTATACATGGGGGTGTCTGTATAGTGAGGCAGTGATTATACCTCATATATTATACATGGAGGTGTCTGTATAGTGAGGTCAGTGATTATACCTCATATATTATACATGGAGGTGTCTGTATAGTGAGGCAGTGATTATACCTCATATATTATACATGGGGGTGTCTGTATAGTGAGGTCAGTGATTATACCTCATATATTATACATGGAGGTGTCTGTATAGTGAGGTCAGTGATTATACCCCATATATTATACATGGAGGTGTCTGTATAGTGAGGTCAGTGATTATACCTCATATATTATACATGGGGGTGTCTGTATAGTGAGGCAGTGATTATACCTCATATATTATACATGGAGGTGTCTGTATAGTGAGGTCAGTGATTATACCTCATATATTATACATGGAGGTGTCTGTATAGTGAGGCACTGATTATACCCCATATATTATACATGGGGGTGTCTGTATAGTGAGGTCAGTGATTATACCCCATATATTATACATCGGGGTGTCTGTATAGTGAGGCAGTGATTATACCTCATATATTATACATGGAGGTGTCTGTATAGTGAGGTCAGTGATTATACCTCATATATTATACATGGAGGTGTCTGTATAGTGAGGTCAGTGATTATACCTCATATATTATACATGGAGGTGTCTGTATAGTGAGGTCAGTGATTATACCTCATATATTATACATGGAGGTGTCTGTATAGTGAGGGCAGTGATTATACCTCATATATTATACATGGGGGTGTCTGTATAGTGAGGTCAGTGATTATATCTCATATATTATACATGGAGGTGTCTGTATAGTGAGGTCAGTGATTATACCTCATATATTATACATGGAGGTGTCTGTATAGTGAGGTCAGTGATTATACCTCATATATTATACATGGAGGTGTCTGTATAGTGAGGTCAGTGATTATACCTCATATATTATACATGGAGGTGTCTGTATAGTGAGGTCAGTGATTATACCTCATATATTATACATGGGGGTGTCTGTATAGTGAGGTCAGTGATTATACCTCATATATTATACATGGAGGTGTCTGTATAGTGAGGCAGTGATTATACCTCATATATTATACATGGGGGTGTCTGTATAGTGAGGCAGTGATTATACCTCATATATTATACATGGGGGTGTCTGTATAGTGAGGTCAGTGATTATACCTCATATATTATACATGGAGGTGTCTGTATAGTGAGGCAGTGATTATACCTCATATATTATACATGGAGGTGTCTGTATAGTGAGGCAGTGATTATACCTCATATATTATACATGGAGCTGTCTGTATAGTGAGGCAGTGATTATACCTCATATATTATACATGGAGGTGTCTGTATAGTGAGGTCAGTGATTATACCTCATATATTATACATGGGGGTGTCTGTATAGTGAGGTCAGTGATTATACCTCATATATTATACATGGAGGTGTCTGTATAGTGAGGCAGTGATTATACCTCATATATTATACATGGAGGTGTCTGTATAGTGAGGTCAGTGATTATACCTCATATATTATACATGGAGGTGTCTGTATAGTGAGGCAGTGATTATACCTCATATATTATACATGGGGGTGTCTGTATAGTGAGGTCAGTGATTATACCTCATATATTATACATGGAGGTGTCTGTATAGTGAGGTCAGTGATTATACCCCATATATTATACATGGAGGTGTCTGTATAGTGAGGCAGTGATTATACCTCATATATTATACATGGAGGTGTCTGTATAGTGAGGTCAGTGATTATACCTCATATATTATACATGGGGGTGTCTGTATAGTGATTATACCTCATATATTATACATGGGGGTGTCTGTATAGTGATTATACCTCATATATTATACATGGGGGTGTCTGTATAGTGAGGTCAGTGATTATACCTCATATATTATACATGGAGGTGTCTGTATAGTGAGGCAGTGATTATACCTCATATATTATACATGGAGGTGTCTGTATAGTGAGGCAGTGATTATACCTCATATATTATACATGGAGGTGTCTGTATAGTGAGGCAGTGATTATACCTCATATATTATACATGGAGGTGTCTGTATAGTGAGGCAGTGATTATACCTCATATATTATACATGGAGGTGTCTGTATAGTGAGGCAGTGATTATACCTCATATATTATACATGGAGGTGTCTGTATAGTGAGGCAGTGATTATACCTCATATATTATACATGGAGGTGTCTGTATAGTGAGGTCAGTGATTATACCTCATATATTATACATGGGGGTGTCTGTATAGTGAGGCAGTGATTATACCTCATATATTATACATGGAGGTGTCTGTATAGTGAGGTCAGTGATTATACCTCATATATTATACATGGAGGTGTCTGTATAGTGAGGCAGTGATTATACCTCATATATTATACATGGGGGTGTCTGTATAGTGAGGTCAGTGATTATACCTCATATATTATACATGGAGGTGACTGTATAGTGAGGCCAGTGATTATACCTCATATATTATACATGGAGGTGTCTGTATAGTGAGGTCAGTGATTATACCTCATATATTATACATGGAGGTGTCTGTATAGTGAGGCAGTGATTATACCTCATATATTATACATGGAGGTGTCTGTATAGTGAGGCAGTGATTATACCTCATATATTATACATGGAGGTGTCTGTATAGTGAGGCCAGTGATTATACCTCATATATTATACATGGAGGTGTCTGTATAGTGAGGTCAGTGATTATACCTCATATATTATACATGGAGGTGTCTGTATAGTGAGGTCAGTGATTATACCTCATATATTATACATGGGGGTGTCTGTATAGTGAGGCACTGATTATACCTCATATATTATACATGGAGGTGTCTGTATAGTGAGGTCAGTGATTATACCTCATATATTATACATGGAGGTGTCTGTATAGTGAGGTCAGTGATTATACCTCATATATTATACATGGAGGTGTCTGTACAGTGAGGTCAGTGATTATACCTCATATATTATACATGGGGGTGTCTGTATAGTGAGGTCAGTGATTATACCTCATATATTATACATGGGGGTGTCTGTATAGTGAGGTCAGTGATTATACCTCATATATTATACATGGAGGTGTCTGTATAGTGAGGTCAGTGATTATACCTCATATATTATACATGGAGGTGTCTGTATAGTGAGGTCAGTGATTATACCTCATATATTATACATGGGGGTGACTGTATAGTGAGGCAGTGATTATACCTCATATATTATACATGGAGGTGTCTGTATAGTGAGGCAGTGATTATACCTCATATATTATACATGGGGGTGTCTGTATAGTGAGGTCAGTGATTATACCTCATATATTATACATGGGGGTGTCTGTATAGTGAGGCAGTGATTATACCTCATATATTATACATGGAGGTGTCTGTATAGTGAGGTCAGTGATTATACCTCATATATTATACATGGGGGTGACTGTATAGTGAGGCAGTGATTATACCTCATATATTATACATGGGGGTGTCTGTATAGTGAGGTCAGTGATTATACCTCATATATTATACATGGAGGTGTCTGTATAGTGAGGCACTGATTATACCTCATATATTATACATGGGGGTGTCTGTATAGTGAGGCAGTGATTATACCTCATATATTATACATGGAGGTGTCTGTATAGTGAGGCAGTGATTATACCTCATATATTATACATGGAGGTGTCTGTATAGTGAGGCAGTGATTATACCTCATATATTATACATGGGGGTGTCTGTATAGTGAGGTCAGTGATTATACCTCATATATTATACATGGAGGTGTCTGTATAGTGAGGTCAGTGATTATACCTCATATATTATACATGGAGGTGTCTGTATAGTGAGGCACTGATTATACCTCATATATTATACATGGGGGTGTCTGTATAGTGAGGTCAGTGATTATACCTCATATATTATACATGGGGGTGTCTGTATAGTGAGGTCAGTGATTATACCTCATATATTATACATGGGGGTGTCTGTATAGTGAGGTCAGTGATTATACCTCATATATTATACATGGGGGTGTCTGTATAGTGAGGCACTGATTATACCTCATATATTATACATGGGGGTGTCTGTATAGTGAGGTCAGTGATTATACCTCATATATTATACATGGGGGTGTCTGTATAGTGAGGCAGTGATTATACCTCATATATTATACATGGAGGTGTCTGTATAGTGAGGTCAGTGATTATACCTCATATATTATACATGGAGGTGTCTGTATAGTGAGGTCAGTGATTATACCTCATATATTATACATGGGGGTGTCTGTATAGTGAGGCACTGATTATACCTCATATATTATACATGGAGGTGTCTGTATAGTGAGGTAGTGATTATACCTCATATATTATACATGGAGGTGTCTGTATAGTGAGGCAGTGATTATACCTCATATATTATACATGGAGGTGTCTGTATAGTGAGGCAGTGATTATACCTCATATATTATACATGGAGGTGTCTGTATAGTGAGGTCAGTGATTATACCTCATATATTATACATGGGGGTGTCTGTATAGTGAGGCAGTGATTATACCTCATATATTATACATGGAGGTGTCTGTATAGTGAGGTCAGTGATTATACCTCATATATTATACATGGGGGTGTCTGTATAGTGAGGCAGTGATTATACCTCATATATTATACATGGAGGTGTCTGTATAGTGAGGTCAGTGATTATACCTCATATATTATACATGGAGGTGTCTGTATAGTGAGGTCAGTGATTATACCTCATATATTATACATGGAGGTGTCTGTATAGTGAGGGCAGTGATTATACCTCATATATTATACATGGAGGTGAATGTATAGTGAGGCAGTGATTATACCTCATATATTATACATGGAGGTGTCTGTATAGTGAGGTCAGTGATTATACCTCATATATTATACATGGAGGTGTCTGTATAGTGAGGCAGTGATTATACCTCATATATTATACATGGAGGTGTCTGTATAGTGAGGTCAGTGATTATACCTCATATATTATACATGGAGGTGTCTGTATAGTGAGGCAGTGATTATACCTCATATATTATACATGGAGGTGTCTGTATAGTGAGGCAGTGATTATACCTCATATATTATACATGGAGGTGTCTGTATAGTGAGGTCACTGATTATACCTCATATATTATACATGGGGGTGTCTGTATAGTGAGGTCAGTGATTATACCTCATATATTATACATGGGGGTGTCTGTATAGTGAGGCAGTGATTATACCTCATATATTATACATGGGGGTGTCTGTATAGTGAGGTCAGTGATTATACCTCATATATTATACATGGAGGTGTCTGTATAGTGAGGCAGTGATTATACCTCATATATTATACATGGGGGTGTCTGTATAGTGAGGTCAGTGATTATACCTCATATATTATACATGGAGGTGTCTGTATAGTGAGGTCAGTGATTATACCTCATATATTATACATGGAGGTGTCTGTATAGTGAGGCAGTGATTATACCTCATATATTATACATGGGGGTGTCTGTATAGTGAGGCAGTGATTATACCTCATATATTATACATGGAGGTGTCTGTATAGTGAGGTCAGTGATTATACCTCATATATTATACATGGAGGTGACTGTATAGTGAGGTCAGTGATTATACCTCATATATTATACATGGAGGTGTCTGTATAGTGAGGCAGTGATTATACCTCATATATTATACATGGAGGTGTCTGTATAGTGAGGTCAGTGATTATACCTCATATATTATACATGGAGGTGTCTGTATAGTGAGGTCAGTGATTATACCCCATATATTATACATGGAGGTGTCTGTATAGTGAGGCAGTGATTATACCCCATATATTATACATGGAGGTGTCTGTATAGTGAGGCAGTGATTATACCTCATATATTATACATGGAGGTGTCTGTATAGTGAGGTCAGTGATTATACCTCATATATTATACATGGGGGTGTCTGTATAGTGAGGTCAGTGATTATACCTCATATATTATACATGGAGGTGTCTGTACAGTGAGGTCAGTGATTATACCTCATATATTATACATGGGGGTGTCTGTATAGTGAGGCAGTGATTATACCTCATATATTATACATGGAGGTGTCTGTATAGTGAGGCAGTGATTATACCTCATATATTATACATGGAGGTGTCTGTATAGTGAGGTCAGTGATTATACCTCATATATTATACATGGGGGTGTCTGTATAGTGAGGCAGTGATTATACCTCATATATTATACATGGAGGTGTCTGTATAGTGAGGTCAGTGATTATACCTCATATATTATACATGGGGGTGTCTGTATAGTGAGGTCAGTGATTATACCTCATATATTATACATGGGGGTGTCTGTATAGTGAGGTCAGTGATTATACCTCATATATTATACATGGGGGTGTCTGTATAGTGAGGCACTGATTATACCTCATATATTATACATGGAGGTGTCTGTATAGTGAGGCAGTGATTATACCTCATATATTATACATGGGGGTGTCTGTATAGTGAGGCAGTGATTATACCTCATATATTATACATGGAGGTGTCTGTATAGTGAGGTCAGTGATTATACCTCATATATTATACATGGAGGTGTCTGTATAGTGAGGCACTGATTATACCTCATATATTATACATGGAGGTGTCTGTATAGTGAGGCAGTGATTATACCTCATATATTATACATGGAGGTGTCTGTATAGTGAGGTCAGTGATTATACCTCATATATTATACATGGGGGTGTCTGTATAGTGAGGCAGTGATTATACCTCATATATTATACATGGAGGTGTCTGTATAGTGAGGTCAGTGATTATACCTCATATATTATACATGGAGGTGTCTGTATAGTGAGGTCAGTGATTATACCTCATATATTATACATGGAGGTGTCTGTATAGTGAGGCAGTGATTATACCTCATATATTATACATGGAGGTGAATGTATAGTGAGGCAGTGATTATACCTCATATATTATACATGGAGGTGTCTGTATAGTGATTATACCTCATATATTATACATGGAGGTGTCTGTATAGTGAGGTCAGTGATTATACCTCATATATTATACATGGAGGTGTCTGTATAGTGAGGTCAGTGATTATACCTCATATATTATACATGGAGGTGTCTGTATAGTGAGGTCAGTGATTATACCTCATATATTATACATGGAGGTGTCTGTATAGTGAGGTCAGTGATTATACCTCATATATTATACATGGAGGTGTCTGTATAGTGAGGTCAGTGATTATACCTCATATATTATACATGGAGGTGTCTGTATAGTGAGGCAGTGATTATACCTCATATATTATACATGGGGGTGTCTGTATAGTGAGGTCAGTGATTATACCTCATATATTATACATGGGGGTGTCTGTATAGTGAGGCAGTGATTATACCTCATATATTATACATGGAGGTGTCTGTATAGTGAGGTCAGTGATTATACCTCATATATTATACATGGAGGTGTCTGTATAGTGAGGCAGTGATTATACCTCATATATTATACATGGAGGTGTCTGTATAGTGAGGTCAGTGATTATACCCCATATATTATACATGGAGGTGTCTGTATAGTGAGGCAGTGATTATACCTCATATATTATACATGGAGGTGTCTGTATAGTGAGGTCAGTGATTATACCTCATATATTATACATGGAGGTGTCTGTATAGTGAGGCAGTGATTATACCTCATATATTATACATGGAGGTGTCTGTATAGTGATTATACCTCATATATTATACATGGAGGTGTCTGTATAGTGAGGTCAGTGATTATACCTCATATATTATACATGGGGGTGTCTGTATAGTGAGGTCAGTGATTATACCTCATATATTATACATGGGGGTGTCTGTATAGTGAGGTCAGTGATTATACCTCATATATTATACATGGAGGTGTCTGTATAGTGAGGCAGTGATTATACCTCATATATTATACATGGAGGTGTCTGTATAGTGAGGCACTGATTATACCTCATATTATACATGGAGGTGTCTGTATAGTGAGGTCAGTGATTATACCTCATATATTATACATGGAGGTGTCTGTATAGTGAGGTCAGTGATTATACCTCATATATTATACATGGAGGTGTCTGTATAGTGAGGCACTGATTATACCTCATATTATACATGGAGGTGTCTGTATAGTGAGGTCAGTGATTATACCTCATATATTATACATGGAGGTGTCTGTATAGTGAGGCAGTGATTATACCTCATATATTATACATGGAGGTGTCTGTATAGTGAGGTCAGTGATTATACCTCATATATTATACATGGAGGTGTCTGTATAGTGAGGTCACTGATTATACCTCATATATTATACATGGAGGTGTCTGTATAGTGAGGTCAGTGATTATACCTCATATATTATACATGGAGGTGTCTGTATAGTGAGGTCACTGATTATACCTCATATATTATACATGGGGGTGTCTGTATAGTGAGGTCAGTGATTATACCTCATATATTATACATGGAGGTGTCTGTATAGTGAGGCAGTGATTATACCTCATATATTATACATGGAGGTGTCTGTATAGTGAGGTCAGTGATTATACCTCATATATTATACATGGGGGTGTCTGTATAGTGAGGGCAGTGATTATACCTCATATATTATACATGGAGGTGTCTGTATAGTGAGGTCAGTGATTATACCTCATATATTATACATGGGGGTGTCTGTATAGTGAGGTCAGTGATTATACCTCATATATTATACATGGAGGTGTCTGTATAGTGATTATACCTCATATATTATACATGGAGGTGTCTGTATAGTGAGGTCAGTGATTATACCTCATATATTATACATGGAGGTGTCTGTATAGTGAGGCAGTGATTATACCCCATATATTATACATGGAGGTGTCTGTATAGTGAGGTCAGTGATTATACCTCATATATTATACATGGAGGTGTCTGTATAGTGAGGTCAGTGATTATACCTCATATATTATACATGGAGGTGTCTGTATAGTGAGGTCAGTGATTATACCTCATATATTATACATGGAGGTGTCTGTATAGTGAGGTCAGTGATTATACCTCATATATTATACATGGGGGTGTCTGTATAGTGAGGTCAGTGATTATACCTCATATATTATACATGGAGGTGTCTGTATAGTGAGGCAGTGATTATACCTCATATATTATACATGGAGGTGTCTGTATAGTGAGGTCAGTGATTATACCTCATATATTATACATGGAGGTGTCTGTATAGTGAGGTCAGTGATTATACCTCATATATTATACATGGAGGTGTCTGTATAGTGAGGGCAGTGATTATACCTCATATATTATACATGGAGGTGTCTGTATAGTGAGGCAGTGATTATACCTCATATATTATACATGGAGGTGTCTGTATAGTGAGGCAGTGATTATACCCCATATATTATACATGGAGGTGTCTGTATAGTGAGGTCAGTGATTATACCTCATATATTATACATGGAGGTGTCTGTATAGTGAGGCAGTGATTATACCTCATATATTATACATGGAGGTGTCTGTATAGTGAGGCAGTGATTATACCTCATATATTATACATGGAGGTGTCTGTATAGTGAGGCAGTGATTATACCTCATATATTATACATGGGGGTGTCTGTATAGTGAGGCAGTGATTATACCTCATATATTATACATGGAGGTGTCTGTATAGTGAGGCAGTGATTATACCCCATATATTATACATGGAGGTGTCTGTATAGTGAGGGCAGTGATTATACCTCATATATTATACATGGAGGTGTCTGTATAGTGAGGCAGTGATTATACCTCATATATTATACATGGGGGTGTCTGTATAGTGAGGCAGTGATTATACCTCATATATTATACATGGAGGTGTCTGTATAGTGAGGTCAGTGATTATACCTCATATATTATACATGGAGGTGTCTGTATAGTGAGGTCAGTGATTATACCTCATATATTATACATGGAGGTGTCTGTATAGTGAGGTCAGTGATTATACCTCATATATTATACATGGGGGTGTCTGTATAGTGAGGCAGTGATTATACCTCATATATTATACATGGGGGTGTCTGTATAGTGAGGCAGTGATTATACCTCATATATTATACATGGAGGTGTCTGTATAGTGAGGTCAGTGATTATACATATATAAAGGATCTATGAAAGTTTCTCCCAGTCCAAAAATCTGTCCAATGCCCCTGTACCTGGAGATGCCCAGGATTGTTCCCACATGTATAATGGGGTGCAGCCCCTATAATTGTCACTATTGGGAGTCATTAGATGATGAGACCTTAGTGTCAGATTGTGTCGGTACCTTCCTGGGATTATTTCCCGTGTCCCGCAGCTTCCGCCATCATGGAAAGGGGAGAAGTGGATGAAACTTTTATTACATTTCAACTTTTATCCTGTGACTTCCCGTCTCCTATGGAGAATCCGGAATCCCTCCTGGTCTTGTCCCATACAGGACAGTGATCCCTCCATATGCTGTCGAGGACACCGTCCATATACCTTCGGGGGCACCCTCCATATACCTTCGGGGGCACCCTCCATATACCTTCGGGGGCACCCTCCATATGCCGTCGGGGGCACCCTCCATGTGTCGTCGGGGCACCCTCCATATGCCGTCGGGGGCACCCTCCATGTGCCGTCGGGGAGCACCCTCCATATGCCGCCAGGGGGCCCCTCCATATGCCATCGGGGCACCCTCCATGTGCCGTCAGGGCCACCCTCCATATGCCATCGGGGGCACCCTCCATATGCCGTCGGGGGCACCCTCCATATGCCGTCGGGGGCACCCTGCAGATTCATTCCCCAGGTATGCCCAGTGCTGGCGCCTGTACAGGATGGTGATCCCTCCTGTACTCTAACAGGTTAATACTGCGGCTCGGGCGGCGCATCCATCATACAGTCATGTGAGCGGAGAGATCAGATCTCCTCCTCCCATTGTTATGAGCTGCTCCTCAGGGGTATATAAGCCAGGCTGGACGGCTCCTGGGTACAGACCACAGAGCTAGCACTCACAATGGCCGTCCTACAGTGTGCATTCTTTTTTCTCTTTGCTGTCGTTGCTCAGCACTCAGTATATGGATTATTAGATCAGGACCTACTAAAGGACAAGTTAAAGTTCCCAGTCCTTGACAATCTGTTTGGTAAAGAACTCCTTGACAAGGTAAGTTACATCCTGAGATAATCTCAGCTTCATGTTACTCCTGATGCTTTCTAGTGCCAGAACCTTCTCATATATAGACGCTCCCCCAGTGCTCCCCCTCTCCAGTACCATCACTCCCCCAGTGCTCCCCCTCTCCAGTACCATCACTCCCCCAGTGCTCCCCCTCTCCAGTACCATCACTCCCCCAGTGCTCCCCCTCTCCAGTACCATCACTCCCCCAGTGCTCCCCCTCTCCAGTACCATCACTCCCCCAGTGCTCCCCCTCTCCAGTACCATCACTCCCCCAGTGCTCCCCCTCTCCAGTACCATCACTCCCCCAGTGCTCCCCCTCTCCAGTACCATCACTCCCCCAGTGCTCCCCCTCTCCAGTACCATCACTCCCCCAGTGCTCCCCCTCTCCAGTACCATCACTCCCCCAGTAGTCCCCCTCTCCAGTACCATCACTCCCCCAGTGCTCCCCCTCTCTGGTACCATCACTCCCCCAGTGCTCCCCCTCTCCAGTACCATCACTCCCCCAGTGCTCCCCCTCTCCAGTACCATCACTCCCCCAGTAGTCCCCCTCTCCAGTACCATCACTCCCCCAGTGCTCCCCCTCTCTGGTACCATCACTCCCCCAGTGTTCCCCCTCTCCAGTACCATCACTCCCCCAGTGCTCCCCCTCTCCAGTACCATCACTCCCCCAGTGCTCCCCCTCTCCAGTACCATCACTCCCCCAGTGCTCCCCCTCTCCAGTACCATCACTCCCCCAGTGCTCCCCCTCTCCAGTACCATCACTCCCCCAGTGCTCCCCCTCTCCAGTACCATCACTCCCCCAGTGCTCCCCCTCTCCAGTACCATCACTCCCCCAGTGCTCCCCCTCTCCAGTACCATCACTCCCCCAGTGCTCCCCCTCTCCAGTACCATCACTCCCCCAGTGCTCCCCCTCTCCAGTACCATCACTCCCCCAGTAGTCCCCCTCTCCAGTACCATCACTCCCCCAGTGCTCCCCCTCTCTGGTACCATCACTCCCCCAGTGCTCCCCCTCTCCAGTACCATCACTCCCCCAGTGCTCCCCCTCTCCAGTACCATCACTCCCCCAGTAGTCCCCCTCTCCAGTACCATCACTCCCCCAGTGCTCCCCCTCTCTGGTACCATCACTCCCCCAGTGTTCCCCCTCTCCAGTACCATCACTCCCCCAGTGCTCCCCCTCTCCAGTACCATCACTCCCCCAGTGCTCCCCCTCTCCAGTACCATCACTCCCCCAGTGCTCCCCCTCTCCAGTACCATCACTCCCCCAGTGCTCCCCCTCTCCAGTACCATCACTCCCCCAGTGCTCCCCCTCTCCAGTACCATCACTCCCCCAGTGCTCCCCCTCTCCAGTACCATGACTCCCCCAGTGCTCCCCCTCTCCAGTACCATCACTCCCCCAGTGCTCCCCCTTTCCAGTTCCATCACTCCCCCAGTGCTCCCCCTCTCCAGTACCATCACTCCCCCAGTGCTCCCCCTCTCCAGTACCATCACTCCCCCAGTGCTCCCCCTCTCTGGTACCATCACGCCCCCAGTGTTCCCCCTCTCCGGTACCATCACTCCCCCAGTGCTCCCCCTCTCCAGTACCATCACTCCCCCAGTGCTCCCCCTCTCCAGTACCATCACTCCCCCAGTGCTCCCCCTCTCTGGTACCATCACTCCCCCAGTGCTCCCCCTCTCCGGTACCATCACGCCCCCAGTGCTCCCCCTCTCCAGTACCATCACTCCCCCAGTTCTCCCCCTCTCCAGTACCATGACTCCCCCAGTGCTCCCCCTCTCCAGTACCATCACTCCCCCAGTGCTCCCCCTTTCCAGTACCATCACTCCCCCAGTGCTCCCCCTCTCCAGTACCATCACTCCCCCAGTGCTCCCCCTCTCCAGTACCATCACTCCCCCAGTGCTCCCCCTCTCCAGTACCATCACTCCCCCAGTGCTCCCCCTCTCCAGTACCATCACTCCCCCAGTGCTCCCCCTCTCCAGTACCATCACTCCCCCAGTGCTCCCCCTCTCCAGTACCATCACTCCCCCAGTGCTCCCCCTCTCCAGTACCATCACTCCCCCAGTGCTCCCCCTCTCCAGTACCATCACTCCCCCAGTGCTCCCCCTCTCCAGTACCATCACTCCCCCAGTGCTCCCCCTCTCCAGTACCATCACTCCCCCAGTGGTCCCCCTTTCCAGTACCATCACTCCCCCAGTGCTCCCCCTCTCCAGTACCATCACTCCCCCAGTGTTCCCCCTCTCCAGTACCATCACTCCCCCAGTAGTCCCCCTCTCCAGTACCATCACTCCCCCAGTGCTCCCCCTCTCCAGTACCATCACTCCCCCAGTAGTCCCCCTCTCCAGTACCATCACTCCCCCAGTGCTCCGCCTCTCCAGTACCATCACTCCCCCAGTGCTCCCCCTCTCTGGCACCATCACTCCCCCAGTGCTCCCCCTCTCCAGTACCATCACTCCCCCAGTGCTCCCCCTCTCCAGTACCATCACTCCCCCAGTGCTCCCCCTCTCCAGTACCATCACTCCCCCAGTGCTCCCCCTCTCCAGTACCATCACTACCCCAGTGCTCCCCCTCTCCAGTACCATCACTCCCCCAGTGCTCCCCCTCTCCAGTACCTCCTCCAGTACCATCACTCCCTCAGTGCTCCCCCTCTCCAGTACCATAACTCCCCCAGTGGTCCCACTCTCCAGTACCATCACTCCCCCAGTGCTCCTCCTATCCAGTACCATCACTCCCCCAGTGCTCCCCCTCTCCAGTACCATCACTCCCCCAGTGCTCCCCCTCTCCAGTACCATCACTCCCCCAGTGCTCCCCCTCTCCAGTACCATCACTCCCCCCAGTGGTTCCCCTCTCCAGTACCATCACTCCCCCAGTGCTCCCCCTCTCCAGTACCATCACTCACCCAGCAGTACCTCCTCCAGTACCATCACTCCCCCAGTGCTCCCCCTCTCCAGTACCATCACTCCCCCAGCAGTACCTCCTCCAGTACCATCACTCCCCCAGTGCTCCCCCTCTCCAGTACCATCACTCCCCCAGTGGTTCCCCTCTCCAGTACCATCACTCCCCCAGTGCTCCCCCTCTCCAGTACCATCACTCCCCCAGTGCTCCCCCTCTCTGGCACCATCACTCCCCCAGTGCTCCCCCTCTCCAGTACCATCACTCCCCCAGTGCTCCCCCTCTCCAGTACCATCACTCCCCCAGTAGTCCCCTTCTCCAGTACTATCACTCCCCCAGTGCTCCCCCTCTCCAGTACCATCACTCCCTCAGTGGTCCCCCTCTCCAGTACTATCACTCCCCCAGTGCTCTCCCTCTCCAGTTCCATCACTCCCCCAGTGCTCCCCCTCTCCAGTACCATCACTCCCCCAGTGCTCCCCCTCTCCAGTACCATCACTCCCCCAGTGGTTCCCCTCTCCAGTACCATCACTCCCCCAGTGCTCCCCCTCTCCAGTACCATCACTCCCCCAGTGCTCCCCCTCTCCAGTACCATCACTCCCTCAGTGGTCCCCCTCTCCAGTACTATCACTCCCCCAGTGCTCTCCCTCTCCAGTTCCATCACTCCCCCAGTGCTCCCCCTCTCCAGTACCATCACTCCCCCAGTGCTCCCCCTCTCCAGTACCATCACTCCCCCAGTGGTTCCCCTCTCCAGTACCATCACTCCCCCAGTGCTCCCCCTCTCCAGTACCATCACTCCCCCAGTGCTCCCCCTCTCCAGTACCATCACTCCCCCAGTGCTCCCCCTCTCCAGTACCATCACTCCCCCAGTGCTCCCCCTCTCCAGTACCATCACTCCCCCAGTGCTCCCCCTCTCCAGTACCATCACTCCCCCAGTGCTCCCCCTCTCCAGTACCATCACTCCCCCAGTGCTCCCCCTCTCCAGTACCATCACTCCCCCAGTGCTCCCCCTCTCCAGTACCATCACTCCCCCAGTGCTCCCCCTCTCCAGTACCATCACTCCCCCAGTGCTCCCCCTCTCCAGTACCATCACTCCCCCTGTGCTCCCCCTCTCCAGTACCATCATTCCCTCAGTGCTCCCCCTCTCCAGTACCATCACTCCCCCAGTGGTCCCCCTCTCCAGTACCATCACTCCCCCAGTGCTCCCCCTCTCCAGTACCATCACTCCCCCA
The DNA here is from genome assembly GCF_040894005.1 of Engystomops pustulosus. Lineage (NCBI taxonomy): Eukaryota > Metazoa > Chordata > Amphibia > Anura > Leptodactylidae > Engystomops > Engystomops pustulosus. The sequence goes on from NC_092412.1 coordinate 261,099,545, forward strand.
GTGCTCCCCCTCTCCAGTACCATCACTCCCCCAGTGCTCCCCCTCTCCAGTACCATCACTCCCCCAGTGCTCTCCCTCTCCAGTACCATCACTCCCCCAGTAGTCCCCCTCTCCAGTACTATCACTCCCCCAGTGCTCCCCCTCTCCAGTACCATCACTCCCCCAGTAGTCCCCGTCTCCAGTACCATCACTCCCCCAGTGCTCCCCCTCTCCAGTACCATCACTCCCCCAGTAGTCCCCCTCTCCAATACTATCATCTCCCCCAGTGCTCCCCCTCTCCAGTACCATCACTCCCCCAGTGCTCCCCCTCTCCAGTACCATCACTCCCCCAGTGCTCCCCCTCTCTGGCACCATCACTCCCCCAGTGCTCCCCCTCTCCGGTACCATCACTCCCCCAGCAGTACCTCCTCCAGTACCATCACTCCCCCAGTGCTCCCCCTCTCCAGTACCATCACTCCCCCAGCAGTACCTCCTCCAGTACCATCACTCCCCCAGTGCTCCCCCTCTCCAGTACCATCACTCCCCCAGTGCTCTTCATCTCCAGTACCATCACTCCCCCAGTGCTCTCCCTCTCCAGTACCATCACTCCCCCAGTGCTCTCCCTCTCCAGTACCATCACTCCCCCAGTGGTTCCCCTCTCCAGTACCATCACTCCCCCAGTGCTCCCCCTCTCCAGTACCATCACTCCCCCAGTGCTCCCCCTCTCCAGTACCATCACTCCCCCAGTGCTCTTCATCTCCAGTACCATCACTCCCCCAGTGGTCCCCCTCTCCAGTACCATCACTCCCCCAGTGCTCCCCCTCTCCAGTACCATCACTCCCCCAGTGGTCCCCCTCTCCACTACCATCACTCCCCCAGTGGTCCCCGTCTCCAGTACCATCACTCCCCCAGCAGTACCTCCTCCAGTACCATCACTCCCCCAGTGCTCCCCCTCTCCAGTACCATCACTCCCCCAGTGCTCCCCCTCTCCAGTACCATCACTCCCCCAGTGGTCCCACTCTCCAGTACCATCACTCCCCCAGTGCTCTCCCTCTCCAGTACCATCACTCCCCAAGTGCTCTTCATCTCCAGTACCATCACTTCCCCAGTGCTCCCCCTCTCCAGTACCATCACTCCCCCAGTGGTTCCCCTTTCCAGTACCATCACTCCCCCAGTGCTCCCCCTCTCCAGTACCATCACTCCCCCAGTGCTCTTCATCTCCAGTACCATCACTCCCCCAGTGCTCTTCATCTCCAGTACCATCACTCCCCCAGTGCTCCGCCTCTCCAGTTCCATCACTCCCCCAGTGGTCCCCCTCTCCAGTACCATCACTCCCCCAGTGGTCCCCCTCTCCAGTACCATCACTCCCCCAGTGGTCCCCCTCTCCAGTACCATCACTCCCCCAGTGGTCCCCCTCTCCAGTACCATCACTCCCCCAGCAGTACCTCCTCCAGTACCATCACTCCCCCAGTGCTCCCCCTCTCCAGTACCATCACTCCCCCAGTGCTCCCCCTCTCCAGTACCATCACTCCCCCAGTGGTCCCACTCTCCAGTACCATCACTCCCCCAGTGCTCTCCCTCTCCAGTACCATCACTCCCCCAGTGCTCTCCCTCTCCAGTACCATCACTCCCCCAGTGCTCTTCATCTCCAGTACCATTACTCCCCCTCTCCAGTACCATCACTCCCCCAGTGGTTCCCCTCTCCAGTACCATCACTCCCCCAGTGCTCCCCCTCTCCAGTACCATCACTTCCCCAGTGGTCCCCCTCTCCAGTACCATCACTCCCCCAGTGGTTCCCCTCTCCAGTACCATCACTCCCCCAGTGCTCCCCCTCTCCAGTACCGTCACTTCCCCAGTGCTCCCCCTCTCCAGTACCATCACTCCCCCAGTGCTCTCCCTCTCCAGTACCATCACTCCCCCAGTGCTCTTCATCTCCAGTACCATCACTCCCCCAGTGCTCCCCCTCTCCAGTACCATCACTCCCCCAGTGCTCTCCCTCTCCAGTACCATCACTCCCCCAGTGCTCTCCCTCTCCAGTACCATCACTCCCCCAGTGGTTCCCCTCTCCAGTACCATCACTCCCCCAGTGCTCCCCCTCTCCAGTACTATCACTCCCACAGTGCTCCCCCTCTCCAGTTCCATCACTCCCCCAGTGCTCCCCTTCTTTGGTACCATCACTCCCCCAGTGCTCCCCTTCTTTGGTACCATCACTCCCCCAGTGCTCCCCCTCTCCAGTACCGTCACTCCCCCAGTGCTCCCCCTCTCCAGTACTATCACTCCCCCATTAATCCTCCTCTCCAGTACCATCACTCCCCCAGTGCACTCCCTCTCCAGTATCATCACTCCCCCAGTGCTCTCCCTCTCCAGTACCATCACTCCACCAGTGACTGCCCACAGTAATCTTGCTCGCCCAGTAAACCCCTTCCTCTTGTAACCTTGCTCCAGCAAAAAGTCCCCCCTCCAGTAACCTTGATCTACCAGTAGTCCTCCCCTCTAGAAAACTTTCTCCCAGTAGTCATGTCCCCCAGTAACCTCGCTTCACTTGTAGCCCTCAGTCAACTCAATCCCCCTGTGGTCCAAACCCCCAGTAACTTCGCTCTCCCAGCAGTCCTCCCCTCCAGTAATCGCACTCCAAACAGTAGTCTCATCTCTATTAACCTTGGCCCAACAGTACTCTCCTTCTACAATAGCCTCACACCACCCAGTAGTCTCCTCCTCCAGTAACCTTACACCCCCCAGTAGTCTCCCCCTCCAGTAACCTCACACCACCCAGTAGTCTCCTCCTCCAGTAACCTCACACCACCCAGTAGTCTCCTCCTCCAGTAACCTCACACCACCCAGTAGTCTCCACCTCCAGTAACCTCACACCACCCAGTAGTCTCCTCCTCCAGTAACCTCACACCACCCAGTAGTCTCCCCTCTAGTAACCTCACCACCCAGTAGTCTCCTCCTCCAGTAACCTCACACCACCCAGTAGTCTCCCCTCCAGTAACCTCACACCACCCAGTAGTCTCCCTTCCAGTAACCTCACACCCCCCAGTAGTCTCCCCTCCAGTAACCTCACACCCCCCCAGAAGTCTCCCTTCCAGTAACCTCACACCCCCCAGTAGTCTCCCCTCCAGTAACCTCACACCACCCAGTAGTCTCCTCCTCCAGTAACCTCACACCACCCTGTAGTCTCCTTCTCCAGTAACCTCACACCACCCTGTAGTCTCCTCCTCCAGTAACCTCACACCACCCAGTAGTCTCCTCCTCCAGTAACCTCACACCACCCAGTAGTCTCCTCCTCCAGTAACCTCACAACACCCAGTAGTCTCCCCTCCAGTAACCTCACACCACCCAGTAGTCGCCTCCTCCAGTACTCACACCACCCAGCAGCCCACTCCAGTAACCTCGCACCACCCAGTAGTCTCCTCCTCCAGTAACCTCATGCCACCCAGTAGTCTCCTCCTCCAGTAACCTCACACCACCCAGTAGTCTCCCCTCCAGTAACCTCACACCTACCAGTAGTCTCCCATACAGTAACCTCACACCACCCAGTAGTCCCCCTCCAGTAACCTCACACCACCCAGTAGTCTCCCCTCCAGTAACCTCACACCACCCAGTAGTCTCCTCCTCCAGTAACCTCACACCACCCAGTTGTCTCCCCTCCAGTAACCTCACACCCCCCAGTAGTCTCCCCTCCAGTAACCTCGCACCACCCAGTAGTCTCCCACTCCAGGAACCTCACACCACCCAGTAGTCTCCTCCTCCAGTAACCTCACACCACCCAGTAGTCCCCCTCCAGTAACCTCGCACCACCCAGTAGTCTCCTCCAGTAACCTCACACCACCCAGTAGTCTCCTCCTCCAGTAACCTCACACCACCCAGTAGTCTCCTCCTCCATTAACCTCACACCACCCAGTAGTCTCCTCCTCCAGTAACCTCACACCACCCAGTAGTCTCCCCTCCAGTAACCTCACACCCCCCAGTAGTCTCCGCCTCCAGTAACCTCACACCACCCAGTAGTCTCCTCCTCCAGTAACCTCACACCACCCAGTAGTCTCCTCCTCCAGTAACCTCACACCACCCAGTAGTCTCCGCCTCCAGTAACCTCACACCACCCAGTAGTCTCCCCTCCAGTAACCTCACACCACCCAGTAGTCTCCCCCTCCAGTAACCTCACACCACCCAGTAGTCTCCTCCTCCAGTAACCTCACACCACCCAGTAGTCTCCCCTCCAGTAACCTCACACCTACCAGTAGTCTCCCATACAGTAACCTCACACCACCCAGTAGTCCCCCTCCAGTAACCTCACACCACCCAGTAGTCTCCCCTCCAGTAACCTCACACCACCCAGTAGTCTCCTCCTCCAGTAACCTCACACCACCCAGTAGTCTCCCCTCCAGTAACCTCACACCCCCCAGTAGTCTCCCCTCCAGTAACCTCGCACCACCCAGTAGTCTCCCACTCCAGGAACCTCACACCACCCAGTAGTCTCCTCCTCCAGTAACCTCACACCACCCAGTAGTCCCCCTCCAGTAACCTCGCACCACCCAGTAGTCTCCTCCAGTAACCTCACACCACCCAGTAGTCTCCTCCTCCAGTAACCTCACACCACCCAGTAGTCTCCTCCTCCATTAACCTCACACCACCCAGTAGTCTCCTCCTCCAGTAACCTCACACCACCCAGTAGTCTCCCCTCCAGTAACCTCACACCCCCCAGTAGTCTCCGCCTCCAGTAACCTCACACCACCCAGTAGTCTCCTCCTCCAGTAACCTCACACCACCCAGTAGTCTCCTCCTCCAGTAACCTCACACCACCCAGTAGTCTCCGCCTCCAGTAACCTCACACCACCCAGTAGTCTCCCCTCCAGTAACCTCACACCACCCAGTAGTCTCCCCCTCCAGTAACCTCACACCACCCAGTAGTCTCCTCCTCCAGTAACCTCACACCACCCAGTAGTCTCCTCCTCCAGTAACCTCACACCACCCAGTAGTCTCCTCCTCTAGTAACCTCACACCACCCAGTAGTCTCCTCCTCCAGTAACCTCATACCACCCAGTAGTCTCCTCCTCCAGTAACCTCACACCACCCAGTAGTCTCCCCTCCAGTAACCTCACACCACCCAGTAGTCTCCTCCTCCAGTAACCTCACACCACCCAGTAGTCCCCCTCCAGTAACCTCACACCACCCAGTAGTCTCCTCCTTCAGTAACCTCGCACCACCCAGTAGTCTCCGCCTCCAGTAACCTCACACCCCCCAGTAGTCTCCTCCTCCAGTAACCTCACACCACCCAGTAGTCTCCCCTCCAGTAACCTCACACCCCCCAGTAGTCTCCTCCTCCAGTAACCTCACACCACCCAGTAGTCTCCTCCTCCAGTAACCTCACACCACCCAGTAGTCTCCCCTCCAGTAACCTCACACCCCCCAGTAGTCTCCTCCTCCAGTAACCTCACACCACCCAGTAGTCTCCTCCTCCAGTAACCTCACACCACCCAGTAGTCTCCTCCTCCAGTAACCTCACACCACCCAGTAGTCTCCCCTCCAGTAACCTCACACCACCCAGTAGTCTCCCCTCCAGTAACCTCACACCACCCTGTAGTCTCCCCCTCCAGTAACCTCACACCACCCAGTAGTCTCCTCCTCCAGTAACCTCACACCACCCAGTAGTCTCCTCCTCCAGTAACCTCACACCACCCAGTAGTCTCCCCTCCAGTAACCTCACACCACCCAGTAGTCTCCCCTCCAGTAACCTCACACCACCCAGTAGTCTCCTCCTCCAGTAATCTCACACCACCCAGTAGTCTCCCCTCCAGTAACCTCACACCACCCAGTAGTCTCCTCCTCCAGTAACCTCACACCGCCCAGTAGTCTCCTCCTCCAGTAACCTCACACCACCCAGTAGTCTCCCCCTCCAGTAACCTCACACCACCCAGTAGTCTCCTCCTCCAGTAACCTCACACCCCCCAGTAGTCTCCCCCCTCCAGTAACCTCACACCCCCCAGTAGTCCCCCTCCAGTAACCTCGCACCACCCAGTAGTCTCCCCTCCAGTAACCTCATACCACCCAGTAGTCTCCTCCTCCAGTAACCTCACACCACCCAGTAGTCTCCTCCTCCAGTAACCTCACACCACCCAGTAGTCTCCTCCTCCAGTAACCTCACACCACCCAGTAGTCTCCCCTCCAGTAACCTCACACCACCCAGTAGTCTCCTCCTCCAGTAACCTCACACCACCCAGTAGTCTCCCCTCCAGTAACCTCACACCACCCAGTAGTCTCCTCCTCCAGTAACCTCACACCACCCAGTAGTCTCCTCCTCCAGTAACCTCACACCACCCAGTACTCCCAATGGTCTCCCCTTCCAGTAACCTCACACCACCCAGTGGTCTCCCTTTCCTGTATCCTCACACCCCCAGTATTCCTCTCTCTCCAGTGACCTCGCTTTCCCGGCATCCCCCCCCTCCCCCAGTAACCTCACTCCTCCCAGTGGTCTCCCTTTCCTGTATCCTCACCCCCCCAGTAGTCCACCTTCTCCAGTAAATGTGTTCTGCCAGAAGTCCCTGCCCCCCCTCCAGTACCCCTGCCCCCCCTCCAGTACCCCTGCACCCCTCCAGTACCCCTGCCCCCCCCCAGTACCCCTGCCCCCCCTCCAGTACCCCTGCACCCCTCCAGTACCCCTGCCCCCCCTCCAGTACCCCTGCCCCCCCTCCAGTACCCCTGCACCCCTCCAGTACCCCTGCCCCCCCCCCCCCAGTACATGCCTCCCATCTCTATTGCTTACCATAGGGCAGGTATTTGGCTTGCACTAAATGTCTTTGTATTCTGAAAAAAAAGCTATTTATAATTTATCTCATTTTCTTTTGTATCATCAGTTTCAAGATGATATTAAGGACAAATATGGGGTGGACACCAAAGACCTTAAGATCCTCAAGACATCAGAAGATAAAAGGTTTTACTATGTGTCGGTAAGTGATCCCTGATCCTCGGGGTCTCACACACCATGAACGTGTATCAGGTTATTCTGAATAATCACATGGTGGGGGGTGGGGGTGGGGGGGTGACATGTAGTGGTGAGAAGTGTCCACTAGAGGGCGCTCTGTAATTACCCAATGGGGGGTTTTCCCAAGTTTTGGACTTTGGTTGGCTGTGCCTCTGTTGTTTTTTAGAGACTGTGATGCACCTGCTTGGGAGTGATGTCTATTTGGGCCAAAATGGCAACTTTTTTAAAAAAACATCAAATTCTGGATTTTAAAGATGAATTCAATGCAAAACTGTTGAAAAGTCTCACATTTTAGCACAAATATGAAAATGTGCTGCAAAAAGGTGCAAATCCTAGAAATTAAAAAAAGAGAAATGACCCCACCCCCCCGCCATATGACGTGTAGTGGGGTCCCCTCCATCCCGAGTCCTCACCTCCCCCTCTGTCTCTCCTCAGGTCGATGCTGGAGATGGCAAGGAATGTAAATTCAAGATTAGAAAAGATGTCGATGTTCCAAAGTTGGTCGGACGCAAATGTAGGAAGGGCGATGATGATGATGATGATAACTATTAGAGGTCGTTCCTGACGCTGAATCTGCAGAAATCCTGATTGACTCTACAGATTTACCGAAAAGACGAGAATCGTCTCAAGACAAGAAATGTCTCTAAACCCGAAAATATTACATGACGGCAATAAAAATTGTGATGCAAGATAAATTGTCTCCGTGTCTGTGATGTGTGAAGCCGCGGGAACAACGATATAACTTCTCATAATGACCGGACACACCGGCACATGCCCCCACTACCACCAGTGCCCCCACTACCACCATTGCCCCCACTACCACCATTGCCCCCACTACCACCAGTGCCCCCACTGTCATCAGTGCCCCCACTACCACCATTGCCCCCACTACCACCAGTGCCCCCACTACCACCAGTGCCCCCACTACCACCAGTGCCCCCACTGTCATCAGTGCCCCCACTACCACCAGTGCCCCCACTGTCATCAGTGCCCCCACTACCACCAGTGCCCCCACTACCACCAGTGCCCCCACTACCCCCAGTGCCCCCACTACCACCAGTGCCCCCACTACCACCAGTGCCCCCACTGTCATCAGTGCCCCCACTACCACCAGTGCCCCCACTGTCATCAGTGCCCCCACTACCACCAGTGCCCCCACTGTCATCAGTGCCCCCACTGTCATCAGTGCCCCCACTACCACCAGTGCCCCCACTGTCATCAGTGCCCCCACTACCACCAGTGCCCCCACTGTCATCAGTGCCCCCACTACCACCAGTGCCCCCACTGTCATCAGTGCCCCCACTACCACCAGTGCCCCCACTACCACCAGTGCCCCCATTACCACCAGTGCCCCCACTGTCATCAGTGCCCCCACTACCACCAGTGCCCCCACTGTCATCAGTGCCCCCACTACCACCAGTGCCCCCACTGTCATCAGTGCCCCCACTGTCATCAGTGCCCCCACTGTCATCAGTGCCCCCACTACCACCAGTGCCCCCACTGTCATCAGTGCCCCCACTACCACCAGTGCCCCCACTACCACCATTGCCCCCACTACCACCAGTGCCCCCACTGTCATCAGTGCCCCCACTGTCATCAGTGCTCCCACTGTCATCAGTGCCCCCACTACCACCAGTGCCCCCACTACCACCATTGCCCCCACTACCACCATTGCCCCCACTACCACCATTGCCCCCACTACCACCAGTGCCCCCACTGTCATCAGTGCCCCCACTACCACCAGTGCCCCCACTGTCATCAGTGTCCCCACTACCACCAGTGCCCCCACTGTCATCAGTGCCCCCACTACCACCAGTGCCCCCACTACCACCATTGCCCCCACTACCACCAGTGCCCCCACTACCACCATTGCCCCCACTACCACTAGTGCCCCCACTGTCATCAGTGTCCCCACTACCACCAGTGCCCCCACTGTCATCAGTGCCCCCACTGTCACCAGTGCCCCCACTACCACCAGTGCCCCCACTGTCATCAGTGCCCCCACTGTCATCAGTGCCCCCACTGTCATCAGTGCCCCCACTACCACCAGTGCCCCCACTGTCATCAGTGCCCCTACTACCACCAGTGCCCCCACTGTCATCAGTGCCCCTACTACCACCAGTGCCCCCACTGTCATCAGTGCCCCCACTACCACCAGTGCCCCCACTGTCATCAGTGCCCCCACTGTCATCAGTGCCCCCACTACCACCAGTGCCCCCACTGTCATCAGTGCCCCCACTATCCACAAGTGCCCCCACTATCCACAAGTGCCCCCACTGTCCACCAGTGCCCCCACTGTCCACCAGTGCCCCCACTACCACCAGTGCCCCCACTACCACCAGTGCCCACAGGCCCCAATATCCTCCAGTCACCACAGCCCGCACTATCCACCAGTCACCCCAGCCCCCACTATCCAACAGTCACCCCAGCCCCCACTATCCAACAGTGACCCCAGCCCCCACTATCCAACAGTCACCCCAGGACTCACTATCCACCAGTGCCCCCACTATTCACCAGTGCCCCGGACGCCCACTATCCACCAGTGCCCGAACGTCCACTATCCACCAGTGCCCCCACTATCCACCAGTGCCCCCGACTATCCACCAGTGCCCCCGGCCCCCACTATCCACTAGTGTCCCAAGTCCCCCACCTTCCGCAAGTCAACACAGCCCCCACTATTCTCCAGTCACAACAGCCCCCACTATCCACAAGTCACCCCAGCCCCCACTATCCACCAGTGCCCTCAGCCCCCACTATCCACCAGTGCCCCCTATCCCCACTATCCACCAGTGCCCCCAGCCCCTACTATCCACCAGTGCCCCCAGCCCCCACTATCCACCAGTGCCCACGGCCCCCACTATCCACCAGTGCCCCCAGCCCCCACTATCCACCAGTTCCCCAAGTCCCCACTATCCACCAATCACCACAGCCCCCACTATCCACCAGTGCCCCCAATCCCCACCATCCACCAGTGCCCCCAGCCCCCACTATCCACAAGTGCCCCCAGCCCCCACTATCCACCAGTTCCCCAAGTCCCCACTATCAACCAGTGCCCCCAGCCCACACTATCCACCAGTCGCCACAGCCCCCACTATCCACCACTATCCCCCAGCCCCCACTATCCACCAGTCACCACAGCCCCCACTACTTACCAGTCGCCACAGCCCCCACTATCCACCATTGCCCCAGCCCTCACTATCCACCATTGCCCCAGCCCTCACTATCCACCAGTGACCACAGCCCCCACTATCCACCAGTGCCCCCAGTCTCCACTCTCCACCAGTGCCCCAGCCCCCACTATCCACCAGTCACCAGAGCCCCCACTATCCACCAGTTCCCCAAGTCCCCTCTATCAACCAGTGCCCCCAGCCCACACTATCCACCAGTCGCCACAGCCCCCACTATCCACCATTGCCCCCAGCCCCCACTATCCACCAGTCACCACAGCCCCCACTATCCACCAGTCACCACAGCCCCCACTATCCACCAGTGCCCCCAGTCTCCACTCTCCACCAGTGCCCCAGCCCCCACTATCCACCAGTCACCACAGCCCCCACTATCCACCAGTTCCCCAAGTCCCCTCTATCAACCAGTGCCCCCAGCCCACACTATCCACCAGTCGCCACAGCCCCCACTATCCACCATTGCCCCCAGCCCCCACTATCCACCAGTCACCACAGCCCCCACTATCCACCAGTCGCCACAGCCCCCACTATCCACCATTGCCCCCAGACCTCACTATCCACCAATCACCACAGCCCCCACTATCTACATGTCACCACAGCCCCCACTATCCACCAGTGCCCCCAGTCCCCACTATCTACCAGTCACCCCTGCCCCCACTATCCTATTGTGCCCCCACTATCCACCAATGCCCCCGGCCTCCACTATCCAACAGTGTCCGCAGCCCCCACTATCCTCCAGTGCCCACAGCCCCCACTATCCACCAGTCACCCCACCCACCTCTACCCACCTAAACCGTGAGAAAACTCCCAGACAACTCTAAAGATGGAGGCAAATCCAAAAGTTATCTATCCCCAAATTGCCTAGAGAAGGGGCCAGGGACTGTGGGGGATTTCGGTGGTTCGCCAGTTTAAAAAAGGCGATTTCTGGCGATTGGCCCCCTCCTTTCTGGGCGGCCACCTAAGGGTGGGCTCAGCTAGGGGAAGTGGGCCGCCCTACGGCTATAAAAGTTTGAGGATACGTGGGGGGGGCCTCTTTCCTTCTACCTTCAGGATCAACAAGGTGTGAAGTCTAAGACCCCCCTACGTGCCATCACTTACCCAGATTGTCGCCATGTCCCTCATTCTGGATGAACAAGTGATGGACCGGATCGCCAGGGAAGGATCAGGCTGGCTGGATGTCCTCATCAAGAGCAGCGCTGCCCAGAAGGAACATCAGGGGGCCGGACCGGCGCCTGCATCACCCCCCCAGGTACCAGGCCTGCCGGATGTCTGTCAGGCATCGGCTGAACGTGGCACCCGGCCACCGGCCGGCACGCCGCAGCAGCGATCCCCCCCGCTCCTCACCTCCTCCTCCGGGGACCCCCGATATGCTCCCTGGCAGCGCGGCATCTGCGACAGCTCCGGAGCGGAGCGAAGAGAGAGGGCGGCCCGTGCACCGCATCAGGCCTCCAAACCGCCTCAGCCCCGGGTCCCCCCCTAGCACCAGGAGACGCGGAGCGGCAGGGAAGAAGAATCCCTCGCCGCAGGTTATGGGCTCGCCGGCACCCTGCAGCACAGCCGATCAGTGTGGGCTCCAGCCTGTCGCTGCTCCTGGGGGTAAGAAGCGCGGTCCGCGCAAATCCCACCCCCCCCCCCCCAACTCTGCCCCATCCCAGCTCCCTTATTGTAATCCCCCCCCCCCTCCTCCCCCAGGCCAAAAACCCCCCAGAGGCATGAAAAAAGCCTCCCCCTGTACCTCCATGCTGCCTCCACTCCTCCTCGGCACATGTCTCCGCGGTACAGGGCTTCCTCTCCTCCCTCCCCCTCAGGCAGTGAATCATGTAATGACACATTTCGGACACTAGATGTCGCCCCACCATCCTATCTTCCCCATCCCAGCCATGGTAGGAGGGATGCTAGACCCGCCACTTACCATCGCCATAGCTACAGCGGCGCTGACCTCCAAAGGTCACGACGCATTTTCGTAGCCAACTCGGGTTCTGAATATTCTCCAGCAGGCTTCATCAGTCGCAAGCATCAAAGGAGCCGCCGCGACAGAGTTACCAGCTCCTCGTCCTCTGATTCAAGTGGCCATTATTCGGCGCACTTTCACAGAAGTGGTTTCCACCACGACTACTACCACCGATACCAGGAACCCACCCGTCATCACTCAAAGAGGTCAAGAGCATCTTCCAGCTTCCCGCCACAGCGTTGCTACCCGCCACGCAGCAGACCGTCCAGCGGTGGTGCAGCAAGAAGATCGCCGCCACGCCAGTCTCCTGCTTCACAGCAGTCGACACCGCCACGTCAGTCTCCTGCTCCCCAGCAGTCGGCTCCCCAGGACCAGCCCACAGCGCAAGGACAGACAGCACTCCCCATTCCGGTTGATCTACCTTCTGCTGCGAACGGTGAGTTCAGTGGTCTTCCCTCGTGGTCGGCCATTACCTCTGCACCGCAGAATACTAACACTGACACCACACACATGATATCATCCCTTAAATCTGTTCTATCTCAATTAGAATCCAACCAGCAAGGGTTAGGGGTTAATGCACAAGCACAGCCCAATATTAACGTAGGGGCGGGTACTACATTTAGGGATACAATGTTTTGCGCGGTAGCCCCCTTAGGTAAATATGTCCCTGAGGAAGTGAAGAATAAAATTCAGAAGGGAGAATATGTTGATATTTGGTCCCTGCTCAATGTCGACCACATCTCGGTCGACAAGGAGAGAATTTTTGAAAAAGGTTCGGGAAAAAAAGGTTAAGGCTTCAAAAACCCTACACAATTGGCTGCAGGCTTTTGCGGTGATGGCCTCCATTTTCACCCAAAAATCTCCAGCCTCGGCCCCGAATTTATTCGTTTATATGGACACAATTCTAAATGTGTTTAAACTTCACGGGGGCACCGCTTGGTGGAGGTACGACGAGGAGTTTCGTCGCAGCCTATCACTTAACCCCAGTATCGGCTGGGCGTCCAAGGCTACGGACGTCTGGTTACAGCTGATACTGGCACAACGCTCACAACGGCCCTTTTCAGGGGCCACCGCAGGGCCAGCTCAGCAGTCTGCCCCTGCGGGTCACAAACCCACTGGAGCATGCTGGCTGTACAACGAGGGCCATTGCAGATTCTACAACTCATGCAGATTTAGGCACGAGTGTTCAATCTGCGGTGGTAATCACTCAGCCTTGCGTTGCTACAGCAAAAACAAAACAAACTCCTCCCCGTCCCAATCCACGAACCCCGGTGAACGTGCACAGGCTCGCTCACTGGCTAAAGTTATATCCCAAGAAACGGGAAGCAAGCCTTCTTGAAGGGGGTTTTCTTCTCGGTTTCTTTATCCCGCACCAACCTTCCACTACCCTTTTTATGTGCAGTAATTTGATATCTGTCTGGGAAAACCCCCTCTTGGCTCTTCAAAAAGTGGTTCAATTAGGCAGAATGGCCGGCCCCTTTGTAGACCCCCCTTTTTTCAACTTCAGGGTTTCTCCTCTTGGCCTGGTCCCTAACAAAGAAACGGGATCGTTTAGGCTAATCCATCACTTATCTTTCCCCAAGGGTGCGTCGGTAAATGACGACATCTCAAAGGAGGATGCAGCTGTATCCTATGTTTCGTTCGACCAGGCCATAAATTTGGTTAGGCAGGCGGGCCAAGGGGCCCTCTTAGCCAAATCTGACATAGAGTCTGCCTTTAGGTTGCTGCCAGTTCACCCATCATGCTTCCATCTTTTAGGGTGCTATCTTGAGGGTCATTATTATTATGACATGTGTCTTCCCATGGGCTGCTCCATCTCATGTTACTATTTTGAGGTATTCAGCAGTTTCTTGGAGTGGATCTTGGGCTATGACACAGGTCTTTTTTCCATCACCCATTACCTGGACGATTTCTTATTTGTTGGCGAACGGGATTCCGAATCTTGCTGCTTTCTCTTGCGGAGGTTTACTTCGTTGATGGAGTACATCGGAGTTCCGTTATCCGCGGATAAGACAGTCGGGCCGGTCACCAACCTTTCCTTCCTGGGAATTGAGTTGGATACAGTGGAGATGATGTTTAGACTCTCAAGAGACAAGATATCTCGCTTGAGGCAAGAAATAAGCTTTCTATCAGGCAAACGAAAGGCTACTCCAGGTCTTACTGGGCCTGCTAAATTTTGCTTGCAGAGTCATCCCAATGGGCCGCGCTTTTTCCCGTCGGTTATCCCTGGCCACGAAAGGAGTAACACAACCAACACACTTCATTAGAGTGACTAATCCCCTTAAGGAAGATTTGCGGGTTTGGCAAGTTTTTCTTCAGGATTTTAATGGGTCTGGGATCCTTCAGGAAGCAGAAACCGACAGCGTTTCTTTAGGCTTGTCCATTTCCGCCACGGGTAGTAGCTTTGCCGCTATCTTGGGCAATGAATGGTGCAGGGAGAATTGGCCATCTTTATGGTTAAGACAGGGCCTTTATAAAAACACCAACCTCACAAACCTCTTTGCATTAGTGGTCGCCATAGAAACGTGGGCTTCGGTTTTGGCCAACCACAGAGTACGTTTGTGGTCCGAAGATCGCGGTTTAGTGCACGCAGTTAATAGCCTTTCTTCCCCTTCATACCCGGTACTCGCGTTGCGCTGACACTTAGTCCTGCGGTGCTTGCAATCCAACATCTGGCTTAGGGCTAGGCCTGTCCCGGAATTTTCGAACGACTCGGCTAATGCCTTGTCTCGTTCACAATTTCAGAGCTTCTGAGAACTCCACGGGCACCCGGCAAAGAAGGGCATTGCTTGCCCCCAGTCCTTATGGAAGATGGTCGAGAACAGCTTGTAGCCTTGTTAAAAGTATCGGTGTCGGCAGCCACTTGGCAAAAGTACTCCTCTACCTGGAAGCAGTGGCTAGCCATCTCCGGCGGCTCTATACCCGCAGAGAAGGACCAACTTTTAAAGCACTCACTAGATTATCTTTCACACATCCGGAGTCAAGGGGCGTCATTTTATAAGGCAAAGCACAGTTTAGCCGGACTGGCTTTTATGCTAAAAATTCACGACCGTCCTGATGTTACAAAGACATTTAGCATAAAACTAATTATGAAGGGCTGGAAAAAAGAAAAGTCTTTTCAAGATTCACGCAGACCGGTTTCACTGCCTTTATTCTCTCGTATTATTTCCATCTTGCACATAGTATGCAGTGATGACTATGAAGTTTCCTTGTTTAGTTCGGCCTTTGCTATAGCATTTTTCGGGGAGCTAGTTCCTCTCAGCGCGATAAAATCGGGTGGTTTGCTAAAATCGGACGTGCTAGCCAGCGATACTGGGGTAAAATTCGGATTCGTAAGTCAAAATCTGATGTGTTTGGTAGAGGAACATGGATTACAATACTTCCCATGTCTTCAAACCCATGCCCGGTTTCTTTGATTCGGAGATATGCCCATCTACGCCCAGCGGGACAGAATTTTTTACTGCACCTTTCAGGTTCCCCCTTATCCCGTTTCCAGTTTAGTGCGGTTTTTAAGAAAGCAATTATTTTTTTGGGCCTAAACCCCAAGGAATTTGGCACTCACTCATTCCGCATTGGTGCGGCGACCACGGCGCACTCTTGTGGAATGAGTGAGGAAGCAATAAAAACAATCGGAAGATGGAAGTCGGATTGTCCTACATCCGACCAGATCTCAATCCCCTGTTTTAATTTACTGTAACGCTATCGTTTAATTCTAGATTGTGCTATCCTTTGTTTTGTATTTTCAGGCCAGTTGACCCATGTATGGATTGTTGGAGACTCCTTCATCCACTTGGCACAGCGGAGGGCGGAAACTCGCCCATGCGGTGTGAATTTAGGTCTCAAGAATGCTAGGGTGCACTGGCGTGGTAGTCGAGATAAGCAGGAGCTGCCGGGATAACGCGGTCCTCCTTTTCCACGCAGGCGGTAACGACTTGGCGCGTGTCAAGCTGGGTGAGCTCTTAGCCCTTATGAAAGAGGACCTTGCTCGTTTACCCTCCTTTTTTAGGAAAGTGACACTTGGCTGGTCCGAAATTGTCCCGCGTTGTCACTGGCGTGGCGCCCGTGATCACGAGACAATTAATAGAGCCAGGAAGATTCTAAATATTAGAATATCCAAGCACGTCTCGGATCTGGGTGGTGTGGCTGTTCGTCATTTAGAATTGGAGGGGGACAACAGGCACTTACTGATAGGTGACGGGGTTCACTTGAATCCGATCGGTTTGGACATTTTTATTGCCGGTCTGCAGGAGTAGGCTGAGAAGGCGATCGCCTTGGGCAGTGGGGGGGGGGGTCGCAGCCAGCGCTAGTGCTCATTGGCGGCTCCGTGGCGGAGAATATACATGCCCGAAGGCGAGGAAGACACCCACATGACGGCTGTCCGGCGGCAGCCGCCATCTCGGGAGAAGAGCTCCATACAAACAAGCCAGGCGGGCATTAAAATTATATTCTTTTGTTTATTGTTTACATGTTTACAAACATTTTAACTCGTTAAAAAAGTTTACAAAGTTTAATTATATCTAAATAAAAATTGCTGTGGCCTACCCACATTCCCAAACCAAGAACATTTCTCCGCTTTTTTCTATTTTGAGATGGTTTTTAACTCGGGGGGGTTCAATGGCAATTTTTTTGGCTTAGATTACAAATCCCTGCAGTCTCAATGTCCCTGCAGCTTCTATCCTCCTCCATATCACTGTCCCTGCAGCTTCTATCCTCCTCCATATCACTGTCCCTGCAGCTTCTATCCTCCTCCATATCACTGTCCTGCAGCTTCTATCCTCCTCCATATCACTGTCCCTGCAGCTTCTATCCTCCTCCATATCACTGTCCCTGCAGCTTCTATCCTCCTCCATATCATTGTCCCTGCAGCTTCTATCCTCCTCCATATCACTGTCCCTGCAGCTTCTATCCTCCTCCATATCACTGTCCCTGCAGCTTCTATCCTCCTCCATATCACTGTCCTGCAGCTTCTATCCTCCTCCATATCACTGTCCCTGCAGCTTCTATCCTCCTCCATATCACTGTCCCTGCAGCTTCTATCCTCCTCCATATCACTGTCCTGCAGCTTCTATCCTCCTCCATATCACTGTCCCTGCAGCTTCTATCCTCCTCCATATCACTGTCCCTGCAGCTTCTATCCTCCTCCATATCACTGTCCCTGCAGCTTCTATCCTCCTCCATATCACTGTCCCTCCAGCTTCTATCCTCCTCCATATCACTGTCCTGCAGCTTCTATCCTCCTCCATATCACTGTCCCTGCAGCTTCTATCCTCCTCCATATCACTGTCCCTGCAGCTTCTATCCTCCTCCATATCACTGCCCCTGCAGCTTCTATCCTCCTCCATATCACTGTCCCCGCAGCTTCTATCCTCCTCCATATCACTGTCCCTGCAGCTTCTATCCTCCTCCATATACCTGTCCCTGCAGCTTCTATCCTCCTCCATATCACTGTCCCTGCAGCTTCTATCCTCCTCCATATCACTGTCCTGCAGCTTCTATCCTCCTCCATATCACTGTCCCTGCAGCTTCTATACTCCTCCATATCACTGTCCCTGCAGCTTCTATCCTCCTCCATATCACTGTCCCTGCAGCTTCTATCCTCCTCCATATCATTGTCCCTGCAGCTTCTATCCTCCTCCATATCACTGTCCCTGCAGCTTCTATCCTCCTCCATATCACTGTCCCTGCAGCTTCTATCCTCTCCCATATCATTGTCCCTGCAGCTTCTATTCTCCTCCATATCACTGTCCCTGCAGCTTCTATCCTCCTCCATATCACTGTCCCTGCAGCTTCTATCCTCCTCCATATCATTGTCCCTGCAGCTTCTATCCTCCTCCATATCACTGTCCTGCAGCTTCTATCCTCCTCCATATCACTGTCCCTGCAGCTTCTATCCTCCTCCATATCACTGTCCCTGCAGCTTCTATCCTCCTCCATATCACTGTCCCTGCAGCTTCTATCCTCCTCCATATCACTGTCCCTGCAGCTTCTATCCTCCTCCATATCACTGTCCTGCAGCTTCTATCCTCCTCCATATCTCTGCCCCTGCAGCTTCTATCCTCCTCCATATCATTGTCCCTGCAGCTTCTATCCTCCTCCATATCACTGTCCCTGCAGCTTCTATCCTCCTCCATATCACTGTCCCTGCAGCTTCTATTCTCCTCCATATCACTGTCCCTGCAGCTTCTATCCTCCTCCATATCACTGTCCCTGCAGCTTCTATCCTCCTCCATATCACTGTCCCTGCAGCTTCTATCCTCCTCCATATCATTGTCCCTGCAGCTTCTATCCTCCTCCATATCACTATCCTGCAGCTTCTATCCTCCTCCATATCACTGTCCCTGCAGCTTCTATCCTCCTCCATATCACTGTCCTGCAGCTTCTATCCTCCTCCATATCACTGTCCCTGCAGCTTCTATCCTCCTCCATATCACTGTCCCTGCAGCTTCTATCCTCCTCCATATCACTGTCCCTGCAGCTTCTATCCTCCTCCATATCACTGTCCTGCAGCTTCTATCCTCCTCCATATCATTGTCCTGCAGCTTCTATCCTCCTCCATATCACTGTCCCTGCAGCTTCTATCCTCCTCCATATCATTGTCTCCGCAGCTTCTATCCTCCTCCATATCATTGTCTCCGCAGCTTCTATCCTCCTCCATATCACTGTCCCTGCAGCTTCTATCCTCCTCCATATCACTGTCCCTGCAGCTTCTATCCTCCTCCATATCACTGTCCCTGCAGCTTCTATCCTCCTCCATATCACTGTCCCTGCAGCTTCTATCCTCCTCCATATCACTGTCCCTGCAGCTTCTATCCTCCTCCATATCACTGTCCCCGCAGCTTCTATCCTCCTCCATATCATTGTCCCTGCAGCTTCTATCCTCCTCCATATCACTGTCCCTGCAGCTTCTATCCTCCTCCATATCACTGTCCCTGCAGCTTCTATCCTCCTCCATATCACTGTCCCTGCAGCTTCTATCCTCCTCCATATCACTGTCCCTGCAGCTTCTATCCTCCTCCATATCACTGTCCCTGCAGCTTCTATCCTCCTCCATATCACTGTCCCCGCAGCTTCTATCCTCCTCCATATCATTGTCCCTGCAGCTTCTATCCTCCTCCATATCACTGTCCCTGCAGCTTCTATCCTCCTCCATATCACTGTCCTGCAGCTTCTATCCTCCTCCATATCACTGTCCTGCAGCTTCTATCCTCCTCCATATCACTGTCCCTGCAGCTTCTATCCTCCTCCATATCACTGTCCTGCAGCTTCTATCCTCCTCCATATCACTGTCTCTGCAGCTTCTATCCTCCTCCTTATCACTGTCCCTGCAGCTTCTATCCTCCTCCATATCACTGTCCTGCAGCTTCTATCCTCCTCCATATCACTGTCCCTGCAGCTTCTATCCTCCTCCATATCACTGTCCCTGCAGCTTCTATCCTCCTCCATATCACTGTCCCTGCAGCTTCTATCCTCCTCCATATCACTGTCCCTGCAGCTTCTATCCTCCTCCATATCACTGTCCCTGCAGCTTCTATCCTCCTCCATATCATTGTCCCTGCAGCTTCTATCCTCCTCCATATCACTGTCCCTGCAGCTTCTATCCTCCTCCATATCACTGTCCTGCAGCTTCTATCCTCCTCCATATCACTGTCCCTGCAGCTTCTATCCTCCTCCATATCACTGTCCCTGCAGCTTCTATCCTCCTCCATATCATTGTCTCCGCAGCTTCTATCCTCCTCCATATCACTGTCCTGCAGCTTCTATCCTCCTCCATATCACTGTCCCTGCAGCTTCTATCCTCCTCCATATCACTGTCCCCGCAGCTTCTATCCTCCTCCATATCACTGTCCCTGCAGCTTCTATCCTCCTCCATATCATTGTCCCTGCAGCTTCTATCCTCCTCCATATCATTGTCCCTGCAGCTTCTATCCTCCTCCATATCACTGTCCCTGCAGCTTCTATCCTCCTCCATATCACTGTCCCTGCAGCTTCTATCCTCCTCCATATCACTGTCCCTGCAGCTTCTATCCTCCTCCATATCACTGTCCTGTAGCTTCTATCCTCCTCCATATCACTGTCCTGCAGCTTCTATCCTCCTCCATATCATTGTCCCTGCAGCTTCTATCCTCCTCCATATCACTGTCCCTGCAGCTTCTATCCTCCTCCATATCACTGTCCTGTAGCTTCTATCCTCCTCCATATCACTGTCCTGCAGCTTCTATCCTCCTCCATATCATTGTCCCTGCAGCTTCTATCCTCCTCCATATCATTGTCTCCGCAGCTTCTATCCTCCTCCATATCACTGTCCTGCAGCTTCTATCCTCCTCCATATCATTGTCTTCGCAGCTTCTATCCTCCTCCATATCACTGTCCCTGCAGCTTCTATCCTCCTCCATATCACTGTCCCTGCAGCTTCTATCCTCCTCCATATCACTGTCCCTGCAGCTTCTATCCTCCTCCATATCACTGTCCCTGCAGCTTCTATCCTCCTCCTTATCACTGTCCCTGCAGCTTCTATCCTCCTCCATATCACTGTCCCTGCAGCTTCTATCCTCCTCCATATCACTGTCCCTGCAGCTTCTATCCTCCTCCATATCACTGTCCCTGCAGCTTCTATCCTCCTCCATATCATTGTCCCTGCAGCTTCTATCCTCCTCCATATCACTGTCCCTGCAGCTTCTATCCTCCTCCATATCATTGTCCTGCAGCTTCTATCCTCCTCCATATCACTGTCCCTGCAGCTTCTATCCTCCTCCATATCACTGTCCTGCAGCTTCTATCCTCCTCCATATCACTGTCCCTGCAGCTTCTATCCTCCTCCCTATCACTGTCCCCGCAGCTTCTATCCTCCTCCATATCACTGTCCCTGCAGCTTCTATCCTCCTCCATATCATTGTCCCTGCAGCTTCTATCCTCCTCCCTATCACTGTCCCCGCAGCTTCTATCCTCCTCCATATCACTGTCCCTGCAGCTTCTATCCTCCTCCATATCACTGTCCCCGCAGCTTCTATCCTCCTCCATATCACTGTCCCCGCAGCTTCTATCCTCCTCCATATCACTGTCCCTGCAGCTTCTATCCTCCTCCATATCACTGTCCCCGCAGCTTCTATCCTCCTCCATATCACTGTTCCCACAGCTTCTATCCTCCTCCATATCACTGTCCTGCAGCTTCTATCTTCCTCCATATCACTGTCCCTGCAGCTTCTACCCTCCTCCATATCATTGTCCCCGCAGCTTCTATCCTCCTCCATATCACTGTCCCTGCAGCTTCTATCCTCCTCCATATCATTGTCCCCGCAGCTTCTATCCTCCTCCATATCACTGTCCCTGCAGCTTCTATCCTCCTCCATATCACTGTCCTGCAGCTTCTATCCTCCTGCATATCATTGTCCCTGCAGCTTCTATCCTCCTCCATATCACTGTCCTGCAGCTTCTATCCTCCTGCATATCACTGTCCCTGCAGCTTCTATCCTCCTCCATATCATTGTCCCTGCAGCTTCTATCCTCCTCCATATCACTGTCCTGCAGCTTCTATCCTCCTCCATATCACTGTCCCTGCAGCTTCTATCCTCCTCCATATCACTGTCCCTGCAGCTTCTATCTTCCTCCATATCACTGTCCCTGCAGCTTCTATCCTCCTCCATATCATTGTCCCTGCAGCTTCTATCCTCCTCCATATCACTGTCCTGCAGCTTCTATCCTCCTCCATATCACTGTCCCTGCAGCTTCTATCCTCCTCCATATCACTGTCCCCGCAGCTTCTATCCTCCTCCATATCATTGTCCCTGCAGCTTCTATCCTCCTCCATATCACTGTCCCTGCAGCTTCTATCCTCCTCCATATCACTGTCCCTGCAGCTTCTATCCTCCTCCATATCACTGTCCCTGCAGCTTCTATCCTCCTCCATATCACTGTCCCTGCAGCTTCTATCCTCCTCCATATCACTGTCCCTGCAGCTTCTATCCTCCTCCATATCACTGCCCCTGCAGCTTCTATCCTCCTCCATATCACTGTCCCTGCAGCTTCTATCCTCCTCCATATCACTGTCCCTGCAGCTTCTATCCTCCTCCATATCACTGTCCCTGCAGCTTCTATCCTCCTCCATATCACTGTCCCTGCAGCTTCTATCCTCCTCCATATCACTGTCCCTGCAGCTTCTATCCTCCTCCATATCACTGCCCCTGCAGCTTCTATCCTCCTCCATATCACTGTCCTGCAGCTTCTATCCTCCTCCATATCATTGTCCCTGCAGCTTCTATCCTCCTCCATATCATTGTCCCTGCAGCTTCTATCCTCCTCCATATCACTGTCCCTGCAGCTTCTATCCTCCTCCATATCATTGTCCCTGCAGCTTCTATCCTCCTCCATATCACTGTCCTGCAGCTTCTATCCTCCTCCATATCATTGTCCCTGCAGCTTCTATCCTCCTCCATATCATTGTCCCTGCAGCTTCTATCCTCCTCCATATCACTGTCCCCGCAGCTTCTATCCTCCTCCATATCATTGTCCCTGCAGCTTCTATCCTCCTCCATATCATTGTCTCCGCAGCTTCTATCCTCCTCCATATCACTGTCCTGCAGCTTCTATCCTCCTCCATATCACTGTCCCTGCAGCTTCTATCCTCCTCCATATCATTGTCCCTGCAGCTTCTATCCTCCTTCATATCACTGTCCCTGTAGCTTCTATCCTCCTCCATATCACTGTCCCTGCAGCTTCTATCCTCCTCCATATCATTGTCCTGCAGCTTCTATCCTCCTCCATATCACTGTTCCCACAGCTTCTATCCTCCTCCATATCACTGTCCCTGCAGCTTCTATCCTCCTCCATATCACTGTCCCTGCAGCTTCTATCCTCCTCCATATCACTGTTCCCACAGCTTCTATCCTCCTCCATATCACTGTCCCTGCAGCTTCTATCCTCCTCCATATCACTGTCCCTGCAGCTTCTATCCTCCTCCTTATCACTGTCCTGCAGCTTCTATCCTCCTCCATATCACTGTCCTGCAGCTTCTATCTTCCTCCATATCACTGTCCCCGCAGCTTCTATCCTCCTCCATATCACTGTTCCCACAGCTTCTATCCTCCTCCATATCACTGTCCCTGCAGCTTCTATCCTCCTCCATATCACTGTCCTGCAGCTTCTATCCTCCTGCATATCATTGTCCCTGCAGCTTCTATCCTCCTCCATATCACTGTCCTGCAGCTTCTATCCTCCTGCATATCACTGTCCCTGCAGCTTCTATCCTCCTCCATATCATTGTCCCTGCAGCTTCTATCCTCCTCCATATCACTGTCCTGCAGCTTCTATCCTCCTCCATATCACTGTCCCTGCAGCTTCTATCCTCCTCCATATCACTGTCCCTGCAGCTTCTATCTTCCTCCATATCACTGTCCCCGCAGCTTCTATCCTCCTCCATATCATTGTCCCTGCAGCTTCTATCCTCCTCCATATCACTGTCCCTGCAGCTTCTATCCTCCTCCATATCACTGTCCCTGCAGCTTCTATCCTCCTCCATATCACTGTCCCTGCAGCTTCTATCCTCCTCCATATCACTGTCCCTGCAGCTTCTATCCTCCTCCATATCACTGTCCCTGCAGCTTCTATCCTCCTCCATATCACTGTCCCTGCAGCTTCTATCCTCCTCCATATCACTGTCCCTGCAGCTTCTATCCTCCTCCATATCACTGTCCCTGCAGCTTCTATCCTCCTCCATATCACTGTCCCTGCAGCTTCTATCCTCCTCCATATCACTGTCCCTGCAGCTTCTATCCTCCTCCATATCACTGTCCCTGCAGCTTCTATCCTCCTCCATATCACTATCCCTCCAGCTTCTATCCTCCTCCATATCATTGTCCCTGCAGCTTCTATCCTCCTCCATATCATTGTCCCTGCAGCTTCTATCCTCCTCCATATCACTGTCCCTGCAGCTTCTATCCTCCTCCATATCATTGTCCCTGCAGCTTCTATCCTCCTCCATATCATTGTCCCTGCAGCTTCTATCCTCCTCCATATCATTGTCCCTGCAGCTTCTATCCTCCTCCATATCACTGTCCCCGCAGCTTCTATCCTCCTCCATATCATTGTCCCTGCAGCTTCTATCCTCCTCCATATCATTGTCTCCGCAGCTTCTATCCTCCTCCATATCACTGTCCTGCAGCTTCTATCCTCCTCCATATCACTGTCCCTGCAGCTTCTATCCTCCTTCATATCACTGTCCCTGTAGCTTCTATCCTCCTCCATATCACTGTCCCTGCAGCTTCTATCCTCCTCCATATCATTGTCCTGCAGCTTCTATCCTCCTCCATATCACTGTTCCCACAGCTTCTATCCTCCTCCATATCACTGTCCCTGCAGCTTCTATCCTCCTCCATATCACTGTCCCTGCAGCTTCTATCCTCCTCCATATCACTGTTCCCACAGCTTCTATCCTCCTCCATATCACTGTCCCTGCAGCTTCTATCCTCCTCCATATCACTGTCCCTGCAGCTTCTATCCTCCTCCATATCACTGTCCTGCAGCTTCTATCCTCCTCCATATCACTGTCCCTGCAGCTTCTATCCTCCTCCATATCACTGTCCCTGCAGCTTCTATCCTCCTCCATATCACTGTCCCTGCAGCTTCTATCCTCCTCCATATCACTGTCCCCGCAGCTTCTATCCTCCTCCATATCACTGTCCTGCAGCTTCTATCCTCCTCCATATCATTGTCCCCGCAGCTTCTATCCTCCTCCATATCACTGTCCCTGCAGCTTCTATCCTCCTCCATATCACTGTCCTGCAGCTTCTATCCTCCTCCATATCACTGTCCTGCAGCTTCTATCCTCCTCCATATCATTGTCCCCGCAGCTTCTATCCTCCTCCATATCACTGTCCCTGCAGCTTCTATCCTCCTCCATATCACTGTCCTGCAGCTTCTATCCTCCTCCATATCACTGTCCTGCAGCTTCTATCCTCCTCCATATCACTGTCCCTGCAGCTTCTATACTCCTCCATATCACTGTCCCTGCAGCTTCTATCCTCCTCCATATCATTGTCCCTGCAGCTTCTATCCTCCTCCATATCATTGTCCCCGCAGCTTCTATCCTCCTCCATATCATTGTCCCTGCAGCTTCTATCCTCCTCCATATCACTGTCCCTGCAGCTTCTATCCTCCTCCATATCATTGTCCTGCAGCTTCTATCCTCCTCCATATCACTGTCCCTGCAGCTTCTATCCTCCTCCATATCACTGTCCCTGCAGCTTCTATCCTCCTCCATATCACTGTCCCTGCAGCTTCTATCCTCCTCCATATCATTGTCCCTGCAGCTTCTATCCTCCTCCATATCACTGTCCCTGCAGCTTCTATCCTCCTCCATATCACTGTCCCCGCAGCTTCTATCCTCCTCCATGTCACTGTCCGTGCAGCTTCTATCCTCCTCCATATCATTGTCCTGCAGCTTCTATCCTCCTGCATATCACTGTCCCTGCAGCTTCTATCCTCCTCCATATCATTGTCCCTGCAGCTTCTATCCTCCTCCATATCACTGTCCCTGCAGCTTCTATCCTCCTCCATATCACTGTCCCTGCAGCTTCTATCCTCCTCCATATCACTGTCCCTGCAGCTTCTATCCTCCTCCATATCACTGTCCCTGCAGCTTCTATCCTCCTCCATATCACTGTCCCTGCAGCTTCTATCCTCCTCCATATCATTGTCCCTGCAGCTTCTATCCTCCTCCATATCACTGTCCCTGCAGCTTCTATCCTCCTCCATATCACTGTCCCTGCAGCTTCTATCCTCCTCCATATCACTGTCCCTGCAGCTTCTATCCTCCTCCATATCACTGTCCCTGCAGCTTCTATCCTCCTCCATATCACTGTCCCTGCAGCTTCTATCCTCCTCCATATCACTGTCCCTGCAGCTTCTATCCTCCTCCATATCATTGTCCCTGCAGCTTCTATCCTCCTCCATATCACTGTCCCTGCAGCTTCTATCCTCCTCCATATCATTGTCCCTGCAGCTTCTATCCTCCTCCATATCATTGTCCTGCAGCTTCTATCCTCCTCCATATCACTGTCCCTGCAGCTTCTATCCTCCTCCATATCACTGTCCCTGCAGCTACTATCCTCCTCCATATCACTGTCCCTGCATCTTCTCTCCTCTTCCATATCACTGTCCCTGCAGCTTCTATCCTCCTCCATATCACTGTCCTGCAGCTTCTATCCTCCTCCATATCACTGTCCCTGCAGCTTCTATCCTCCTCCATATCATTGTCCCTGCAGCTTCTATCCTCCTCCATATCACTGCCCCTGCAGCTTCTATCCTCCTCCATATCACTGTCCCCGCAGCTTCTATCCTCCTCCATATCACTGTCCCTGCAGCTTCTATCCTCCTCCATATCACTGTCCCTGCAGCTTCTATCCTCCTCCATATCATTGTCCCTGCAGCTTCTATCCTCCTCCATATCACTGTCCTGCAGCTTCTATCCTCCTCCATATCACTGTCCCTGCAGCTTCTATCCTCCTCCATATCATTGTCCCTGCAGCTTCTATCCTCCTCCATATCACTGTCCTGCAGCTTCTACCCTCCTCCATATCATTGTCCCTGCAGCTTCTATCCTCCTCCATATCACTGTCCCTGCAGCTTCTATCCTCCTCCATATCACTGTCCCTGCAGCTTCTATCCTCCTCCATATCACTGTCCCTGCAGCTTCTATCCTCCTCCATATCACTGTCCCTGCAGCTTCTATCCTCCTCCATATCACTGTCCTGCAGCTTCTATCCTCCTCCATATCACTGTCCCTGCAGCTTCTATCCTCCTCCATATCATTGTCCCTGCAGCTTCTATCCTCCTCCATATCACTGTCCCTGCAGCTTCTATCCTCCTCCATATCACTGTCCCTGCAGCTTCTATCCTCCTCCATATCACTGTCCCTGCAGCTTCTATCCTCCCCTATATCACTGTCCCTGCAGCTTCTATCCTCCTCCATATCACTGTCCCTGCAGCTTCTATCCTCCTCCATATCATTGTCCCTGCAGCTTCTATCCTCCTCCATATCACTGTCCTGCAGCTTCTATCCTCCTCCATATCACTGTCCCTGCAGCTTCTATCCTCCTCCATATCACTGTCCCTGCAGCTTCTATCCTCCTCCATATCATTGTCCCTGCAGCTTCTATCCTCCTCCATATCACTGTCCCTGCAGCTTCTATCCTCCTCCATATCACTGTCCCTGCAGCTTCTATCCTCCTCCATATCACTGCCCCTGCAGCTTCTATCCTCCTCCATATCATTGTCCCTGCAGCTTCTATCCTCCTCCATATCACTGTCCTGCAGCTTCTATCCTCCTCCATATCACTGTCCCTGCAGCTTCTATCCTCCTCCATATCAATGTCCCTGCAGCTTCTATCCTCCTCCATATCATTGTCCCTGCAGCTTCTATCCTCCTCCATATCACTGTCCCCGCAGCTTCTATCCTCCTCCATATCATTGTCCCTGCAGCTTCTATCCTCCTCCATATCACTGTCCCTGCAGCTTCTATCCTCCTCCATATCACTGTCCCTGCAGCTTCTATCCTCCTGCATATCATTGTCCCTGCAGCTTCTATCCTCCTCCATATCACTGTCCCTGCAGCTTCTATCCTCCTCCATATCACTGTCCCTGCAGCTTCTATCCTCCTCCATATCACTGTCCCTGCAGCTTCTATCCTCCTCCATATCACTATCCTGCAGCTTCTATCCTCCTCCATATCACTGTCCCTGCAGCTTCTATCCTCCTCCATATCATTGTCCCTGCAGCTTCTATCCTCCTCCATATCACTGTCCTGCAGCTTCTATCCTCCTCCATATCACTGTCCTGCAGCTTCTATTCTCCTCCATATCACTGTCCCTGCAGCTTCTATCCTCCTCCATATCACTGTCCTGCAGCTTCTATCCTCCTCCATATCACTGTCCCTGCAGCTTCTATCCTCCTCCATATCATTGTCCCTGCAGCTTCTATCCTCCTCCATATCACTGTCCTGCAGCTTCTATCCTCCTCCATATCACTGTCCTGCAGCTTCTATTCTCCTCCATATCACTGTCCCTGCAGCTTCTATCCTCCTCCATATCACTGTCTCTGCAGCTTCTATCCTCCTCCATATCACTGTCCCTGCAGCTTCTATCCTCCTCCATATCATTGTCCCTGCAGCTTCTATCCTCCTCCATATCACTGTCCCTGCAGCTTCTATCCTCCTCCATATCACTGTCCCTGCAGCTTCTATCCTCCTCCATATCATTGTCCCTGCAGCTTCTATCCTCCTCCATATCACTGTCCCTGCAGCTTCTATCCTCCTCCATATCACTGTCCCTGCAGCTTCTATCCTCCTCCATATCACTGTCCCTGCAGCTTCTATCCTCCTCCATATCACTGTCCCTGCAGCTTCTATCCTCCTCCATATCACTGCCCCTGCAGCTTCTATCCTCCTCCATATCATTGTCCCTGCAGCTTCTATCCTCCTCCATATCACTGTCCTGCAGCTTCTATCCTCCTCCATATCACTGTCCCTGCAGCTTCTATCCTCCTCCATATCAATGTCCCTGCAGCTTCTATCCTCCTCCATATCATTGTCCCTGCAGCTTCTATCCTCCTCCATATCACTGTCCCTGCAGCTTCTATCCTCCTCCATATCACTGTCCCCGCAGCTTCTATCCTCCTCCATATCACTGTCCTGCAGCTTCTATCCTCCTCCATATCACTGTCCCTGCAGCTTCTATCCTCCTCCATATCACTGTCCCTGCAGCTTCTATCCTCCTCCATATCACTGTCCCTGCAGCTTCTATCCTCCTCCATATCACTGTCCCTGCAGCTTCTATCCTCCTCCATATCACTATCCTGCAGCTTCTATCCTCCTCCATATCACTGTCCCTGCAGCTTCTATCCTCCTCCATATAATTGTCCCTGCAGCTTCTATCCTCCTCCATATCACTGTCCTGCAGCTTCTATCCTCCTCCATATCACTGTCCTGCAGCTTCTATTCTCCTCCATATCACTGTCCCTGCAGCTTCTATCCTCCTCCATATCACTGTCTCTGCAGCTTCTATCCTCCTCCATATCACTGTCCCTGCAGCTTCTATCCTCCTCCATATCACTGTCTCTGCAGCTTCGATCCTCCTCCATATCACTGTCCCTGCAGCTTCTATCCTCCTCCATATCACTGTCCCTGCAGCTTCTATCCTCCTCCATATCACTGTCCCTGCAGCTTCTATCCTCCTCCATATCACTGTCCCTGCATCTTCTCTCCTCTTCTATATCATTGTCCCTGCAGCTTCTATCCTCCTCCATATCACTGTCCCTGCAGCTTCTATCCTCCTCCATATCACTGTCCCTGCAGCTTCTATCCTCCTCCATATCACTGTCCCTGCAGCTTCTATCCTCCTCCATATCACTGTCCCTGCAGGTTCTATCCTCCTCCATATCACTGTCCCTGCAGCTTCTATCCTCCTCCATATCACTGTTCCTGCAGCTTCTATCCTCCTCCATATCACTGTCCCTGCAGCTTCTATCCTCCCCTATATCACTGTCCCTGCAGCTTCTATCCTCCTCCATATCACTGTCCCTGCAGGTTCTATCCTCCTCCATATCACTGTCCTGCAGCTTCTATCCTCCTCCATATCACTGTCCTGCAGCTTCTATCCTCCTCCATATCACTGTCCCTGCAGCTTCTATTCTCCTCCATATCACTGTCCCTGCAGCTTCTATCCTCCTCCATATCACTGTCCCTGCAGCTTCTATCCTCCTCCATATCACTGTCTCTGCAGCTTCTATCCTCCTCCATATCACTGTCCCTGCAGCTTCTATCCTCCTCCATATCATTGTCCCTGCAGCTTCTATCCTCCCCTATATCACTGTCCCTGCAGCTTCTATCCTCCTCCATATCACTGTCCCTGCAGCTTCTATCCTCCTCCATATCACTGTCCCTGCAGCTTCTATCCTCCTCCATATCACTGTCCCTGCAGCTTCTATCCTCCTCCATATCACTGTCCCTGCAGGTTCTATCCTCCTCCATATCACTGTCCCTGCAGCTTCTATCCTCCTCCATATCACTGTCCCTGCAGCTTCTATCCTCCTCCATATCACTGTCCCTGCAGCTTCTATCCTCCTCCATATCACTGTCCTGCAGCTTCTATCCTCCTCCATATCATTGTCCCTGCAGCTTCTATCCTCCTCCATATCATTGTCCCTGCAGCTTCTATCCTGCTCCATATCATTGTCCCTGCAGCTTCTATCCTCCTCCATATCATTGTCCCTGCAGCTTCTATCCTCCTCCATATCACTGTCCCTGCAGCTTCTATCCTCCTCCATATCACTGTCCCTGCAGCTTCTATCCTCCTCCATATCACTGTCCCTGCAGCTTCTATCCTCCTCCATATCACTGTCCCTGCAGCTTCTATCCTCCTCCATATCATTGTCCCTGCAGCTTCTGTCCTCCTCCATATCACTGTCCCTGCAGCTTCTATTCTCCTCCATATCACTGTCCCCGCAGCTTCTATCCTCCTCCATATCACTGTCCCTGCAGCTTCTATCCTCCTCCATATCACTGTCCCTGCAGCTTCTATCCTCCTCCATATCACTGTTCCCACAGCTTCTATCCTCCTCCATATCACTGTCCCTGCAGCTTCTATCCTCCTCCATATCACTGTCCCTGCAGGTTCTATCCTCCTTCATATCACTGTCCCTGCAGCTTCTATCCTCCTCCATATCACTGTCCTGCTGCTTCTATCCTCCTCCATATCACTGTCCCTGCAGCTACTATCCTCCTCCATATCACTGTCCCTGCAGCTTCTATCCTCCTCCATATCACTGTCCCTGCAGCTTCTATCCTCCTCCATATCACTGTCCCTGCAGCTTCTATCCTCCCCTATATCACTGTCCCTGCAGCTTCTATCCTCCTCCATATCACTGTCCCTGCAGCTTCTATCCTCCTCCATATCACTGTCCCTGCATCTTCTCTCCTCTTCCATATCACTGTCCCTGCAGCTTCTTTCCTCCTCCATATCACTGTCCCTGCAGCTTCTATCCTCCTCCATATCACTGTCCCTGCAGCTTCTATCCTCCTCCATATCACTGTCCCTGCAGCTTCTATCCTCCTCCATATCATTGTCCCTGCAGCTTCTATCCTCCTCCATATCACTGTCCCTGCAGCTTCTATCCTCCTCCATATCACTGTCCCTGCAGCTTCTATCCTCCTCCATATCACTGTCCCTGCAGCTTCTATCCTCCTCCATATCACTGTCCCTGCAACTTCTATTCCCCTCCATATCACTGTCCTGCAGCTTCTATCCTCCTCCATATCACTGTCCCTGCAGCTTCTATCCTCCTCCATATCATTGTCCCTGCAGCTTCTATCCTCCTCCATATCATTGTCCCTGCAGCTTCTATCCTCCTCCATATCACTGTCCCTGCAGCTTCTATCCTCCTCCATATCATTGTCCCTGCAGCTTCTATCCTCCTCCATATCACTGTCCTGCAGCTTCTATCCTCCTCCATATCATTGTCCCTGCAGCTTCTATCCTCCTCCATATCACTGTCCCTGCAGCTTCTAATCTCCTCCATATCACTGTCCCTGCAACTTCTATTCCCCTCCATATCACTGTCCTGCAGCTTCTATCCTCCTCCATATCATTGTCCCTGCAGCTTCTATCCTCCTCCATATCATTGTCCCTGCAGCTTCTATCCTCCTCCATATCACTGTCCCTGCAGCTTCTATCCTCCTCCATATCATTGTCCCTGCAGCTTCTATTCCCCTCCATATCACTGTCCTGCAGCTTCTATCCTCCTCCATATCACTGTCCCTGCAGCTTCTATCCTCCTCCATATCATTGTCCCTGCAGCTTCTATCCTCCTCCATATCACTGTCCCTGCAGCTTCTATCCTCCTCCATATCACTGACCCTGCAGCTTCTATCCTCCTCCATATCACTGTCCCTGCAGCTTCTATCCTCCTCCATATCACTGTCCCTGCAGCTTCTATCCTCCTCCATATCACTGTCCCTGCAGCTTCTATCCTCCTCCATATCATTGTCCCTGCAGCTTCTATTCCCCTCCATATCACTGTCCTGCAGCTTCTATCCTCCTCCATATCACTGTCCCTGCAGCTTCTATCCTCCTCCATATCATTGTCCCTGCAGCTTCTATCCTCCTCCATATCACTGTCCCTGCAGCTTCTATCCTCCTCCATATCACTGTCCCTGCAGCTTCTATCCTCCTCCATATCACTGTCCCTGCAGCTTCTATCCTCCTCCATATCATTGTCCCTGCAGGTTCTATCCTCCTCCATATCACTGTCCCTGCAGCTTCTATCCTCCTCCATATCACTGACCCTGCAGCTTCTATCCTCCTCCATATCACTGTCCCTGCAGCTTCTATCCTCCTCCATATCATTGTCCCTGCAGCTTCTATCCTCCTCCATATCACTGTCCCTGCAGCTTCTATCCTCCTCCATATCACTGTCCCTGCAGCTTCTATCCTCCTCCATATCATTGTCCCTGCAGGTTCTATCCTCCTCCATATCACTGTCCCTGCAGCTTCTATCCTCCTCCATATCACTGTCCTGCAGCTTCTATCCTCCTCCATATCACTGTCCCCGCAGCTTCTATCCTCCTCCATATCATTGTCCCTGCAGCTTCTATCCTCCTCCATATCACTGTCCCTGCAGCTTCTATCCTCCTCCATATCATTGTCCCTGCAGCTTCTATCCTCCTCCATATCACTGTCCCTGCAGCTTCTATCCTCCTCCATATCACTGTCCCTGCAGCTTCTATCCTCCTCCATATCACTGTCCTGCAGCTTCTATCCTCCTCCATATCACTGTCCCTGCAGCTTCTATCCTCCTCCATATCACTGTCCCCGCAGCTTCTATCCTTCTCCATATCACTGTCCCTGCAGCTTCTATCCTCCTCCATATCATTGTCCCCGCGGCTTCTATCCTCCTCCATATCACTGTCCCTGCAGCTTCTATCCTCCTCCATATCACTGTCCCTGCAGCTTCTATCCTCCTCCATATCATTGTCCCTGCAGCTTCTATCCTCCTCCATATCACTGTCCCTGCAGCTTCTATCCTCCTCCATATCACTGTCCCTGCAGCTTCTATCCTCCTCCATATCATTGTCCCTGCAGCTTCTATCCTCCTCCATATCACTGTCCTGCAGCTTCTATCCTCCTCCATATCACTGTCCTGCAGCTTCTATCCTCCTCCATATCATTGTCCCTGCAGCTTCTATCCTCCTCCATATCACTGTCCCTGCAGCTTCTATCCTCCTCCATATCACTGTCCCTGCAGCTTCTATCCTCCTCCATATCACTGTCCCTGCAGCTTCTATCCTCCTCCATATCACTGTCCCTGCAGCTTCTATCCTCCTCCATATCACTGTCCCTGCAGCTTCTATCCTCCTCCATATCACTGTCCCTGCAGCTTCTATCCTCCTCCATATCACTGTCCCTGCAGCTTCTATCCTCCTCCATATCACTGTCCCTGCAGCTTCTATCCTCCTCCATATCACTGTCCCTGCAGCTTCTATCCTCCTCCATATCACTGTCCCTGCAGCTTCTATCCTCCTCCATATCACTGTCCCTGCAGCTTCTATCCTCCTCCATATCACTGTCCCTGCAGCTTCTATCCTCCTCCATATCACTGTCCCTGCAGCTTCTATCCTCCTCCATATCACTGTCCCTGCAGCTTCTATCCTCCTCCATATCACTGTCCCTGCAGCTTCTATCCTCCTCCATATCACTGTCCCTGCAGCTTCTATCCTCCTCCATATCATTGTCTCCGCAGCTTCTATCCTCCTCCATATCACTGTCCCTGCAGCTTCTATCCTCCTCCATATCACTGTCCCGCAGCTTCTATCCTCCTCCATATCACTGTCCCTGCAGCTTCTATCCTCCTCCATATCACTGTCCTGCAGCTTCTATCCTCCTCCATATCACTGTCCCTGCAGCTTCTATCCTCCTCCATATCACTGTCCCTGCAGCTTCTATCCTCCTCCATATCACTGTCCTGCAGCTTCTATCCTCCTCCATATCACTGTCCCTGCAGCTTCTATCCTCCTCCATATCACTGTCCCTGCAGCTTCTATCCTCCTCCATATCACTGTCCTGCAGCTTCTGTCCTCCTCCATATCACTGTCCTGCAGCTTCTATCCTCCTCCATATCACTGTCCCTGCAGCTTCTATCCTCCTCCATATCATTGTCCTGCAGCTTCTATCCTCCTCCATATCACTGTCCCTGCAGCTTCTATCCTCCTCCATATCACTGTCCCTGCAGCTTCTATCCTCCTCCATATCATTGTCCCTGCAGCTTCTATCCTCCTCCATATCACTGTCCCTGCAGCTTCTATCCTCCTCCATATCACTGTCCCTGCAGCTTCTATTCTCCTCCATATCAATGTCCCTGCAGCTTCTATCCTCCTCCATATCACTGTCCTGCAGCTTCTATCCTCCTCCATATCACTGTCCCTGCAGCTTCTATCCTCCTCCATATCATTGTCCTGCAGCTTCTATCCTCCTCCATATCACTGTCCCTGCAGCTTCTATCCTCCTCCATATCACTGTCCCTGCAGCTTCTATCCTCCTCCATATCATTGTCCCTGCAGCTTCTATCCTCCTCCATATCACTGTCCCTGCAGCTTCTATCCTCCTCCATATCACTGTCCCCGCAGCTTCTATCCTCCTCCATATCACTGTCCCTGCAGCTTCTATCCTCCTCCATATCACTGTCCCTGCAGCTTCTATCCTCCTCCATATCATTGTCCCTGCAGCTTCTATCCTCCTCCATATCACTGTCCCTGCAGCTTCTATCCTCCTCCATATCACTGTCCCTGCAGCTTCTATTCTCCTCCATATCAATGTCCCTGCAGCTTCTATCCTCCTCCATATCACTGTCCTGCAGCTTCTATCCTCCTCCATATCACTGTCCCTGCAGCTTCTATCCTCCTCCATATCACTGTCCCTGCAGCTTCTATCCTCCTCCATATCACTGTCCCTGCAGCTTCTATCCTCCTCCATATCACTGTCCCTGCAGCTTCTATCCTCCTCCATATCATTGTCCCCGCGGCTTTACACATCAGACACATATTTTGCTTCACTACTTTCATTGTCTTTATTATATCATCTACAAATGACAAAGGTTCTTATTTATCGATGATGAAGCTATTTGTCGTCTCTTCCGGTCTTCCATGTGTTTAGTGAATGGGGAAATCCTCGAGAGGGTCGTCCTCAGTTTTCCCACATTCTTTTCCAGTAACTTCCACTAAATCTGAGACGACAGGTAGAGCCAGGATGGGTCCTGCTATTTGCTTCACATGACAGTACAGCTCCCCTCCGAGATGGACCTGAGGAGAGACAGAGGGACAGGTGACACAGTTGCGGCACATGGT
Source organism: Engystomops pustulosus (assembly GCF_040894005.1). Taxonomy (NCBI): domain Eukaryota; kingdom Metazoa; phylum Chordata; class Amphibia; order Anura; family Leptodactylidae; genus Engystomops; species Engystomops pustulosus. The sequence goes on from NC_092412.1 coordinate 261,135,025, forward strand.
GTGGGTGGAGGGGACTGCTCTGTGGGGGTCATTTATCTTATTTTTTTTCTGTCCTTTTTAAGTTTTTTTTGGGTGCATTACAATTTTTGTTCTTTTTTTGGGGACATTTTGCAACGTCTGCCGGACATTTGTTTGTCGGACACATTTATCGTCTATTCCAGATGTGACACATGTAGCAAATGGCATTTATCATTTCAAATTGTCTAAAATTTGAGACATTTTTTTGACGCAAAAAACTAGAGCCGAAACCAGACTTATGGAAAACATAGAAAATGTAAAAAAATAACTTGAGACATTTGTGCGACATTTCTGAGACATTTTGTAACAAATGTCTCCAAAGGAGATCGGAAAAAATACCAGGAAAAAGTGAGACTCATAAATGACCAAAGTAGCAGAGGGTAAAAAGACAAAAACAGAGAGGGATGAGATAAATGACCCCCTATATTGGGTTATTACAGAGCGCCCCCTAGTGGGCTGGCTTTTTTTTGCAGGTCATTTACCTTGATTAACCTAAATTTGCCGTTCTTTGCTTCTCTGTAGGAGACGGCCTCTGCATCTTCAGGAATAGCCGGAGGACTGAGATTCAGCACAGACAAAAGCTGATGACACAAAAAAGGATAAAATAAAGGGTCAAATAGGCACAAGTTATCACAAAGAGCAATGACATGTAAGTGCTTGGACCTTTGTGTGGTGGGTCCTGAATTGACTTCCTACATCTGGTACTAGAATCAGCTTCTTGGGGATTGGAGGATGCATCCATTCTACCTGCTTTCCATCGGCGGTTACAGGACCTTTGGAGGACTATCAAAGGTCCTGAAATGTCTCTTGTGTACATGTGTATTGAGAGCAGGAACAGATGTAAGCGGATTTCATGGGTGAAGAACCTTCTCAATATAACATATAATTGGTGGTTTTGGTGGTCAAGGCCCCCCTACGAGACTCGGGCCCTGAGCTATCGCCCAACCACCCATAATATAATCCACTACTGCTGAGCCCTGGTGCCTCTGCCCCAATGTTACATCTACTTGATCATCACGGACATGTTTGTTCATGGCGCCTCTGGTCCTAATGTCTGCAGGACCTGCGCCCCCTAGAACAGTGATGGGGAACCTGTCACCTACCAAGTGCATCCAAAAGCCACTTAATTAGAGCAAAGTCCTAACACTTTCGATTCCAGAACTGCTATGATTCATCTGTAAATCATATAAGCGATCTGATGAAACAAATACGTTGACATAATGAGGGGAAATTTATAATCTCTCCATGATCCCCATGACCTGAATGATTGGGGGGGGGGGGGGGGAGTCTGCAGTATACACTCCGATCATAATCCTGGCCTGGTGATCCCCCTTAGCCACACCCCCAATCACTCCCTGGCCACGCCCCAAATTTTAACCATATTATAATAATAAAAATCATCTCAATAATAATTTTTTTTTTTTGTCCTGAATGGGATTAGAACCCAGAACCTGCAGTGTCCATGATCAATAATGACACAGCGCCTCAACCCACTGAGCTATAACCTCTGTGATTATCTAGTCGGGGAATTTTGGTAACTAAGAACTGTCACTGCTACTGTTACACTGTGACACGGGTTTAATGCCCTGATATATAGAGAGGGATCTTCTCAGAGATTATTGTAATTATTAAGACTTTTATTATTATTATGGAGATGATTATTATTATTATTATGGAGATTATTATTATTATTTTTACTATTATTAATAATCATCTCCATAATAAAAATAATAAAATTTATAATAATAATAATAGTCTCAATAATTACAATAATAATCTCTGATAAGATCCCTCCCTATATATCAGGGCATTAGTCTGTGCCACAGTGTAACAGTAGCAGTTGCCAGCTCTTAGTTACCAAAAATCCTCAGCTGGATAATCACTTGGCTTATAGCTCAGTGGATTGAGGCTCCTATCTCTAATGCAGAGGGTCTAGGGTTCGAATCCCAGACTACACAGGACACTGCACATAGTATATACTGGACATAGGACACACCCTGCACATAGTATATACTGGACATAGGACACACTGCACATAGTATATACTGGACATAGGACACACCCTGCACATAGTATATACTGGACATAGGACACACTGCACATAGTATATACTGGACATAGGACACACTGCACATGGTATATACTGGACATAGGACACACCCTGCACATAGGACACTGATCATAGTACACAGTGCATTGCTCTTAGTGAATGTGGGCCACTATATTTTATTTTGTTGCACTATTCAATGTTACTCATGTAAAGTATTGGGATATGTCTCCGTGCTGCTAGCCCTGCCCCTTGCGTCATCATGTGACTTGTGTTCTACAGACTCATGAATCCCCTGGCCCTGCTTCCCCCTCCCCTCTCAGTAGACCCTGATGACTTGTGTAGTGTAGTCACAGGGGGAGCAGTCACTATCAGCATGGATATAGCAGAGACTTTTTCTGTGCATTGGGGGGATGGGGCTGATAGGGGGAGGAAGCTTCCTAGGAAGTTTCTCTGATTGGATACATTATAAATAAGATACATTGCAAAATATTTTGTTATTAAGTTGCTTATCATTTAAAGGAACCTATCAGGCGATTTGACTCATGAAATCACCCGGAGATCCTTCTGGAACATTGGTCTAGTGTCCTGAATCAGCGATGTCTGGGCCCGCAACAAAAAATGTATTTAAAAAATCTTTGGGACACTGAACCCCCTGACCATAAGGACCTGTAGATGTTTTATGGTCCTGGATTTCCCTGATGGGTTCTCTACAACTGTGATGGGACCTGGTCGCCTCGTCTGGGGAGGGGAAGATGGAGGGTAACAAGGTGCGGGTCACCTCACCTCCCGTAGGACCTGCGCTTGTCTGTTATTATCAGAAGAGAAATGAGGCTGAACCCCGAGTCCTGCACAGATATTATCACTGCGGAGAGGTCTCTGGGTCCGGTCCCATGGAGTAGGAGGTGAGTAGGAGGCGTGTAGAAGGCGTGTAGGAGGCGAGTAGGAGGCGTGTAGGAGGCGTGTAAGAGGCGAGTAGGAGGCGAGTAGGAGGCGAGTAGGAGGCGAGTAGGAGGCGTGTAGGAGGCGTGTAGGAGGCGTGTAGAAGGCGTGTAGGAGGCGAGTAGGAGGCGAGTAGGAGGCGAGTAGGAGGCGTGTAGGAGGCGTGTAAGAGGCGAGTAGGAGGCGAGTAGGAGGCGAGTAGGAGGCGAGTAGGAGGCGAGTAGGAGGCGAGTAGGAGGCGTGTAGGAGGCGAGTAGGAGGCGTGTAAGAGGCGAGTAGGAGGCGTGTAGGAGGCGTGTAGGAGGCGTGTAGGAGGCGAGTAGGAGGCGTGTAGGAGGCGAGAAGGAGGCGTGTAGGAGGCGAGAAGGAGGCGTGTAGGAGGCGTGTAGGAGGCGAGTAGGTGGCAAGTAGGAGGCGTGTAAGAGATGAGTAGGAGGTGAGTAGGGATGAGGTTATGTGGACATCACTACTGATATTCTGTAAAGAATTAACCTTTGTGTAATGAAAAGTTCTACAATTTTTCCTCCCAACTTTTGGCCCCTTTTTTTTTTTAAATAAACCACGCCCATTGCCCCACCCACAAGTGTAGCATAATATCGATCTTGGTGGTCCCCAGATAGTACAGTGCCCCTTACTTTGGCCACCACCCCCCATGGACCCGTATAATTACACCTAATCCAACTCTGAAACATATAAAACTTTTTTATTTTATCCTTCCTTTACATTTGGTTTTCCACTCTTATTTATCTCCCCAAACTTACACATAAGCCTACCTGTACTCCTACCCCCACCCCTCCTCACATGGTGTGGACCCTGTTCTCTATCCTCCTCCCCCTGTGGCCCTATGTCCTCCAGCCTCCTGTCCTCCAGCCTCCCCCTGTGACCCCCTGTACTCCAGCCTCCTCCTGTAGCCCCCTGTCCTCCAGCCTCCTGTCCTCCAGCCTCCCCCTGTAGCCCCCTGTCCTCCAGCCTCCTCCTGTAGCCTCCTGTCCTCCAGCCTCCTCCTGTAGCCCCCTGTCCTCCAGCCTCCTCCTGTAGCCTCCTGTCCTCCAGCCTCCTCCCGTAGCCTCCTCTCCTCCAGCCACCCCCTGTGACCCCCTGTCCTCCATCCTCCTCCTGTCCTCCATCCTCCTCCTGTAGCCCCCTGTCCTCCAGCCTCCTCCTGTAGCCTCTTGTCCTCCAGCCTCCTCCTGTAACCCCCTGTCCTCCAGCCTCCTCCTGTAGCCTCCTGTCCTCCAGCCTCCTCCTGTCCTCCAGCCTCCTCCCGTAGCCTCCTCTCCTCCAGCCACCCCCTGTGACCCCCTGTCCTCCATCCTCCTCCTGTGGCCTCCTGTCCTCCATCCTCCTCCTGTAGCCCCCTGTCCTCCATCCTCCTCCTGTAGCCCCCTGTCCTCCAGCCTCCTCCTGTAGCCTCTTGTCCTCCACCCTCCTCCTGTATCTCCTGTCCTCCATCCTCCTCCTGTAGCCCCCTGTCCTCCATCCTCCTTCTGTAGCCCCCTGTCCTCCAGCCTCCTCCTGTGGCCTCCTCTCCTCCAACCTCTTCCTGTAGCCCCCTGTCCTCCAGCCTCCTCCTGTATCCTCCTGTCCTCTCCTGCCTCATCCTGTCCTTCAGCCTCCTGCCTCCTCCTGTCCTTCAGTTTCCTCCTGTAGCCCCCTTTCCTCCAGCCTCCTCCTGTAGCCCCCTGTCCTCCTGTAACCCCCTGTCCTCCTGTAACCTGTGTCCTCCTGTAGCCCCCTGTCTTCCTGCCTCCTCCTGTCCTCCAGACTCCTGTCCTCCAGCCTCCTCCTGTAGCCTCCTGTCCTCCAGACTCCTGTCCTCCAGCCTCCTCCTGTAGCCTCCTGTCCTCTCCTGCCTCCTCTAACCTCCTGCCTCCTCCTGTCCTCCAGCTTCCTCCTGTAGCCCCCTTTCCTCCAGCCTCCTCCTGTGGCCTACTGTCCTCCAGCCTCCTCCTGTAGCCTCCTGTCCTCTCCTGCCTCCTCTAACCTCCTGCCTCCTCCTGTCCTTCAGCCTCCTGCCTCCTCCTGTCCTCCAGCTTCCTCCTGTAGCCCCCTTTCCTCCAGCCTCCTCCTGTAGAGCCCTGTCCTCCTGCCTCCTCCTGTCCTCCTCACATGACTAGAGATATAACGAGTCGTGCACCTGTGTGAAATCACATGACTAGAGGTATAACGAGCCGTGCACCTGTGTGACATCACATGACTAGAGATATAACGAGCCGTGCACCTGTGTGAAATCACATGACTAGAGATATAACGAGCCGTGCACCTGTGTGACATCACATGACTAGAGATATAATGAGCCGTGCACCTGTGTGACATCACATGACCGGGGATATAACGAGCCGTGCACCTGTGTGACATCACATGACTAGAGATATAATGAGCCGTGCACCTGTGTGACATCACATGACCGGGGATATAACGAGCCGTGCACCTGTGTGACATCACATGACTAGAGATATATCAGGGCATTAGTCTGTGCCACAGTGTAACAGTAGCAGTTGCCAGCTCTTAGTTACCAAAAATCCTCAGCTGGATAATCACTTGGCTTATAGCTCAGTGGATTGAGGCTCCTATCTCTAATGCAGAGGGTCTAGGGTTCGAATCCCAGACTACACAGGACACTGCACATAGTATATACTGGACATAGGACACACCCTGCACATAGTATATACTGGACATAGGACACACTGCACATAGTATATACTGGACATAGGACACACCCTGCACATAGTATATACTGGACATAGGACACACTGCACATAGTATATACTGGACATAGGACACACTGCACATGGTATATACTGGACATAGGACACACCCTGCACATAGGACACTGATCATAGTACACAGTGCATTGCTCTTAGTGAATGTGGGCCACTATATTTTATTTTGTTGCACTATTCAATGTTACTCATGTAAAGTATTGGGATATGTCTCCGTGCTGCTAGCCCTGCCCCTTGCGTCATCATGTGACTTGTGTTCTACAGACTCATGAATCCCCTGGCCCTGCTTCCCCCTCCCCTCTCAGTAGACCCTGATGACTTGTGTAGTGTAGTCACAGGGGGAGCAGTCACTATCAGCATGGATATAGCAGAGACTTTTTCTGTGCATTGGGGGGATGGGGCTGATAGGGGGAGGAAGCTTCCTATGAAGTTTCTCTGATTGGATACATTATAAATAAGATACATTGCAAAATATTTTGTTATTAAGTTGCTTATCATTTAAAGGAACCTATCAGGCGATTTGACTCATGAAATCACCCGCAGATCCTTCTGGAACATTGGTCTAGTGTCCTGAATCAGCGATGTCTGGGCCCGCAACAAAAAATGTATTTAAAAAATCTTTGGGACACTGAACCCCCTGACCATAAGGACCTGTAGATGTTTTATGGTCCTGGATTTCCCTGATGGGTTCTCTACAACTGTGATGGGACCTGGTCGCCTCGTCTGGGGAGGGGAAGATGGAGGGTAACAAGGTGCGGGTCACCTCACCTCCCGTAGGACCTGCGCTTGTCTGTTATTATCAGAAGAGAAATGAGGCTGAACCCCGAGTCCTGCACAGATATTATCACTGCGGAGAGGTCTCTGGGTCCGGTCCCATGGAGTAGGAGGCGAGTAGGAGGCGAGTAGGAGGCGTGTAGGAGGCGAGTAGGAGGCGTGTAGGAGGCGTGTAGGAGGCGTGTAGGAGTCGTGTAGGAGGCGAGTAGGAGGCGTGTAGGAGGCGTGTAAGAGGCGAGTAGGAGGCGAGTAGGAGGCGAGTAGGAGGCGAGTAGGAGGCGTGTAGGAGGCGTGTAGGAGGCGTGTAGAAGGCGTGTAGGAGGCGAGTAGGAGGCGAGTAGGAGGCGAGTAGGAGGCGTGTAGGAGGCGTGTAAGAGGCGAGTAGGAGGCGAGTAGGAGGCGAGTAGGAGGCGAGTAGGAGGCGTGTAGGAGGCGAGTAGGAGGCGTGTAAGAGGCGAGTAGGAGGCGTGTAGGAGGCGTGTAGGAGGCGTGTAGGAGGCGAGTAGGAGGCGTGTAGGAGGCGAGAAGGAGGCGTGTAGGAGGCGAGAAGGAGGCGTGTAGGAGGCGTGTAGGAGGCGAGTAGGTGGCAAGTAGGAGGCGTGTAAGAGATGAGTAGGAGGTGAGTAGGGATGAGGTTATGTGGACATCACTACTGATATTCTGTAAAGAATTAACCTTTGTGTAATGAAAAGTTCTACAATTTTTCCTCCCAACTTTTGGCCCCTTTTTTTTTTAAAATAAACCACGCCCATTGCCCCACCCACAAGTGTAGCATAATATCGATCTTGGTGGTCCCCAGATAGTACAGTGCCCCTTACTTTGGCCACCACCCCCCATGGACCCGTATAATTACACCTAATCCAACTCTGAAACATATAAAACTTTTTTATTTTATCCTTCCTTTACATTTGGTTTTCCACTCTTATTTATCTCCCCAAACTTACACATAAGCCTACCTGTACTCCTACCCCCACCCCTCCTCACATGGTGTGGACCCTGTTCTCTATCCTCCTCCCCCTGTGGCCCTATGTCCTCCAGCCTCCTGTCCTCCAGCCTCCCCCTGTGACCCCCTGTACTCCAGCCTCCTCCTGTAGCCCCCTGTCCTCCAGCCTCCTGTCCTCCAGCCTCCCCCTGTAGCCCCCTGTCCTCCAGCCTCCTCCTGTAGCCTCCTGTCCTCCAGCCTCCTCCTGTAGCCCCCTGTCCTCCAGCCTCCTCCTGTAGCCTCCTGTCCTCCAGCCTCCTCCCGTAGCCTCCTCTCCTCCAGCCACCCCCTGTGACCCCCTGTCCTCCATCCTCCTCCTGTAGCCTCCTGTCCTCCATCCTCCTCCTGTAGCCCCCTGTCCTCCAGCCTCCTCCTGTAGCCTCTTGTCCTCCAGCCTCCTCCTGTAACCCCCTGTCCTCCAGCCTCCTCCTGTAGCCTCCTGTCCTCCAGCCTCCTCCTGTCCTCCAGCCTCCTCCCGTAGCCTCCTCTCCTCCAGCCACCCCCTGTGACCCCCTGTCCTCCATCCTCCTCCTGTGGCCTCCTGTCCTCCATCCTCCTCCTGTAGCCCCCTGTCCTCCATCCTCCTCCTGTAGCCCCCTGTCCTCCAGCCTCCTCCTGTAGCCTCTTGTCCTCCACCCTCCTCCTGTATCTCCTGTCCTCCATCCTCCTCCTGTAGCCCCCTGTCCTCCATCCTCCTTCTGTAGCCCCCTGTCCTCCAGCCTCCTCCTGTGGCCTCCTCTCCTCCAACCTCTTCCTGTAGCCCCCTGTCCTCCAGCCTCCTCCTGTATCCTCCTGTCCTCTCCTGCCTCATCCTGTCCTTCAGCCTCCTGCCTCCTCCTGTCCTTCAGTTTCCTCCTGTAGCCCCCTTTCCTCCAGCCTCCTCCTGTAGCCCCCTGTCCTCCTGTAACCCCCTGTCCTCCTGTAACCTGTGTCCTCCTGTAGCCCCCTGTCTTCCTGCCTCCTCCTGTCCTCCAGACTCCTGTCCTCCAGCCTCCTCCTGTAGCCTCCTGTCCTCCAGACTCCTGTCCTCCAGCCTCCTCCTGTAGCCTCCTGTCCTCTCCTGCCTCCTCTAACCTCCTGCCTCCTCCTGTCCTCCAGCTTCCTCCTGTAGCCCCCTTTCCTCCAGCCTCCTCCTGTGGCCTACTGTCCTCCAGCCTCCTCCTGTAGCCTCCTGTCCTCTCCTGCCTCCTCTAACCTCCTGCCTCCTCCTGTCCTTCAGCCTCCTGCCTCCTCCTGTCCTCCAGCTTCCTCCTGTAGCCCCCTTTCCTCCAGCCTCCTCCTGTAGAGCCCTGTCCTCCTGCCTCCTCCTGTCCTCCTCACATGACTAGAGATATAACGAGTCGTGCACCTGTGTGAAATCACATGACTAGAGGTATAACGAGCCGTGCACCTGTGTGACATCACATGACTAGAGATATAACGAGCCGTGCACCTGTGTGAAATCACATGACTAGAGATATAACGAGCCGTGCACCTGTGTGACATCACATGACTAGAGATATAATGAGCCGTGCACCTGTGTGACATCACATGACCGGGGATATAACGAGCCGTGCACCTGTGTGACATCACATGACTAGAGATATAATGAGCCGTGCACCTGTGTGACATCACATGACCGGGGATATAACGAGCCGTGCACCTGTGTGACATCACATGACTAGAGATATAACGAGCCGTGCACCTGTGTGACATCACATGACCGGGGATATAACGAGCCGTGCACCTGTGTGACATCACATGACTAGAGATATAACGAGCCGTGCACCTGTGTGACATCACATGACCGGGGATATAACGAGCCGTGCACCTGTGTGACATCACATGACCGGGGATATAACGAGCCGTGCACCTGTGTGACATCACATGACTAGAGATATAACGAGCCGTGCACCTGTGTGACATCACATGACCGGGGATATAACGAGCCGTGCACCTGTGTGTTCTTATCTAGTATGACAGCAAACAGAGATCTAGAAAAAAATTGAGGGATTGATATAGAAAGTATATTGGAAAAAAATGTATAACTTTTCATTGCACGAATGTTACGAATTATTTGCTTAAATCAACCTGGTGCCGTGTACGAGACCTTCTGTATATCCTGCAGTTTTGTATTGCAAAAGTTTTGACATCGAAGATAAGAAAGTCCTAGTACGTGTGGAAGTGTCCCTCAAGCAATTACCTTGGTGAGACCTTAGGTTCCTGGGTTTTCAATCACACCAGGGACTTTCTCCGCACTAATATTAGGGACAAAGAGACTACAACAACCATCTGACACAGTGAATGTTAGTAGGAGAAGGACGGGTCTGAGGTCCTGTGCATGAGAAGGTCCTGGCAGCCGGTCGTTACACAGGACCAGGAGTAACGAGAAGCTGAGGAGGTCACTTACCGACTTCAGGAGATCTTGTATCCCTGGGGTAGCCGGCTTTTCTGGTCCCAACTTTGCACCACCTCCATTGCTACCACCTCCCAGGGGCAGGAATCCATAGGCGCAGTGCTGGGAAATAACAGCAAAGACAAAAAGCAATGCAAACTGTATGGCGGCCATTGTGAGTGCTAGCTCTGTGGTCTACAGCTAGGAACCTCCACCCCGGCTTATATACCCCTGGAGAGGAGCTCATAACAATGGGAGGAGGACCTGATCTCTCATCACTGTCTGTAGGGGAAGGTCTGTTCTGCTGTACTGGCCCAATAATCTGTTTAACCCCTGCACTGCCTAATCCTGCAAATGTAGAGAAGGGATCGCACTGTATAACTTCTAACTAGCGCAAAAAGCTTCTGTCTTCCAAATTGAATTGGTTCTGTTCTCCTTTTGGTTTCTAAAACTGGTTATTAAGACTCCAGGAGAGAAGATGTCAGGGCACCTGGGAGGGTGAAGATGTCAGGGCACCTGGGAGGGTGAAGATGTCAGGGCACCCGGGAGGGTGAAGATGTCAGGGCACCCGGGAGGGTGAAGATGTCAGGGCACCCGGGAGGGTGAAGATGTCAGGGCACCCGGGAGGGTGAAGTTGTCAGGGCACATGGGAGGGTGAAGATGTCAGGGCACCTGGGAGGGTGAAGATGTCAGGGCACCTGGGAGGGTGAAGATGTCAGGGCACCCGGGAGGAAGAAGATGTCAGGGCACCCGGGAGGGTGAAGATGTCAGGGCACCCGGGAGGGTGAAGATGTCAGGGCACCTTGGAGGGTGAAGATGTCAGGGCACCCGGGAGGAAGAAGATGTCAGGGCACCCGGGAGGGTGAAGATGTCAGGGCACCCGGGAGGGTGAAGATGTCAGGGCACCTGGGAGGAAGAAGATGTCAGGGCACCTGGGAGGAAGAAGATGTCAGGGCACCTGGGAGGGTGAAGATGTCAGGGCACCTGGGAGGGTGAAGATGTCAGGGCACCTGGGAGGAAGAAGATGTCAGGGCACCTGGGAGGGTGAAGATGTCAGAGCACCTGGGAGGGTGAAGTTGTCAGGGCACATGGGAGGGTGAAGATGTCAGGGCACCTGGGAGGGTGAAGATGTCAGGGCACCTGGGAGGGTGAAGATGTCAGGGCACCTGGGAGGGTGAAGATGTCAGGGCACCCGGGAGGGTGAAGATGTCAGGGCACCCGGGAGGGTGAAGATGTCAGGGCACCCGGGAGGGTGAAGATGTCAGGGCACCCGGGAGGGTGAAGATGTCAGGGCACCCGGGAGGGTGAAGATGTCAGGGCACCTGGGAGGGTGAAGATGTCAGGGCACCTTGGAGGGTGAAGATGTCAGGGCACCCGGGAGGAAGAAGATGTCAGGGCACCCGGGAGGGTGAAGATGTCAGGGCACCTGGGAGGGTGAAGATGTCAGGGCACCTGGGAGGAAGAAGATGTCAGGGCACCTGGGAGGAAGAAGATGTCAGGGCACCTGGGAGGAAGAAGATGTCAGGGCACCTGGGAGGGTGAAGATGTCAGGGCACCTGGGAGGAAGAAGATGTCAGGGCACCTGGGAGGGTGAAGATGTCAGAGCACCTGGGAGGGTGAAGTTGTCAGGGCACATGGGAGGGTGAAGATGTCAGGGCACCTGGGAGGGTGAAGATGTCAGGGCACCTGGGAGGGTGAAGATGTCAGGGCACCTGGGAGGGTGAAGATGTCAGGGCACCTGGGAGGAAGAAGATGTCAGGGCACCTGGGAGGGTGAAGATGTCAGGGCACCTGGGAGGGTGAAGATGTCAGAGCACCTGGGAGGGTGAAGATGTCAGGACACCTGGGAGGGTGAAGATGTTAGGACACCTGGGAGGGTGAAGATGTCAGGGCACCCGGGAGGGTGAAGATGTCAGGGCACCTGGGAGGGTGAAGATGTCAGGGCACCTGGGAGGAAGAAGATGTCAGGGCACCTGGGAGGAAGAAGATGTCAGGGCACCTGGGAGGAAGAAGATGTCAGGGCACCTGGGAGGGTGAAGATGTCAGGGCACCTGGGAGGAAGAAGATGTCAGGGCACCTGGGAGGAAGAAGATGTCAGGGCACCTGGGAGGAAGAAGATGTCAGGGCACCTGGGAGGGTGAAGATGTCAGGGCACCTGGGAGGAAGAAGATGTCAGGGCACCTGGGAGGAAGAAGATGTCAGGGCACCTGGGAGGAAGAAGATGTCAGGGCACCTGGGAGGGTGAAGATGTCGGGGCACCTGGGAGGGTGAAGATGTCAGGGCACCTGGGAGGGTGAAGATGTCAGGGCACCTGGGAGGGTGAAGATGTCAGAGCACCTGGGAGGGTGAAGTTGTCAGGGCACATGGGAGGGTGAAGATGTCAGGGCACCTGGGAGGGTGAAGATGTCAGGGCACCTGGGAGGGTGAAGATGTCAGGGCACCTGGGAGGGTGAAGATGTCAGGGCACCTGGGAGGAAGAAGATGTCAGGGCACCTGGGAGGGTGAAGATGTCAGGGCACCTGGGAGGGTGAAGATGTCAGAGCACCTGGGAGGGTGAAGATGTCAGGACACCTGGGAGGGTGAAGATGTTAGGACACCTGGGAGGGTGAAGATGTCAGGGCACCCGGGAGGGTGAAGGTGTCAGGGCACCCGGGAGGGTGAAGATGTCAGGGCACCTGGGAGGGTGAAGATGTCAGGGCACCTGGGAGAGTGAAGATGTCAGGGCACCTGGGAGGGTGAAGATGTCAGGGCACCCGGGAGGGTGAAGATGTCAGGGCACCTGGGAGGGTGAAGATGTCAGGGCACCTGGGAGGGTGAAGATGTCAGGGCACCTGGGAGGGTGAAGGTGTCAGGGCACCTGGGAGGGTGTAGATGTCAGGACACCTGGGAGGGTGAAGATGTCAGGGCACCCGGGAGGGTGAAGGTGTCAGGGCACCCGGGAGGGTGAAGATGTCGGGGCACCCGGGAGGGTGAAGATGTCGGGGCACCCGGGAGGGTGAAGATGTCAGGGCACCTGGGAGGGTGAAGATGTCAGGGCACCTGGGAGGTTATATATTTTCTTAGTCTGATTTTTCCTCAATTTTTCTGCAATAATCCAGGGGGCTCCTCTGTGGCTGAGGGTATTCGTTATATTTATGACAGTCCCATGACAGTCCTTTCACTCCTTCAGACGTCGTTCCCTGAGTAACTTATCTCCACGTGCAGTCACTTTCTTACCAAACCTCAACATGTGCAGGAACAATCTCCATGTGTATATAAACTATATGAAACGTCAGGAGCCCCTATCACAAGCCTCAGCTCTGACCACGTCGGATGGGTTACAGAGCGACGGTCTCTCTATGATGTCTACATTTGGTCACGTTGTGTTCTGTGCTTTTGGTGTTTTTAGCCTAATTCCTTGGTGAATGTGATGTTTTTGTGGCCGTCGTGGATATCCAGCAACATAAGGACCTAGAGACGCGAGGCCCCGCACAGTCACATCCATCTATTGTTTCATCTTCTCCATATGGTCTCTAGTGGCCGTTGTGATGATGATGTTTTACTCTTTTTGTTTCCCTTTGTTCCTTTTGTATGTTTTTTTTTTCTTTTTAGGCTTCAACAAAATCAACATTTTTGCGAAACAACTCAAACTACAGTTGAATCTTTTTGGTTTTCTCCCCTGCAGGATGTTGGTATTACAGAAAGTCTCTTATGGCTGGAGGAGGAGCCGCCTGGGTGCCATCGCTTATCATGGGGTGACAGACCCCAGATTAGAGTCATCACTTATATTGTGTCCCCCTGTATAGTGCTGAGTGATGAAGAGACCACCCAGGATATCAGAACCCAACACAAGAAACTCCTAACCAGTGGTGCACCATCCCAACAACCGAAGCGTCTGCACTGACCGCACCTCTTTGCCACTTATTCCCTGACTGCTTGGACAACAATTCATGTTGGGGGCCATAATATTCACCATCTATTTCCAAACTGTTGGGTTTCACTATTCCGAGTCCATTTCATTTCCCCAGAACCACCAGCATGTTCCCGGGTTCAGGCTCTACTGGATCCATCTATGGTGAAGGAGGTGGGCTCATTGTGGTCATTGGCCATCACACCAAGGGTTAACAGCCACATCTTTCTACTTGTGATGTTCTGGAGCTTTACGTTTCTGAACAATCAGTACAATAAATTTGCCGGTTACACAATGGCCGATCAATCTTGTCATCTTTACAGTCAGTAAGAACAATAACACGGACGCGACAGCGACGCCTCTCATCCGGGATTCAGGGGCAGGTTGTCCGCACATGAAATGTTCAGTGTCAGGTCATAGAAATCATTGTTAGAGGAATCCAGGTAGATCATAAGGCTCCAACAAGTAATAATATATAATCGGTGTCAGCCATGTTGCTTATGCTATTACTGTGTCTTATGTAACGTGTGCGGACCCTCCGGGTCACTGGACAGACTGGGGGCTTGGGGCTCATCAATCCCAGGAAAAGCAGCGGCTCAGGAATATATAGTCCAGGACATTATAGGACACATCATATATAGCAATAGGTGGAGTGGTCTATCTAGCTAAGTTTCAACAGTATGAAATTTTTCAAGGGGTAACATACAATAATCTTTAGATGTATAATATTTCTTGAGGTGTCACAATGTATCATGCAAAGTGCGGTCAGTTGTGGTGTGAGAAGTATATATGATATATGTGGGGGTACAGTGTGGTCAGTTGTGGTGTGAGGGGTATATATGATATATCTGGGGGCACAGTGTGGTCAGTTGTGGTGTGCGAGGTATATATGATATATGTGGGAGCACAGTGTGGTCAGTTGTGGTGTGAGGGGTATATATGATATATGTGGGGGTACAGTGCGGTCTGTTGCGGTGTGAGGGGTATATATGATATATGTGGGGGCACAGTGTGGTCAGTTGTGGTGTGAGAAGTATATATGATATATGTGGTGGGTACAGTGTGGTCAGTTGTGGTGTGAGGGGTATATATGATATATGTGGGCGCGCAGTGTGGTCAGTTGTGGTGTGCGCGGTATATATGATATATGTGGGAGCACAGTGTGGTCAGTTGTGGTGTGAGGGGTATATATGATATATGTGGGCGCGCAGTGTGGTCAGTTGTGGTGTGAGGGGTATATATGATATATGTGGGCGCGCAGTGTGGTCAGTTGTGGTGTGAGGGGTATATATGATATATGTGGGGGTACAGTGTGGTCAGTTGTGGTGTGAGGGGTATATATGATATATATGGGCGCGCAGTGTGGTCAGTTGTGGTGTGAGAGGTATATATGATATATGTGGGAGCACAGTGTGCTCAGTTGTGGTGTGAGGGGTATATATGATATATGTGGGGGTACAGTGTGGTCAGTTGTGGTGTGAGAAGTATATATGATATATGTGGGGGTGCAGTGTGGTCAGTTGTGGTGTGAGGGGTATATATGATATATGTGGGGGTGCAGTGTGGTCAGTTGTGGTGTGAGGGGTGTATATGATATATGTGGGGCACAGGGTGGTCACTTGTGGTGGGAGGGGTATATATGATATATGTGGGGTACAGTATGGTCAGTTGTGGTGTGAGGGGTATATATGATATATGTAGGGTAGAGTGTGGGCAGTTGTGGTGTGAGGGGTATATATGATATATGTGGGGGCACAGTGTGGTCAGTTGTGGTGTGAGGAGTATATATTATATATGCGGGAGCACAGTGTGGTCAGTTGTGGTGTGAGGGGTATATATGATATATGTGGGGGTACAGTGTGGTCAGTTGTGGTGTGAGGGATATATAATATATATATAAGGGCACAGTGTGGTCAGTTTTGGTGTGAGGGATATATAATATATATATGGGGGTACAGTGTGGTCAGTTGTGGTGTGAGGAGTATATATGATATATGCGAGAGCACAGTGTGGTCAGTTGTGGTGTGAGGGGTATATATGATATATGTGGGGGTACAGTGTGGTCAGTTGTGGTGTGAGGGGTATATATGATATATGTAGGGGTACAGTGTGGTCAGTTGTGGTGTGAGGGGTATATATGATATATAGGGGGGCACAGTGTGGTCAGTTGTGGTGTGAGGGGTATATATGATATATGTGGGGGCACAGTGTGGTCAGTTGTGGTGTGAGGGGTATATATGATATATGTGGGGGTACAGTGTGGTCAGTTGTGGTGTAAAGGGTATATATGATATATGTGGGGGTGCAGTGTGGTCAGTTGTGGTGTGAGGGGTATATATGATATATATGGGGGCACAGTGTGGTCAGTTGTGGAGTGAGGGGTATATATGATATATGTGGGGGTACAGTGTGGTCAGTTGTGGTGTGAGGGGTATATATGATATATGTGGGGGAGCACAGTGTGGTCAGTTGTGGCGCGAGGGTTATATATGATATATGTGGGGGTACAGTGTGGTCAGTTGTGGTGTGAGGGGTATATATGATATATGTGGGGGCACAGTGTGGTCAGTTGTGGTGTAAGGGGAATATATGATATATGTGGGGGCACAGTGTGGTCAGTTGTGGTGTGAGGGGTATATATGATATATGTGAGGGTGAAGTGTGGTCAGTTGTGGTGTGAGGGGTATATATGATATATGTAGGGGTACAGTGTGGTCAGTTGTGGTGTGTGGGGTATATATGATACTTGTGGGAGTACAGTGTGGTCAGTTGTGGTGTGAGGGGTATATATGATATATGTGGGGGCACAGTGTGGTCAGTTGTGGTGTGAGGGGTATATATGATATATGTGGGGGTACAGTGTGGGCAGTTGTGGTGTGAGGGGTATATGTGATATATGTGGGGTACAGTGTGGTCAGTTGTGGTGTGAGGGGTATATATGATATATGTAGGGGTACAGTGTGGTCAGTTGTGGTGTGAGGGGTATATATGATATATGTGGGGGCACAGTGTGGTCAGTTGTGGTGTGAGGGGTATATATGATACATGTGGGGGCACAGTGTGGACAGTTGTGGTGTGAGGGGTATATATGATATATGTGGGGGCACAGTGTGGGCAGTTGTGGTATGAGGGGTATATATGATACATGTGGGGGCACAGTGTGGACAGTTGTGGTGTGAGGGGTATATATGATATATGTGGGGGCACTGTGTGGTCAGTTGTGGTGTGAGGGGTATATATGATATATGTGGGGGCACTGTGTGGTCAGTTGTGGTGTGAGGGGTATATATGATATATGTGGGGGCACAGTGTGGTCAGTTGTGGTGTGAGGGGTATATATGATATATGTGGGGGGTACAGTGTGGTCAGTTGTGGTGTGAGGGGTATATATGATATATGTGGGGGCACAGTGTGGTCAGTTGTGGTGTGAGGGGTATATATGATATATGTGGGGGCACAGTGTGGTCCGTTGCTGTGGTGTGAGGGGTATATATGATATATGTGGGCCCACGAATTCCAGCGTATGATAAATATGCCTATTCTCTTTATGAGACTATTGGCTGTCTTGGCCCCTGATGACATCACTGGGGAAGGGAAGGGAGGATCGGCCATTCAATATGGCGGGGTCCAGAATTGTTAATTGCTGTGGTTGGGTTCAACTCCGGCACTTAACAGGTTAACTGCGGTAATCAGTGCCTGTACAGACCACGGCAGTAACAGGCGTGTGTCAGCTGTATTATGCAGCTGACACCCAGTGGCAGATCTTTATATAGGCGGTATGGGCGGGCACCTGGGGCCTTTATGAAGATCCGCCATCAGTCTGAAAAAAAAAACTTGTACTCACCTTCTGGCTTCTTCTTCCCGGCCCCTCAGCTCCACCTTCTCCTCTTCCAGCCCGGATCACTATAATCACTATAATGTGGCGGTGTTGCAGCCACGTGACGTCATAGTTTAGGCGCCTCGCAGGCCCTTACACTATGATGCCACATGGCCTTGAAGAGGAGAAGATGGAGCCGCAAGGAGAAGCTGGAAGATGAGTATAGATTTTTTCTTTCAAGAGGGCCTGATGTGGAAGAAACATTAAACGGGGGCACCTGGGGTGGACATTTCTTTAAAGAGGACCTGTCACCCCATTTATCGGCACTAGGAGCTGCTTACTAAAGTACGTATTCATGAGGGGGCGGGGATGGGGCGTGACAGGGGCGGTGACTGCCGCCTAGCGCGCGGCAGTCAATGCCGGCCTATTGAGTGAGCGGGACGGCTTTGCAAGCTGTCCGATGATTGCACTATACCCCGCCGCAGTGTTAGATAGCGTTACTGGAGGTTTCCGGTAACGCTATCACTCTAACACCGCGGCGTTTGATCGAGCACTAGGAGCGGCTTACTTTAGTAACATCTCCTAGTGCCGATAAATGGGGTGACAGGTCCTCTTTAAAGGGGGGATCTGCGGAGGATATTTTAGTAAAGGGTACATCTGCTGTAGACATTTCATTAAAGAGGGGCTCTCCTGTGGACTCTCCAGTAAAGGGGTGTGTGTTCTGTAGTAGACATTGCTGTAAAGGGGGGGGGCATCTGCTGTGGACTTTTTAGTAATGAGGTGAGGCCGCTGCTGGACATTTTAGCAGAGTAGCGGCTGCATTTCCTATCCTGGAGCTTATACTCCAGTCAATAAGTTGTATACGTATCCACAGGATCGGGCCTAATTTACTGATTGGTGGGGGCCTCAGTGATAAGTGTCGGGATATGCTCCAGTGATAGAATATACCTTGGGGAGGGGGAATGCTGCGGGAAGAAGTTCCGCCTCCTGGGGGAGGTGCCAGGCTTCAGGCAGCACAGTCCATGGTGGAGATATCAGTACCCGCCTTCTGGCTTCACTGTGAGTCACTATCATGACCAGGACAGAGGTTGAACTCAGGTGTGGGACAAAGAGCAGGAACAACCTGCGGGACCTGGAGGAAATATTTGGAACGATCTCCCAACCACCCGTGATGGCAGGACAGATGAGAAAAACCTGGACTGTCCCACCAAATCCGGGATGGTTGGGAGCTATTAATAGGTGGCACATAACATTCCCCCTCTCCGCTAGCTTACTGTCTTCTCCAAGCAAACTCGGTGGTCGGGCAGGGTCATAAACGTCAGACCTGGCAGAATTACTATATTCTCTGCCGAAGAGCACAAAACTGTGACAGATCAGACCTGTAGACCGGGTCTCCACTGGGGGAGATTTCAGTTATAGTCTCCCCTGCTTTTCTGGTGGACACTATACTGTAGTAAATCATTTTGTCTGCTTTTCATTCAGTAGCTTTTTTTTTGTTGCTTACATTGCAGAATATTAAACTTGTTTTGCAGTTAATTCTGCCCCCCCCCCCCCCCAAGATAAACCATAGGGTCTTATTGCTTATATAATGTCCTTCAATACAACTGTAGACAGGCAGTCGCCAGGTGATGTACAAGATCAGTTCTGTAGGTTTGTTCTTAAGTTGAATTTGTATGTAAGTCGGATCTGTATACTTTATCATTGTAACCCCAGCCAAATATTTTTTTGGTCTCTGTGACAATTGGATTTTAAAAATGTTTGATTCTCATAAGAACCAGGAGTAGCAATAAATCTTAATGTCAGACCCCTTTATTAACACTTACAGCTGTTTTTCGTATCCTGGGACCAAAGTACAGTAAATTACCAACACCCAGAGGTCCGTTTGTAACAAGGGGTTGTCTGTAAGTCGGGTGTACTTGAGTAGGGGACCGCCTGTATTGGGTATATTCACATTTGAAGTCTCTTTGTTACAGTTTACCTCCAGGGGGCTGTAATAGACACTTTCAAATGACGTCTATGACATATTAGGGGCTCTCAGCCTTCAGGGCATCTGATTGGCAATCGCTGATGACATCCCAGGGTTGCCCATACGATGGCACTGATTAGGTGCTATAGTCAGGTTTGATCATGTCTCATAACAAGTTAGTGAGCGCAATCGGTGCCAATACTGATTATGGAAGTGGCAGTCAGTGTTTTTTGTAAAATGGAGGTCATTTCAGGAAGGGAGAAGATAAACTGTGTTACTGAAGTGGCCTGGGGGTTACTGGGCGAGTTTTAGAGAACTAGGGTCAGTGGCTCAGGGTGAGTTGCTAAAGTCAGAAGTTCAGGTTAGTGGTTACTGTCAGTAGTTTAGGGTTAGTGGATAGGATCAGTAGTTTAGGGTTAGGGGATAGGATCAGTAGTTTAGGGTTAGGGGATAGGATCAGTAGTTTAGGGTTAGTGGATAGGATCAGTAGTTTAGGGTTAGTGGATAGGATCAGTAGTTTAGGGTTTGTGGATAGGATCAGTAGTTTAGGGTTAGGGGATAGGATCAGTAGTTTAGGGTTAGGGGATAGGATCAGTAGTTTAGGGTTAGTGGATAGGATCAGTAGTTTAGGGGGTAGGATCAGTAGTTTAGGGTTAGGGGATTGGATCAGTAGTTTAGGGGGTAGGATCAGTAGTTTAGGGATAGGATCAGTAGTTTAGGGTTAGTGGATAGGATCAGTAGTTTAGGGTTAGGGGATAGGATCAGTAGTTTAGGGTTAGGGGATAGGATCAGTAGTTTAGGGTTAGTGGATAGGATCAGTAGTTTAGGGGGTAGGATCAGTAGTTTAGGGTTAGGGGATTGGATCAGTAGTTTAGGGGGTAGGATCAGTAGTTTAGGGGGTAGGATCAGTAGTTTAGGGTTAGTGGATAGGATCAGTAGTTTAGGGTTAGGGGATAGGATCAGTAGTTTAGGGTTAGGGGGTAGGATCAGTAGTTTAGGGTTAGGGGATAGGATCAGTAGTTTAGGGTTAGGGGATAGGATCAGTAGTTTAGGGTTAGGGGATAGGATCAGTAGTTTAGGGTTAGTGGATAGGATCAGTAGTTTAGGGTTTGTGGATAGGATCAGTAGTTTAGGGTTAGGGGATAGGATCAGTAGTTTAGGGTTAGGGGATAGGATCAGTAGTTTAGGGTTAGTGGATAGGATCAGTAGTTTAGGGGGTAGGATCAGTAGTTTAGGGTTAGGGGATTGGATCAGTAGTTTAGGGGGTAGGATCAGTAGTTTAGGGGGTAGGATCAGTAGTTTAGGGTTAGTGGATAGGATCAGTTGTTTAGGGTTAGGGGATAGGATCAGTAGTTTAGGGTTAGGGGATAGGATCAGTAGTTTAGGGTTAGTGGATAGGATCAGTAGTTTAGGGGGTAGGATCAGTAGTTTAGGGTTAGGGGATTGGATCAGTAGTTTAGGGGGTAGGATCAGTAGTTTAGGGGGTAGGATCAGTAGTTTAGGGTTAGTGGATAGGATCAGTAGTTTAGGGTTAGGGGATAGGATCAGTAGTTTAGGGTTAGGGGATAGGATCAGTAGTTTAGGGTTAGTGGATAGGATCAGTAGTTTAGGGTTAGGGGATAGGATCAGTAGTTTAGGGTTAGGGGATAGGATCAGTAGTTTAGGGTAAGTGGATAGGATCAGTAGTTTAGGGGGTAGGATCAGTAGTTTAGGGTTAGGGGATTGGATCAGTAGTTTAGGGGGTAGGATCAGTAGTTTAGGGGGTAGGATCAGTAGTTTAGGGTTAGTGGATAGGATCAGTAGTTTAGGGTTAGTGGATAGGATCAGTAGTTTAGGGTTAGGGGATAGGATCAGTAGTTTAGGGTTAGTGGATAGGATCAGTAGTTTAGGGTTAGGGGATAGGATCAGTAGTTTAGGGTTAGTGGATAGGATCAGTAGTTTAGGGGGTAGGATCAGTAGTTTAGGGTTAGTGGATAGGATCAGTTGTTTAGGGTTAGGGGATAGGATCAGTAATTTAGGGTTAGTGGATAGGATCAGTAGTTTAGGGTTAGTGGATAGGATCAGTAGTTTAGGGTTTGTGGATAGGATCAGTAGTTTAGGGTTAGTGGATAGGATCAGTAGTTTAGGGTTTGTGGATAGGATCAGTAGTTTAGGGTTAGGGAATAGGATCAGTAGTTTAGGGTTAGTGGATTGGATCAGTAGTTTAGGGTTAGTGGATTGGATCAGTAGTTTAGGGTTAGTGGATAGGATCAGTAGTTTAGGGGATAGGATCAGTAGTTTAGGGTTAGTGGATAGGATCAGTAGTTTAGGGTTAGTGGATAGGATCAGTAGTTTAGGGTTAGGGGATAGGATCAGTAGTTTACGGAATAGGATCAGTAGTTTAGAGTTAGTGGATAGGATCAGTAGTTTAGGGTTTGTGGATAGGATCAGTAGTTTAGGGTTTGTGGATAGGATCAGTAGTTTAGGGTTTGCTGATAGGATCAGTAGTTTAGGGTTAGTGGATAGGATCAGTAGTTTAGGGTTAGGGGATAGGATCAGTAGTTTACGGAATAGGATCAGTAGTTTAGAGTTAGTGGATAGGATCAGTAGTTTAGGGTTTGTGGATAGGATCAGTAGTTTAGGGTTAGTGGATAGGATCAGTAGTTTAGGGTTTGTGGATAGGATCAGTAGTTTAGGGTTAGTGGATAGGATCAGTAGTTTAGGGTTAGGGGATAGGATCGGTAGTTTAGTGGATAGGATCAGTAGTTTAGGGTTAGTGGATAGGATCAGTAGTTTAGGGTTAGGGGATAGGATCAGTAGTTTAGGGTTAGGGGATAGGATCAGTAGTTTAGGGTTAGTGGATAGGATCAGTAGTTTAGGGTTAGTTGATAGGATCAGTAGTTTAGGGTTAGTGGATAGGATCAGTAATTTAGGGTTAGTGGATAGGATCAGTAGTTTAGGGTTAGTGGATAGGATCAGTAGTTTAGGGTTAGTGGATAGGATCAGAAGTTTAGGGTTAGTGGATAGGATCAGTAGTTTAGGGTTAGTGGATTGGATCAGTAGTTTAGGGTTAGTGGATTGGATCAGTAGTTTATGGTTTGTGGATAGGATCAGTAGTTTAGGGTTTGTGGATAGGATCAGTGGTTTAGGGTTAGTGGATAGGATCAGTAGTTTAGGGTTAGGGGATAGGATCAGTAGTTTAGGGTTTGTGGATAGGATCAGTAGTTTAGGGTTAGTAGATAGGATCAGTAGTTTAGGGTTAGGGGATTGGATCAGTAGTTTAGGGGGTAGGATCAGTAGTTTAGGGTTAGTGGATAGGATCAGTAGTTTAGGGTTAGGGGATAGGATCAGTAGTTTAGGGTTTGTGGATAGGATCAGTAGTTTAGGGTTTGTGGATAGGATCAGTAGTTTAGGGTTAGGGGATAGGATCAGTAGTTTAGGGTTAGTGGATAGGATCAGTAGTTTAGGGTTTGTGGATAGGATCAGTAGTTTAGGGTTTGTGGATAGGATCAGTAGTTTAGGGTTAGGGGATAGGATCAGTAGTTTAGGGTTAGTGGATTGGATCAGTAGTTTAGGGTTAGTGGATAGGTTCAGTAGTTTAGGGTTAGTGGATAGGATCAGTATTTTAGGGTTAGTGGGTAGGATCAGTAGTTTAGGGTTAGTGGATAGGTTCAGTAGTTTAGGGTTTGTGGATAGGATCAGTAGTTTAGGGTTAGGGGATAGGATCAGTTGTTTAGGGTTAAAGGATAGGATCAGTAATTTAGGGTTAGTGGATAGGATCAGTAGTTTAGGGGGTAGGATCAGTAGTTTAGGGGGTAGGATCAGTAGTTTAGGGGATAGGATCAGTAGTTTAGGGGATAGGATCAGTAGTTTAGGGGGTAGGATCAGTAGTTTAGGGGATAGGATAAGTAGTTTAGGGTTAGTGGATAGGATCAGTAGTTTAGGGTTAGTGGATAGGATCAGTAGTTTAGGGTTAGTGGATAGGATCAGTAGTTTAGGGTTTGTGGATAGGATCAGTAGTTTAGGGTTTGTGGATAGGATCAGTAGTTTAGGGTTAGGGGATAGGATCAGTAGTTTAGGGTTAGTGGATAGGATCAGTAGTTTAGGGTTAGTGGATAGGATCAGTAGTTTAGGGTTAGTGGATAGGATCAGTAGTTTAGGGTTAGTGGATAGGATCAGTAGTTTAGGGTTAGGGGATAGGATCAGTAGTTTAGGGTTTGTGGATAGGATCAGTAGTTTAGGGTTAGGGGATAGGATCAGTAGTTTAGGGTTAGTGGATAGGATCAGTAGTTTAGGGTTAGTGGATAGGATCAGTAGTTTAGGGTTAGTGGATAGGATCAGTAGTTTAGGGTTAGTGGATTGGATCAGTAGTTTAGGGTTAGGGGATAGGATCAGTAGTTTAGGGTTAGTGGATTGGATCAGTAGTTTAGGGTTAGTGGATAGGATCACTAGTTTAGGGGATAGGATCAGTAGTTTACGGAATAGGATCAGTAGTTTAGGGTTAGTGGATAGGATCAGTAGTTTATGGTTTGTGGATAGGATCAGTAGTTTAGGGTTTGTGGATAGGATCAGTAGTTTAGGGTTAGTGGATAGGATCAGTAGTTTAGGGGGTAGGATCAGTAGTTTAGGGTTAGTGGATAGGATCAGTAGTTTAGGGGGTAGGATCAGTAGTTTAGGGTTAGTGGATAGGATCAGTAGTTTAGGGTTTGTGGATAGGATCAGTAGTTTAGGGTTAGTGGATAGGATCAGTAGTTTAGGGTTAGGGGATAGGATCAGTAGTTTAGGGTTTGTGGATAGGATCAGTAGTTTAGGGTTAGTGGATAGGATCAGTAGTTTAGGGTTAGTGGATAGGATCAGTAGTTTAGGGTTAGTGGATTGGATCAGTAGTTTAGGGTTTGTGGATAGGATCAGTAGTTTAGGGTTTGTGGATAGGATCAGTAGTTTAGGGTTAGGGGATAGGATCAGTGGTTTAGGGTTGGTGGATAGAATCAGTAGTTTAGGGTTTGTGGATAGGATCAGTAGTTTAGGGTTTGTGGATAGGATCAGTAGTTTAGGGTTAGTAGATAGGATCAGTAGTTTAGGGTTAGGGGATTGGATCAGTAGTTTAGGGGATAGGATCAGTAGTTTAGGGTTTGTGGATAGGATCAGTAGTTTAGGGTTAGTGGATAGGATCAGTAGTTTAGGGTTAGTGGATAGGTTCAGTAGTTTAGGGTTAGGGGATAGGATCAGTAGTTTAGGGTTAGGGGATAGGATCAGTAGTTTAGGGTTAGTGGATAGGATCAGTAGTTTAGGGTTAGTGGATAGGATCAGTAGTTTAGGGTTTGTGGATAGGTTCAGTAGTTTAGGGGATAGGATCAGTAGTTTAGGGTTTGTGGATAGGATCAGTAGTTTAGGGTTAGTGGATAGGATCAGTAGTTTAGGGTTTGTGGATAGGATCAGTAGTTTAGGGTTTGTGGATAGGATCAGTAGTTTAGGGTTAGTGGGTAGGATCAGTAGTTTAGGGTTAGTGGATAGGTTCAGTAGTTTAGGGTTTGTGGATAGGATCAGTAGTTTAGGGTTAGGGGATAGGATCAGTTGTTTAGGGTTAGGGGATAGGATCAGTAATTTAGGGTTAGTGGATAGGATCAGTAGTTTAGGGTTAGGGGATAGGATCAGTAGTTTAGGGGGTAGGATCAGTAGTTTAGGGGATAGGATCAGTAGTTTAGGGGATAGGATCAGTAGTTTAGGGTTAGTGGATAGGATCAGTAGTTTAGGGGGTAGGATCAGTAGTTTAGGGGATAGGATCAGTAGTTTTGGGGATAGGATAAGTAGTTTAGGGTTAGTGGATAGGATCAGTAGTTTAGGGTTAGTGGATAGGATCAGTAGTTTAGGGTTAGTGGATAGGATCAGTAGTTTAGGGTTAGTGGATAGGATCAGTAGTTTAGGGTTAGGGGATAGGATCAGTAGTTTAGGGTTAGGGGATAGGATCAGTAGTTTAGGGTTTGTTGATAGGATCAGTAGTTTAGGGTTAGTGGATAGGATCAGTAGTTTAGGGTTAGTGGATAGGATCAGTAGTTTAGGGTTAGTGGATTGGATCAGTAGTTTAGGGTTAGGGGATAGGATCAGTAGTTTAGGGTTAGTGGATTGGATCAGTAGTTTAGGGTTAGTGGATAGGATCACTAGTTTAGGGGATAGGATCAGTAGTTTACGGAATAGGATCAGTAGTTTAGGGTTAGTGGATAGGATCAGTAGTTTATGGTTTGTGGATAGGATCACTAGTTTAGGGGATAGGATCAGTAGTTTACGGAATAGGATCAGTAGTTTAGGGTTAGTGGATAGGATCAGTAGTTTATGGTTTGTGGATAGGATCAGTAGTTTAGGGTTTGTGGATAGGATCAGTAGTTTAGGGTTAGTGGATAGGATCAGTAGTTTAGGGTTTGTGGATAGGATCAGTGGTTTAGGGTTAGTGGATAGGATCAGTAGTTTAGGGTTAGTGGATAGGATCAGTAGTTTAGGGTTTGTGGATAGGATCAGTAGTTTAGGGTTAGTGGATAGGATCAGTAGTTTAGGGTTAGTGGATAGGATCAGTAGTTTAGGGTTAGTGGATAGGATCAGTAGTTTATGGTTTGTGGATAGGATCAGTAGTTTAGGGTTTGTGGATAGGATCAGTAGTTTAGGGTTTGTGGATAGGATCAGTAGTTTAGGGTTAGTGGATAGGATCAGTAGTTTAGGGTTTGTGGATAGGATCAGTGGTTTAGGGTTAGTGGATAGGATCAGTAGTTTAGGGTTAGTGGATAGGATCAGTAGTTTAGGGTTAGGGGGTAGGATCAGTAGTTTAGGGTT
Source organism: Engystomops pustulosus (assembly GCF_040894005.1). NCBI lineage: Eukaryota > Metazoa > Chordata > Amphibia > Anura > Leptodactylidae > Engystomops > Engystomops pustulosus. The sequence continues at coordinate 261,161,357 of NC_092412.1, forward strand.
AGTAGATAGGATCAGTAGTTTAGGGTTAGTGGATAGGATCAGTAGTTTAGGGTTAGTGGATAGGATCAGTAGTTTAGGGTTAGTGGATAGGAACAGTAGTTTAGGGTTAGTGGATAGGATCAGTAGTTTAGGGTTAGGGGAAAGGATCAGTAGTTTAGGGTTAGTAGATAGGATCAGTAGTTTAGGGTTAGTGGATAGGATCAGTAGTTTAGGGTTAGTGGATAGGATCAGTAGTTTAGGGTTAGTGGATAGGTTCAGTAGTTTAGGGTTTGTGGATAGGATCAGTAGTTTAGGGGATAGGATCAGTAGTTTAGGGTTAGGGGATAGGATCAGTAGTTTAGGGTTAGTTGATAGGATCAGTAGTTTAGGGTTAGTTGATAGGATCAGTAGTTTAGGGTTTGTGGATAGGATCAGTAGTTTAGGGTTTGTGGATAGGATCAGTAGTTTAGGGGATAGGATCAGTAGTTTAGGGTTAGGGGATAGGATCAGTAGTTTAGGGTTAGTTGATAGGATCAGTAGTTTAGGGTTTGTGAATAGGATCAGTAGTTTAGGGTTTGTGGATAGGATCAGTAGTTTAGGGGATAGGATCAGTAGTTTAGGGTTAGGGGATAGGATCAGTAGTTTAGGGTTAGGGGATAGGATCAGTAGTTTAGGGTTAGGGGATAGGATCAGTAGTTTAGGGGATAGGATCAGTAGTTTAGGGGATAGGATCAGTAGTTTAGGGTTAGTGGATAGGATCAGTAGTTTAGGGTTTGTGGATAGGATCAGTAGTTTAGGGTTAGTGGATAGGATCAGTAGTTTAGGGTTAGTGGATAGGTTCAGTAGTTTAGGGTTTGTGGATAGGATCAGTAGTTTAGGGGATAGGATCAGTAGTTTAGGGTTAGGGGATAGGATCAGTAGTTTAGGGTTAGTTGATAGGATCAGTAGTTTAGGGTTTGTGGATAGGATCAGTAGTTTAGGGTTTGTGGATAGGATCAGTAGTTTAGGGGATAGGATCAGTAGTTTAGGGTTAGGGGATAGGATCAGTAGTTTAGGGTTAGGGGATAGGATCAGTAGTTCAGGGTTTGTGGATAGGATCAGTAGTTTAGGGGATAGGATCAGTAGTTTAGGGTTAGTGGATAGGATCAGTAGTTTAGGGTTTGTGGATAGGATCAGTAGTTTAGGGTTTGTGGATAGGATCAGTAGTTTAGGGGATAGGATCAGTAGTTTAGGGTTAGGGGATAGGATCAGTAGTTTAGGGTTAGTAGATAGGATCAGTAGTTTAGGGTTTGTGGATAGGATCAGTAGTTTAGGGTTAGTGGATAGGATCAGTAGTTTAGGGTTAGTGGATAGGATCAGTAGTTTAGGGTTAGGGGATAGGATCAGTAGTTTAGGGTTAGTGGATAGGATCAGTAGTTTAGGGTTAGGGGATAGGATCAGTAGTTTAGGGTTAGTGGATAGGATCAGTAGTTTAGGGTTTGTGGATAGGATCAGTAGTTTAGGGTTAGTGGATAGGATCAGTAGTTTAGGGTTTGTGGATAGGATCAGTAGTTTAGGGTTAGTGGATACGATCAGTCGTGGATAGGATCAGTAGTTTAGGGTTTGTGGATAGGATCAGTGGTTTAGGGTTAGTGGATAGGATCAGTAGTTTAGGGTTTGTGGATAGGATCAGTGGTTTAGGGTTAGTGGATAGGATCAGTAGTTTAGGGTTTGTGGATAGGATCAGTAGTTTAGGGTTTGTGGATAGGATCAGTAGTTTAGGGTTTGTGGATAGGATCAGTAGTTTAGGGTTTGTGGATAGGATCAGTAGTTTAGGGTTAGTGGATAGGATCAGTAGTTTATGGTTTGTGGATAGGATCAGTAGTTTAGGGTTTGTGGATAGGATCAGTAGTTTAGGGTTAGTGGATAGGATCAGTAGTTTAGGGTTAGTGGATAGGATCAGTAGTTTAGGGTTTGTGGATAGGATCAGTAGTTTAGGGTTAGTGGATAGGATCAGTAGTTTAGGGTTAGTGGATAGGATTAGTAGTTTAGGGGATAGGGTCAGTAGTTTAGGGTTAGGGGATAGGATCAGTAGTTTAGGGTTTGTGGATAGGATCAGTAGTTTAGGGTTTGTGGATAGGATCAGTAGTTTAGGGTTAGTGGATAGGATCAGTAGTTTAGGGTTAGTGGATAGGATCAGTAGTTTAGGGTTAGTGGATAGGATTAGTAGTTTAGGGGATAGGGTCAGTAGTTTAGGGTTAGGGGATAGGATCAGTAGTTTAGGGTTAGTGGATAGGATCAGTAGTTTAGGGTTAGGGGATAGGATCAGTAGTTTAGGGGGTAGGATCAGTAGTTTAGGGTTAGTGGATAGGATCAGTAGTTTAGGGTTTGTGGATAGGATCAGTAGTTTAGGGTTAGTGGATAGGATCAGTAGTTTAGGGTTAGGGGATAGGATCAGTAGTTTAGGGTTAGGGGATAAGATCAGTAGTTTAGGGTTAGTGGATAGGATAAGTAGTTTAGGTTATAGGATCAGTAGTTTAGGGTTAGTGGATAGGATCAGTAGTTTAGGGGGTAGGATCAGTAGTTTAGGGGATAGGATCAGTAGTTTAGGGGATAGGATCAGTAGTTTAGGGTTAGTGGATAGGATCAGTAGTTTAGGGTTAGGGGATAGGATCAGTAGTTTAGGGTTAGGGGATAGGATCAGTAGTTTAGGGTTAGTGGATAGGATCAGTAGTTTATGGTTTGTGGATAGGATCAGTAGTTTAGGGTTAGTGGATAGGATAAGTAGTTTAGGGGATAGGATCAGTAGTTTAGGGTTAGTGGATAGGATAAGTAGTTTAGGGGGTAGGATCAGTAGTTTAGGGGATAGGATCAGTAGTTTAGGGGATAGGATCAGTAGTTTAGGGTTAGTGGATAGGATCAGTAGTTTAGGGTTAGGGGATAGGATCAGTAGTTTAGGGTTTGTTGATAGGATCAGTAGTTTAGGGTTAGTGGATAGGATCAGTAGTTTAGGGTTAGGGGATAGGATCAGTAGTTTAGGGTTTGTGGATAGGATCAGTAGTTTAGGGTTAGTGGATAGGATCAGTAGTTTAGGGTTAGGGGATAGGATCAGTAGTTTAGGGTTAGGGGATAGGATCAGTAGTTTAGGGTTAGTGGATAGGATCAGTAGTTTAGGGTTTGTGGATAGGATCAGTAGTTTAGGGTTAGGGGATAGGATCAGTAGTTTAGGGTTAGTGGATAGGATCAGTAGTTTAGGGTTAGGGGATAGGGTCAGTAGTTTAGGGTTAGGGGATAGGATCAGTAGTTTAGGGTTTGTGGATAGGATCAGTAGTTTAGGGTTTGTGGATAGGATCAGTAGTTTAGGGTTAGTGGATAGGATCAGTAGTTTAGGGTTAGTGGATAGGATCAGTAGTTTAGGGTTAGTGGATAGGATTAGTAGTTTAGGGGATAGGGTCAGTAGTTTAGGGTTAGGGGATAGGATCAGTAGTTTAGGGTTAGTGGATAGGATCAGTAGTTTAGGGTTAGGGGATAGGATCAGTAGTTTAGGGGGTAGGATCAGTAGTTTAGGGTTAGTGGATAGGATCAGTAGTTTAGGGTTTGTGGATAGGATCAGTAGTTTAGGGTTAGTGGATAGGATCAGTAGTTTAGGGTTAGGGGATAGGATCAGTAGTTTAGGGTTAGGGGATAAGATCAGTAGTTTAGGGTTAGTGGATAGGATAAGTAGTTTAGGGGATAGGATCAGTAGTTTAGGGTTAGTGGATAGGATCAGTAGTTTAGGGGGTAGGATCAGTAGTTTAGGGGATAGGATCAGTAGTTTAGGGGATAGGATCATTAGTTTAGGGTTAGTGGATAGGATCAGTAGTTTAGGGTTAGGGGATAGGGTCAGTAGTTTAGGGTTAGGGGATAGGATCAGTAGTTTAGGGTTTGTGGATAGGATCAGTAGTTTAGGGTTTGTGGATAGGATCAGTAGTTTAGGGTTAGTGGATAGGATCAGTAGTTTAGGGTTAGGGGATAGGATCAGTAGTTTAGGGTTAGTGGATAGGATCAGTAGTTTAGGGTTAGGGGATAGGGTCAGTAGTTTAGGGTTAGGGGATAGGATCAGTAGTTTAGGGTTTGTGGATAGGATCAGTAGTTTAGGGTTTGTGGATAGGATCAGTAGTTTAGGGTTAGTGGATAGGATCAGTAGTTTAGGGTTAGTGGATAGGATCAGTAGTTTAGGGTTAGTGGATAGGATTAGTAGTTTAGGGGATAGGGTCAGTAGTTTAGGGTTAGGGGATAGGATCAGTAGTTTAGGGTTAGTGGATAGGATCAGTAGTTTAGGGTTAGGGGATAGGATCAGTAGTTTAGGGGGTAGGATCAGTAGTTTAGGGTTAGTGGATAGGATCAGTAGTTTAGGGTTTGTGGATAGGATCAGTAGTTTAGGGTTAGTGGATAGGATCAGTAGTTTAGGGTTAGGGGATAGGATCAGTAGTTTAGGGTTAGGGGATAAGATCAGTAGTTTAGGGTTAGTGGATAGGATAAGTAGTTTAGGGGATAGGATCAGTAGTTTAGGGTTAGTGGATAGGATCAGTAGTTTAGGGGGTAGGATCAGTAGTTTAGGGGATAGGATCAGTAGTTTAGGGGATAGGATCATTAGTTTAGGGTTAGTGGATAGGATCAGTAGTTTAGGGTTAGGGGATAGGATCAGTAGTTTAGGGTTTGTTGATAGGATCAGTAGTTTAGGGTTAGTGGATAGGATCAGTAGTTTAGGGTTAGTGGATAGGATCAGTAGTTTAGGGTTAGGGGATAGGATCAGTAGTTTAGGGTTAGGGGATAGGATCAGTAGTTTAGGGTTAGTGGATAGGATCAGTAGTTTATGGTTTGTGGATAGGATCAGTAGTTTAGGGTTAGTGGATAGGATCAGTAGTTTAGGGTTAGGGGATAGGATCAGTAGTTTAGGGTTAGTGGATAGGATAAGTAGTTTAGGGGATAGGATCAGTAGTTTAGGGTTAGTGGATAGGATCAGTAGTTTAGGGGATAGGATCAGTAGTTTAGGGGATAGGATCAGTAGTTTAGGGTTAGTGGATAGGATCAGTAGTTTAGGGTTAGGGGATAGGATCAGTAGTTTAGGGTTTGTTGATAGGATCAGTAGTTTAGGGTTAGTGGATAGGATCAGTAGTTTAGGGTTAGGGGATAGGATCAGTAGTTAAGGGTTTGTGGATAGGATCAGTAGTTTAGGGTTAGTGGATAGGATCAGTAGTTTAGGGTTAGGGGATAGGATCAGTAGTTTAGGGTTAGGGGATAGGATCAGTAGTTTAGGGTTAGTGGATAGGATCAGTAGTTTAGGGTTTGTGGATAGGATCAGTAGTTTAGGGTTAGGGGATAGGATCAGTAGTTTAGGGTTAGTGGATAGGATCAGTAGTTTAGGGTTAGGGGATAGGATAAGTAGTTTAGGGTTAGTTGATAGGATCAGTAGTTTAGGGTTAGGGGATAGGATCAGTAGTTTAGGGTTTGTGGATAGGATCAGTAGTTTAGGGTTAGGGGATAGGATCAGTAGTTTAGGGTTAGTGGATAGTATCAGTAGTTTAGGGTTAGGGGATAGGATCAGTAGTTTAGGGTTAGTTGATAGGATCAGTAGTTTAGGGTTAGGGGATAGGATCAGTAGTTTAGGGTTTGTGGATAGGATCAGTAGTTTAGGGTTTGTGGATAGGATCAGTAGTTTAGGGTTAGTGGATAGGATCAGTAGTTTAGGGTTTGTGGATAGGATCAGTAGTTTAGGGTTTGTGGATAGGATCAGTAGTTTAGGGTTAGTGGATAGGATTAGTAGTTTATGGTTTGTGGATAGGATCAGTAGTTTAGGGTTAGGGGATAGGATCAGTAGTTTAGGGTTAGTGGATAGGTTCAGTAGTTTAGGGTTAGGGGATAGGATCAGTAGTTTAGGGTTTTTGGATAGGATCAGTAGTTTAGGGTTTGTTGATAGGATCAGTAGTTTAGGGTTAGTGGATAGGATCAGTAGTTTAGGGTTAGTGGATAGGATCAGTAGTTTATGGTTTGTGGATAGGATCAGTAGTTTAGGGTTAGTGGATAGGATCAGTAGTTTATGGTTTGTGGATAGGATCAGTAGTTTAGGGTTAGTGGATAGGATCAGTAGTTTAGGGTTAGGGGATAGGATCAGTAGTTTAGGGTTAGTAGATAGGATCAGTAGTTTAGGGTTAGTGGATAGGATCAGTAGTTTAGGGTTAGTGGATAGGATCAGTAGTTTAGGGTTAGGGGATAGGATCAGTAGTTTAGGGTTAGGGGATAGGATCAGTAGTTTAGGGTTTGTGGATAGGATCAGTAGTTTAGGGTTAGTGGATAGGTTCAGTAGTTTAGGGTTTGTGGATAGGATCAGTAGTTTAGGGTTAGTGGATAGGTTCAGTAGTTTAGGGTTTGTGGATAGGATCAGTAGTTTAGGGTTAGTGGATAGGATCAGTAGTTTAGGGTTAGGGGATAGGATCAGTAGTTTAGGGTTAGTAGATAGGATCAGTAGTTTAGGGTTAGTGGATAGGATCAGTAGTTTAGGGTTAGGGGGTAGGATCAGTAGTTTAGGGTTTGTGGATAGGATCAGTAGTTTAGGGTTAGTGGATAGGATCAGTAGTTTAGGGTTAGGGGATAGGATCAGTAGTTTAGGGTTAGTAGATAGGATCAGTAGTTTAGGGTTAGTGGATAGGATCAGTAGTTTAGGGTTAGTGGATAGGATCAATAGTTTAGGGTTAGTGGATAGGTTCAGTAGTTTAGGGTTTGTGGATAGGATCAGTAGTTTAGGGTTAGGGGATAGGTTCAGTAGTTTAGGGTTTGTGGATAGGATCAGTAGTTTAGGGTTAGTGGATAGGATCAGTAGTTTAGGGTTAGTGGATAGGATCAGTAGTTTAGGGTTAGTGGATAGGAACAGTAGTTTAGGGGATAGGATCAGTAGTTTAGGGTTTGTGGATAGGATCAGTAGTTTAGGGGATAGAATCAGTAGTTTAGGTTTTGTGGATAGGATCAGTAGTTTAGGGGATAGGATCAGTAGTTTAGGGTTTTTGGATAGGATCAGTAGTTTAGGGTTTGTGGATAGGATCAGTAGTTTAGGGTTTGTGGATAGGATCAGTGGTTTAGGGTTAGTGGATAGGATCAGTAGTTTAGGGTTTGTGGATAGGATCAGTAGTTTAGGGTTTGTGGATAGGATCAGTAGTTTAGGGTTTGTGGATAGGATCAGTAGTTTAGGGTTTGTGGATAGGATCAGTAGTTTAGGGTTTGTGGATAGGATCAGTAGTTTAGGGTTTGTGGATAGGATCAGTAGTTTAGGGTTAGTGGATAGGATCAGTAGTTTATGGTTTGTGGATAGGATCAGTAGTTTAGGGTTAGTGGATAGGATCAGTAGTTTAGGGTTAGTAGATAGGATCAGTAGTTTAGGGTTAGTGGATAGGATCAGTAGTTTAGGGTTAGGGGATAGGATCAGTAGTTTAGGGTTTGTGGATAGGATCAGTAGTTTAGGGTTAGTGGATAGGATCAGTAGTTTAGGGTTTGTGGATAGGATCAGTAGTTTAGGGTTAGTGGATAGGTTCAGTAGTTTAGGGTTAGGGGGTAGGATCAGTAGTTTAGGGTTTGTGGATAGGATCAGTAGTTTAGGGTTAGGGGATAGGATCAGTAGTTTAGGGTTAGTGGATAGGATCAGTAGTTTAGGGTTAGTGGATAGGATCAGTAGTTTAGGGTTTGTGGATAGGATCAGTAGTTTAGGGTTAGTGGATAGGTTCAGTAGTTTAGGGTTAGGGGGTAGGATCAGTAGTTTAGGGTTAGTGGATAGGATCAGTAGTTTAGGGTTAGTGGATAGGTTCAGTAGTTTAGGGTTAGGGGGTAGGATCAGTAGTTTAGGGTTTGTGGATAGGATCAGTAGTTTAGGGTTTGTGGATAGGATCAGTAGTTTAGGGTTAGGGGATAGGATCAGTAGTTTAGGGTTAGTGGATAGGATCAGTAGTTTAGGGTTAGTGGATAGGATCAGTAGTTTAGGGTTAGTGGATAGGATCAGTAGTTTAGGGTTTGTGGATAGGATCAGTAGTTTAGGGTTAGTGGATAGGTTCAGTAGTTTAGGGTTAGGGGGTAGGATCAGTAGTTTAGGGTTTGTGGATAGGATCAGTAGTTTAGGGTTAGGGGATAGGATCAGTAGTTTAGGGTTAGTGGATAGGATCAGTAGTTTAGGGTTAGTGGATAGGATCAGTAGTTTAGGGTTTGTGGATAGGATCAGTAGTTTAGGGTTAGTGGATAGGTTCAGTAGTTTAGGGTTAGGGGGTAGGATCAGTAGTTTAGGGTTAGTGGATAGGATCAGTAGTTTAGGGTTAGTGGATAGGTTCAGTAGTTTAGGGTTAGGGGGTAGGATCAGTAGTTTAGGGTTTGTGGATAGGATCAGTAGTTTAGGGTTAGTGGATAGGTTCAGTAGTTTAGGGTTAGGGGATAGGATCAGTAGTTTAGGGTTTGTGGATAGGATCAGTAGTTTAGGGTTTGTGGATAGGATCAGTAGTTTAGGGTTAGGGGATAGGATCAGTAGTTTAGGGTTAGTGGATAGGATCAGTAGTTTAGGGTTAGTGGATAGGATCAGTAGTTTAGGGTTTGTGGATAGGATCAGTAGTTTAGGGTTAGTGGATAGGTTCAGTAGTTTAGGGTTAGGGGGTAGGATCAGTAGTTTAGGGTTAGTGGATAGGATCAGTAGTTTAGGGTTAGTGGATAGGAGCAGTAGTTTAGGGTTTGTGGATAGGATCAGTAGTTTAGGGTTTGTGGATAGGATCAGTAGTTTAGGGTTAGTGGATAGGATCAGTAGTTTAGGGTTAGGGGATAGGATCAGTAGTTTAGGGTTTGTGGATAGGAACAGTAGTTTAGGGTTAGTGGATAGGATCAGTAGTTTAGGGTTAGGGGGTAGGATCAGTAGTTTAGGGTTAGTGGATAGGATCAGTAGTTTAGGGTTAGTGGATAGGAGCAGTAGTTTAGGGTTTGTGGATAGGATCAGTAGTTTAGGGTTAGTGGATAGGATCAGTAGTTTAGGGTTAGTGGATAGGATCAGTAGTTTAGGGTTAGGGGATAGGATCAGTAGTTTAGGGTTTGTGGATAGGATCAGTAGTTTAGGGGATAGAATCAGTAGTTTAGGTTTTGTGGATAGGATCAGTAGTTTAGGGGATAGGATCAGTAGTTTAGGGTTTTTGGATAGGATCAGTAGTTTAGGGTTAGTGGATAGGAGCAGTAGTTTAGGGTTTGTGGATAGGATCAGTAGTTTAGGGTTTGTGGATAGGATCAGTAGTTTAGGGTTAGTGGATAGGATCAGTAGTTTAGGGTTAGGGGATAGGATCAGTAGTTTAGGGTTTGTGGATAGGATCAGTAGTTTAGGGTTAGTGGATAGGATCAGTAGTTTAGGGTTAGTGGATAGGAGCAGTAGTTTAGGGTTAGTGGATAGGATCAGTAGTTTAGGGTTAGTGGATAGGATCAGTAGTTTAGGGTTAGGGGATAGGAACAGTAGTTTAGGGTTAGTGGATAGGATCAGTAGTTTAGGGTTAGGGGGTAGGATCAGTAGTTTAGGGTTAGTGGATAGGATCAGTAGTTTAGGGTTAGTGGATAGGAGCAGTAGTTTAGGGTTTGTGGATAGGATCAGTAGTTTAGGGTTTGTGGATAGGATCAGTAGTTTAGGGTTAGTGGATAGGATCAGTAGTTTAGGGTTAGGGGATAGGATCAGTAGTTTAGGGTTTGTGGATAGGATCAGTAGTTTAGGGGATAGAATCAGTAGTTTAGGTTTTGTGGATAGGATCAGTAGTTTAGGGGATAGGATCAGTAGTTTAGGGTTTTTGGATAGGATCAGTAGTTTAGGGTTTGTGGATAGGATCAGTAGTTTAGGGTTTGTGGATAGGATCAGTAGTTTAGGGTTTGTGGATAGGGTCAGGTTTAATACCTTAGGGTTTACGGCTCTTCAACTCTTGTGTATTGGGACCAGGAGGAGGTGAGACACAGTGGGGCAGTCCAGTACAATCTCTTAACCACCCAGGACGACAGGACAGCAACAAAAATCTGGGACTGTCCCACCAAATCCGAGATGGTTGGAAGCTATGTACCAAATACATGTGATGATGCATTTTGCCAAATGCAAGCAAATGTGAACAGCCTCCGAAGCTAAAGCCATGGAGATTATATAGAACAGGTGTCTCTCCTCTTCTTTCTTCTTCACCTCTGGTTATGACTTCAAAAGCTGCATAGAAAAAATTGTGAATGTTCTTACCTACCCTGTTCATGAATCGACAGAACCTCCAGGCATTTCCAATTAATTAAAGGCCGATTTGTCTTTCTATAAAAGATCTGTGAACGCCGTGATCCAGCCAGATACCGGAGATACCGGATCAGGAGAGCCCACGGTTACTGAGATAATACCAGGCAGCAGCTGCCCCGGTGCTTGACCTTCTGTAGATGGTCCGGTACTAGATTGTACACAACTGGTTCCCATCACCTCTGGTAATGGTAATGGGGCCGGTGATAGTCCTGTCCTGTGTAATGAGTGCTGTGTATTAGACCACACTAAGGAGAAATGTAAGTCTACCACATCAATGGACGATCGGCATCATGTAGTTGACATGAGCAGTTGGGGCTTGTTTGTATTGGCTATTAGGCATATGCCAACTGAAATATACTTGTTGCAGAAACCTATGGAGGACATCCTTTACTTGTTCCCAACGTACAGGCAGTGAGGACAGTGGGGGTGCCGCTATCATGTTCACACTATACACTGATTTATCGCTGGTTGCTTGTTGTGTGGTCTTCAATATTATTGTAATTATTGTCTGATGTGGGGATCATCACTATTGTGATTCTCGGCTTCAAGATCCCCATTATTAGATGTGGTCACAGCATCTTATGACTTGGGGGTTCTATATTTAGTTATAGTCTGAATGTATTATTTATCTGGTCTCTGGGGTGGTATTTAGTGCTATAGATGTAACATCTGTGTTGGCTCTGCAGCACCGTGGTGTTTTTACCTTCATAGGTGATATTTAGTGCAGCTCTGTGCATTAATAACCTTTGGGGAGGTATTTAGTGCAGCTCTGTGCATTAATAACCTTTGGGGAGGTATTTAGTGCAGCTCTGTGCATTAATAACCTTTGGGGTGGTATTTAGTGCAGCTCTGTGCATTAATAACCTTTGGGGTGATATTTAGTGCAGCTCTGTGCATTAATAACCTTTGGGGTGATATTTAGTGCAGCTCTGTGCATTAATAACCTTTGGGGAGATATTTAGTACAGCTCTGTGCATTAATAACCTTTGGGGAGGTATTTAGTGCAGCTCTGTGCATTAATAATCTTTGGGGAGGTATTTAGTGCAGCTCTGTGCATTAATAACCTTTGGGGTGGTATTTAGTGCAGCTCTGTGCATTAATAACCTTTGGGGAGATATTTAGTACAGCTCTGTGCATTAATAACCTTTGGGGTGGTATTTAGTGTTGCTCTGTGCATTAATAACCTTTGGGGAGATATTTAGTACAGCTCTGTGCATTAATAACCTTTGGGGAGGTATTTAGTGCAGCTCTGTGCATTAATAATCTTTGGGGAGGTATTTAGTGCAGCTCTGTGCATTAATAACCTTTGGGGAGGTATTTAGTACAGCTCTGTGCATTAATAACCTTTGGGGTGGTATTTAGTACAGCTCTGTGCATTTCTAACCTTTGGGGAGGTATTTAGTGCAGCTCTGTGCATTAATAACCTTTGGGGTGATATTTAGTGCAGCTCTGTGCATTTCTAACCTTTGGGGAGGTATTTAGTGCAGCTCTGTGCATTAATAACCTTTGGGGAGGTATTTAGTACAGCTCTGTGCATTAATAACCTTTGGGGTGATATTTAGTGCAGCTCTGTGCATTAATAACCTTTGGGGTGATATTTAGTGCAGCTCTGTGCATTAATAACCTTTGGGGAGGTATTTAGTTCAGTTCTGTGCATTAATAACCTTTGGGGAGGTATTTAGTACAGCTCTGTGCATTAATAACCTTTGGGGAGGTATTTAGTTCAGCTCTGTGCATTAATAACCTTTGGGGTGATATTTAGTGCAGCTCTGTGCATTAATAACCTTTGGGGTGATATTTAGTGCAGCTCTGTGCATTAATAACCTTTGGGTGGTATTTAGTACAGCTCTGTGCATTAATAACCTTTGGGAGGTATTTAGTGCAGCTCTGTGCATTAATAACCTTTGGGGAGGTATTTAGTGCAGCTCTGTGCATTAATAACCTTTGGGGAGGTATTTAGTACAGCTCTGTGCATTAATAACCTTTGGGGAGGTATTTAGTTCAGCTCTGTGCATTAATAACCTTTGGGGTGATATTTAGTGCAGCTCTGTGCATTAATAACCTTTGGGGAGGTATTTAGTGCAGCTCTGTGCATTAATAACCTTTGGGGAGGTATTTAGTGCAGCTCTGTGCATTAATAACCTTTGGGGAGGTATTTAGTACAGCTCTGTGCATTAATAACCTTTGAGGAGGTATTTAGTTCAGCTCTGTGCATTAATAACCTTTGGGGTGGTATTTAGTGCAGCTCTGTGCATTAATAACCTTTGGGGTGATATTTAGTGCAGCTCTGTGCATTAATAACCTTTGGGGAGGTATTTAGTTCAGTTCTGTGCATTAATAACCTTTGGGGAGGTATTTAGTACAGCTCTGTGCATTAATAACCTTTGGGGAGGTATTTAGTTCAGCTCTGTGCATTAATAACCTTTGGGGTGATATTTAGTGCAGCTCTGTGCATTAATAACCTTTGGGGAGGTATTTAGTACAGCTCTGTGCATTAATAACCTTTGGGGTGGTATTTAGTGCAGCTCTGTGCATTAATAACCTTTGGGGTGGTATTTAGTACAGCTCTGTGCATTAATAACCTTTGGGGTGGTATTTAGTACAGCTCTGTGCATTAATAACCTTTGGGGAGGTATTTAGTGCAGCCCTGTGCATTAATAACCTTTGGGGAGGTATTTAGTACAGCTTTGTGCATTAATAACCTTTGGGGAGGTATTTAGTGCAGCTCTGTGCATTAATAACCTTTGGGGAGGTATTTAGTACAGCTCTGTGCATTAATAACCTTTGGGGAGGTATTTAGTGCAGCTCTGTGCATTAATAACCTTTGGGGAGGTATTTAGTACAGCTCTGTGCATTAATAAACTTTGGGGAGGTATTTAGTACAGCTCTGTGCATTAATAACCTTTGGGGTGGTATTTAGTACAGCTCTGTGCATTAATAAACTTTGGGGAGGTATTTAGTACAGCTCTGTGCATTAATAACCTTTGGGGAGGTATTTAGTTCAGCTCTGTGCATTAATAACCTTTGGGGTGGTATTTAGTGCAGCTCTGTGCATTAATAACCTTTGGGGAGGTATTTAGTGCAGCTCTGTGCATTAATAACCTTTGGGGTGGTATTTAGTGCAGCTCTGTGCATTAATAACCTTTGGGGAGGTATTTAGTGCAGCTCTGTGCATTAATAACCTTTGGGGTGGTATTTAGTACAGCTCTGTGCATTAATAACCTTTGGGGTGATATTTAGTGCAGCTCTGTGCATTAATAACCTTTGGGGAGGTATTTAGTGCAGCTCTGTGCATTAATAAACTTTGGGGAGGTATTTAGTACAGCTCTGTGCATTAATAACCTTTGGGGTGGTATTTAGTACAGCTCTGTGCATTAATAACCTTTGGGGAGGTATTTAGTTCAGCTCTGTGCATTAATAACCTTTGGGGTGATATTTAGTACAGCTCTGTGCATTAATAACCTTTGGGGAGGTATTTAGTGCAGCTCTGTGCATTAATAACCTTTGGGGTGATATTTAGTGCAGCTCTGTGCATTAATAACCTTTGGGGTGGATTTTAGTGCAGCTCTGTGCATTAGTAATCTTTGGGGAGGTATTTAGTACAGCTCTGTGCATTAATAACCTTTGGGGTGGTATTTAGTGCAGCTCTGTGCATTAATAACCTTTGGGGTGGATTTTAGTGCAGCTCTGTGCATTAGTAATCTTTGTGGTGGTATTTAGTACAGCTCTGTGCATTAGTAATCTTTGGGGAGGTATTTAGTACAGCTCTGTGCATTCATAACCTTTGGGGAGGTATTTAGTACAGCTCTGTGCATTAATAACCTTTGGGGAGGTATTTAGTTAAGCTCTGTGCATTAATAACCTTTGGGGAGGTATTTAGTACAGCTCTGTGCATTAATAACCTTTGGGGTGATATTTAGTGCAGCTCTGTGCTTTAATAACCTTTGGGGAGGTATTTAGTTCAGCTCTGTGCATTAATAACCTTTGTGGTGATATTTAGTGCAGCTCTGTGCATTACTAACCTTTGGGGAGGTATTTAGTACAGCTCTGTGCATTAATAACCTTTGGGGTGATATTTAGTACAGCTCTGTGCATTAATAACCTTTGGGGTGGTATTTAGTTCAGCTCTGTGCATTAATAACCTTTGGGGTGATATTTAGTGCAGCTCTGTGCATTAATAACCTTTGGGGTGGATTTTAGTGCAGCTCTGTGCATTAGTAATCTTTGGGGAGGTATTTAGTGCAGCTCTGTGCATTAGTAATCTTTGCGGAGGTATTTAGTGCAGCTCTGTGCATTAATAACCTTTGGGGAGGTATTTAGTGCAGCTCTGTGCATTAGTAATCTTTGGGGTGGATTTTAGTACAGCTCTGTGCATTAATAACCTTTGGGGAGGTATTTAGTGCAGCTCGGTGCATTAATAACCTTTGGGGAGGTATTTAGTGCAGCTCTGTGCATTAATAACCTTTGGGGAGGTATTTAGTACAGCTCTGTGCATTAATAACCTTTGGGGAGGTATTTAGTGCAGCTCTGTGCATTACTAACCTTTGGGGAGGTATTTAGTACAGCTCTGTGCATTAGTAACCTTTGGGGAGGTATTTAGTACAGCTCTGTGCATTACTAACCTTTGTGGTGGTATTTAGTACAGCTCTGTGCATTAATAACCTTTGGGGTGGTATTTAGTTCAGCTCTGTGCATTAATAACCTTTGGGGAGGTATTTAGTACAGCTCTGTGCATTACTAACCTTTGTGGTGGTATTTAGTACAGCTCTGTGCATTACTAACCTTTGTGGTGGTATTTAGTACAGCTCTGTGCATTAATAACCTTTGGGGTGGTATTTAGTACAGCTCTGTGCATTAATAACCTTTGGGGTGGTATTTAGTTCAGCTCTGTGCATTAATAACCTTTGGGGAGGTATTTAGTACAGCTCTGTGCATTACTAACCTTTGTGGTGGTATTTAGTACAGCTCTGTGCATTACTAACCTTTGGGGAGATATTTAGTGCAGCTCTGTGCATTACTAACCTTTGGGGAGGTATTTAGTGCAGCTCTGTGCATTACTAACCTTTGGGGAGGTATTTAGTACAGCTCTGTGCATTAATAACCTTTGGGGTGATATTTAGTGCAGCTCTGTGCATTACTAACCTTTGGGGTGGTATTTAGTGCAGCTCTGTGCATTAATAACATTTGGGGTGGTATTTAGTACAGCTCTGTGCATTAATAACCTTTGGGGAGGTATTTAGTACAGCTCTGTGCATTAATAACCTTTGGGGAGGTATTTAGTACAGCTCTGTGCATTAATAACCTTTGGGGAGGTATTTAGTGCAGCTCTGTGCATTAATAACCTTTGGGGTGATATTTAGTGCAGCTCTGTGCATTACTAACCTTTGGGGAGGTATTTAGTACAGCTCTGTGCATTAATAACCTTTGGGGAGGTATTTAGTGCAGCTCTGTGCATTAATAACCTTTGGGGAGGTATTTAGTACAGCTCTGTGCATTAATAACCTTTGGGGTGATATTTAGTGCAGCTCTGTGCATTACTAACCTTTGGGGAGGTATTTAGTGCAGCTCTGTGCATTAATAACCTTTGGGGAGGTATTTAGTACAGCTCTGTGCATTAATAACCTTTGGGGTGATATTTAGTGCAGCTCTGTGCATTACTAACCTTTGGGGAGGTATTTAGTACAGCTCTGTGCATTAATAACCTTTGGGGAGGTATTTAGTACAGCTCTGTGCATTAATAACCTTTGGGGTGATATTTAGTGCAGCTCTGTGCATTAATAACCTTTGGGGTGGTATTTAGTGCAGCTCTGTGCATTAATAACCTTTGGGGAGGTATTTAGTGCAGCTCTGTGCATTAATAACCTTTGGGGAGGTATTTAGTACAGCTCTGTGCATTAATAACCTTTGGGGTGATATTTAGTGCAGCTCTGTGCATTACTAACCTTTGGGGAGGTATTTAGTACAGCTCTGTGCATTAATAACCTTTGGGGAGGTATTTAGTACAGCTCTGTGCATTAATAACCTTTGGGGTGATATTTAGTGCAGCTCTGTGCATTAATAACCTTTGGGGTGGTATTTAGTACAGCTCTGTGCATTAATAAACTTTGGGGAGGTATTTAGTACAGCTCTGTGCATTAATAAACTTTGGGGAGGTATTTAGTGCAGCTCTGTGCATTACTAACCTTTGGGGTGGTATTTAGTGCAGCTCTGTGCATTAATAACCTTTGGGGAGGTATTTAGTGCAGCTCTGTGCATTAATAACCTTTGGGGTGGTATTTAGTGCAGCTCTGTGCATTAATAACCTTTGGGGTGGTATTTAGTGCAGCTCTGTGCATTAATAACCTTTGGGGAGGTATTTAGTACAGCTCTGTGCATTAATAACCTTTGGGGTGGTATTTAGTACAGCTCTGTGCATTAATAACCTTTGGGGTGGTATTTAGTGCAGCTCTGTGCATTAATAACCTTTGGGGAGATATTTAGTGCAGCTCTGTGCATTAATAACCTTTGGGGTGGTATTTAGTACAGCTCTGTGCATTAATAACCTTTGGGGTGGTATTTAGTGTAGCTTTGTGCATTAATAACCTTTGGGGAGGTATTTAGTGCAGCTCTGTGCATAAATAACCTTTGGGGTGGGATTTAGTGCAGCTCTGTGCATTACTAACCTTTGGGGAGGTATTTAGTGCAGCTCTGTGCATTAATAACCTTTGGGGAGGTATTTAGTACAGCTCTGTGCATTAATAACCTTTGGGGAGGTATTTAGTGCAGCTCTGTGCATTACTAACCTTTGGGGAGGTATTTAGTACAGCTCTGTGCATTACTAACCTTTGGGGAGGTATTTAGTACAGCTCTGTGCATTAATAACCTTTGGGGAGGTATTTAGTGCAGCTCTGTGCATTACTAACCTTTGGGGAGGTATTTAGTACAGCTCTGTGCATTACTAACCTTTGGGGAGGTATTTAGTACAGCTCTGTGCATTAATAACCTTTGGGGTGGTATTTAGTACAGCTCTGTGCATTAATAACCTTTGGGGTGGTATTTAGTACAGCTCTGTGCATTACTAACCTTTGGGGTGATATTTAGTACAGCTCTGTGCATTACTAACCTTTGGGGAGGTATTTAGTACAGCTCTGTGCATTAATAACCTTTGGGGAGGTATTTAGTACAGCTCTGTGCATTAATAACCTTTGGGGAGGTATTTAGTGCAGCTCTGTGCATTACTAACCTTTGGGGAGGTATTTAGTGCAGCTCTGTGCATTACTAACCTTTGGGGTGATATTTAGTGCAGCTCTGTGCATTAATAACCTTTGGGGTGGTATTTAGTACAGCTCTGTGCATTAATAACCTTTGGGGAGGTATTTAGTGCAGCTCTGTGCATTAATAACCTTTGGGGTGGGATTTAGTGCAGCTCTGTGCATTACTAACCTTTGGGGAGGTATTTAGTGCAGCTCTGTGCATTAATAACCTTTGGGGTGGGATTTAGTGCAGCTCTGTGCATTAATAACCTTTGGGGTGGTATTTAGTACAGCTCTGTGCATTAATAACCTTTGGGGAGGTATTTAGTGCAGCTCTGTGCATTAATAACCTTTGGGGAGGTATTTAGTACAGCTCTGTGCATTAATAACCTTTGGGGAGGTATTTAGTACAGCTCTGTGCATTACTAACCTTTGGGGAGGTATTTAGTACAGCTCTGTGCATTACTAACCTTTGGGGAGGTATTTAGTACAGCTCTGTGCATTAATAACCTTTGGGGTGGTATTTAGTACAGCTCTGTGCATTAATAACCTTTGGGGTGGTATTTAGTACAGCTCTGTGCATTACTAACCTTTGGGGTGATATTTAGTACAGCTCTGTGCATTACTAACCTTTGGGGAGGTATTTAGTGCAGCTCTGTGCATTAATAACCTTTGGGGAGGTATTTAGTACAGCTCTGTGCATTAATAACCTTTGGGGAGGTATTTAGTGCAGCTCTGTGCATTAATAACCTTTGGGGAGGTATTTAGTGCAGCTCTGTGCATTACTAACCTTTGGGGAGGTATTTAGTACAGCTCTGTGCATTAATAACCTTTGGGGAGGTATTTAGTACAGCTCTGTGCATTAATAACCTTTGGGGAGGTATTTAGTGCAGCTCTGTGCATTAATAACCTTTGGGGAGGTATTTAGTGCAGCTCTGTGCATTACTAACCTTTGGGGTGGTATTTAGTGCAGCTCTGTGCATTAATAACCTTTGGGGTGGTATTTAGTGCAGCTCTGTACATTAATAACCTTTGGGGTGGTATTTAGTGCAGCTCTGTGCATTAATAACCTTTGGGAAGGTATTTAGTGCAGCTCTGTGCATTAATAACCTTTGGGGTGGTATTTAGTGCAGCTCTGTGCATTAATAACCTTTGGGGTGGTATTTAGTGCAGCTCTGTGCATTAATAACCTTTGGGGTGGTATTTAGTGCAGCTCTGTACATTAATAACCTTTGGGGTGATATTTAGTGCAGCTCTGTGCATTAATAACCTTTGGGGTGGTATTTAGTACAGCTCTGTGCATTAATAAACTTTGGGGTGGTATTTAGTGCAGCTCTGTGCATTAATAACCTTTGGGGTGATATTTAGTGCAGCTCTGTGCATTAATAACCTTTGGGGTGATATTTAGTACAGCTCTGTGCATTAATAACCTTTGGGGTGGTATTTAGTGCAGCTCTGTGCATTAATAACCTTTGGGGTGATATTTAGTGCAGCTCTGTGCATTAATAACCTTTGGGGTGATATTTAGAGCAGCTCTGTGCATTAATAACCTTTGGGGTGGTATTTAGTGCAGCTCTGTGCATTAATAACCTTTGGGGTGGTATTTAGTGCACACTGTGATATTTATAACGCCGAGTATTTGTTTAGGGGTGGTATTAATTGCTGCACAATGGGATTTATAATTCCTGGGACGGTATTTAGTGGAGCACTGGGATATTTCTGATGCCTATGGTGGTACTTAGTGCAGTGTTGTGGTATTTATAAATTCTGGGGTAATATTTAGTGCAGCCCTGTGATATTCCTGATGTATTGGTTGGTATTCAGTTTTGCATTGTGTAATTTATAAATTCCAGATTACCTCCATGCTCTCGGGTTACTGATTCCTACCTGTGTCGGCGATGCCAAACATAAGTAGGTACACATTCTCATATTTGGTGGTCGTGTCCAAGTATTGGAAGCAAGTAGAGACCACCATCGGAGCAATGATCTCTGAACCTCTAACATTGTCTGCGGAGGTGGTGATACTAACAAGACCAAGCCCTTCTTTTACCCCTAACAAGTCTAAATGGACAACATTCCAACTGGCGGCAGCAAAGTCATAAATCCCACAAGTGCGGAGCTCCCAAGATCCTCCTACGCTCACCCGGTGGATCGCTAAAGTGATCAGCAACATCCGTAGGGAGGACTTATTCATTTTGGCGCAGGGTGGTGCTGGGACCGTGCTATATTTTTCAGTGGGAATCCCTAGACTTGCTTTTAGCTGCTCTCTTTTTGCACCACAAAATGTGCCAAAAAAATGGAGAATTCACAAGCGGCACCAAAATTTTGCAACAAAAATAGAAAATTCCGAGAGTTCACCAATGATATGGCTCCGACACTTCAGAAATTCAGGTGCAAGAGACGCAGAGAGGGAAAAACCGCCGTCAGTTTCCTGTTTGAAAGGACGTAATAAATGGCCCCCAATGTTTTACCGAAAATTTGAGCTCCCTGGCTACAACACAAGACCCGTCTAGAAGGCTCCGCCCTCGAGTAGATTCTCTTACTCCCCATTATCTACCCTTAAAGGGGCCGTCCACTTCCAGTACATAATTGATATTGTTTGTGCAAGGAGCACTTCTACAATTTACTTTCTGCATCGATTCCTCACCATTTGCTAGATCTCTGCTTGCTTTGCTTTCCAGTGGATGTAATCTGTCGCTGGTGAGGTGATAGACTCCTGTTACTCTCAGTGATTATAACGTCTCGTGCACCTGCCTGTCCATCACTTATCCCCTGGGAAATGGAAAAGCTTTCTATAGGATGACAGCAAGCGGAGATCTAGAAAATGGTGAGGAATCGATACAGAAAGTACATTAGAAATTTGTATAATGTTTTACTACACAAATAATATCAATTATTTACTGAAAGTGGACGACCCCTTTGACTCCTCTCCTATAGGCTCAGTACTTTGCACCCACCTATATACTAGTAGTCTCTTATATACGTAGATTGGGGGGCATTTATTTTGGCCTTTGCCTGTGTTTTTCTAGTACTATTTTTCCGACACGTGCAAAAAGAGCCGAGCTAAAAACAAATCTCGCGAGTGTTAACCCTTTAGGTGCGCCAGTTCCTTAATCCCTTGTGTCACAAACCAAAAACGATAACTGCCCCTCATTATCTTTTAGAATTGTGTATGTTGGTGCTGGTGTGATGGATGACGCTGCCACGCATGGAATACCCACCCCACGTGCAGGCGCCTGCGCAGCTCCGTATTTGGGCTGCTACTGATGCTTATGTCACCTGTTATGTTGGGAAGATAATCATTCATTTACTTGTTGAAGATGGCGGTGCCAACATAAATTCTGATGTGGTGTTTAGTGCTGCTTTATGGTATTTATAATGTCTGGGGGGGTATTTAGTGCTGCTTTATGGTATTTATAATGTCTGGGGTGGTATTATGTGCTGCACTATGGTATTTATAATGTCTGGGTGGTAATATGGGCAGCACTGTGGTATATTCAGAGGCAGGTTAGTAATAAGTTCAGCACTTTGGTATTTATAATGTCTGGGGTGGTAATATGTGCTGCACTGTGGTAGTTATAATGTCTGGGGTGGTATTATGTGCTGCACTGTGGTAGTTATAATGTCTGGGGTGGTATTATGTGCTGCACTATAGTATTTATAATGTCTGGGGTGGTATTATGTGCTGCACTGTGGTATTTATAATGTCTGGGGTGGTATTATGTGCTGCACTATGGTATTTATAATGTCTGGGGTGGTATTATGTGCTGCACTGTGGTATTTATAATGTCTGGGGTGGTATTATGTGCTGCACTGTGGTGTTTATAATGTCTGGGGTGGTATTATGTGCTGCACTATGGTGTTTATAATGTCTGGGGTGGTATTATGTGCTGCACTATGGTGTTTATAATGTCTGGGGGGGTATTATGTGCTGCACTGTGGTATTTATAATGTCTGGGGTGGTATTATATGCTGTACTGTGGTATTTATAATGTCTGGGGGGGTATTATGTGCTGCACTGTGGTATTTGTAATGTCTGGGGGGGTATTTAGTGCTGCTTTATGGTATTTATAATGTCTGGGGTGGTATTTAGTGCTGCTTTATGGTATTTATAATGTCTGGGGTGGTATTATGTGCTGCTTTATGGTATTTATAATGTCTGGGGTGGTATTTAGTGCTGCTTTATGGTATTTATAATGTCTGGGTGGTAATATGGGCAGCACTGTGGTATATTCAGAGGCAGGTTAGTAATAAGTTCAGCACTTTGGTATTTATAATGTCTGGGGTGGTAATATGTGCTGCACTGTGGTAGTTATAATGTCTGGGGTGGTATTATGTGCTGCACTATAGTATTTATAATGTCTGGGGTGGTATTATGTGCTGCACTGTGGTGTTTATAATGTCTGGGGTGGTATTATGTGCTGCACTATGGTATTTATAATGTCTGGGGTGGTATTATGTGCTGCACTGTGGTATTTATAATGTCTGGGGTGGTATTATGTGCTGCACTGTGGTATTTATAATGCCTGGGGTGGTATTATGTGCTGCACTGTGGTATTTATAATGTCTGGGGTGGTATTATGTGCTGCACTGTGGTATTTATAATGTCTGGGTGGTATTATGTGCTGCACTGTGGTATTTATAATGCCTCGGGTGGTATTATGTGCTGCACTGTGGTATTTATAATGTCTGGGGTGGTATTATGTGCTGCACTGTGGTATTTATAATGTCTGGGGTGGTATTAAGTGCTGCATTATGGTATTTATAATGTCTGGGGGGGTATTAAGGGTAGCACTGTGGTATTTATAATGCCTCGGGTGGTATTATGTGCTGCACTGTGGTATTTATAATGTCTGGGGTGGTATTATGTGCTGCACTATGGTGTTTATAATGTCTGGGGTGGTATTATGTGCTGCACTGTGGTATTTATAATGTCTGGGGTGGTATTTAGTGCTGCATTATGGTGTTTATAATGTCTGGGGTGGTATTATGTGCTGCACTGTGGTGTTTATAATGTCTCGGGTGGTATTTAGTGCTGCATTATGGTCTTTATAATGTCTGGGGTGGTATTATGTGCTGCACTATGGTGTTTATAATGTCTGGGGGGTATTTAGTGCTGCACTATGGTGTTTATAATGTCTGGGGTGGTATTATGTGCTGCACTGTGGTGTTTATAATGTCTGGGGTGGTATTATGTGCTGCACTGTGGTATTTATAATGTCTGGGGTGGTATTATGTGCTGCACTGTGGTATTTATAATGTCTGGGGTGGTATTATGTGCTGCACTGTGGTATTTATAATGCCTCGGGTGGTATTATGTGCTGCACTGTGGTATTTATAATGTCTGGGGTGGTATTATGTGCTGCACTGTGGTATTTATAATGTCTGGGGTGGTATTAAGTGCTGCATTATGGTATTTATAATGTCTGGGGGGGTATTAAGGGTAGCACTGTGGTATTTATAATGCCTCGGGTGGTATTATGTGCTGCACTGTGGTATTTATAATGTCTGGGGTGGTATTATGTGCTGCACTGTGGTATTTATAATGTCTCGGGTGGTATTTAGTGCTGCATTATGGTGTTTATAATGTCTGGGGTGGTATTATGTGCTGCACTGTGGTGTTTATAATGTCTCGGGTGGTATTTAGTGCTGCATTATGGTCTTTATAATGTCTGGGGTGGTATTATGTGCTGCACTATGGTGTTTATAATGTCTCGGGTGGTATTTAGTGCTGCATTATGGTCTTTATAATGTCTGGGGTGGTATTATGTGCTGCACTGTGGTATTTATAATGTCTGGGGTGGTATTATGTGCTGCACTGTGGTATTTATAATGTCTGGGGTGGTATTATGTGCTGCACTGTGGTGTTTATAATGTCTGGGTGGTATTATGTGCTGCACTGTGGTATTTATAATGTCTGGGGTGGTATTATGTGCTGCACTGTGGTATTTATAATGTCTGGGGTGGTATTATGTGCTGCACTATGGTATTTATAATGTCTGGGGTGGTATTATGTGCTGCACTGTGGTATTTATAATGTCTGGGGTGGTATTATGTGCTGCACTGTGGTGTTTATAATGTCTGGGGTGGTATTATGTGCTGCACTGTGGTATTTATAATGTCTGGGGGGGTATTTAGTGCTGCTTTATGGTATTTATAATGTCTGGGGTGGTATTATGTGCTGCACTATGGTATTTATAATGTCTGGGTGGTAATATGGGCAGCACTGTGGTATTTATAATGTCTGGGGTGGTATTATGTGCTGCACTGTGGTATTTATAATGTCTGGGGTGTTATTATGTGCTGCACTGTGGTATTTATAATGTCTGGGGTGGTATTATGTGCTGCACTGTGGTATTTATAATGTCTGGGGTGGTATTATGTGCTGCACTATGGTATTTATAATGTCTGGGGTGGTATTATGTGCTGCACTGTGGTATTTATAATGTCTGGGGTGGTATTATGTGCTGCACTGTGGTATTTATAATGTCTGGGGGGGTATTATGTGCTGCACTGTGGTATTTATAATGTCTGGGGTGGTATTATGTGCTGCACTGTGGTATTTATAATGTCTGGGGGGGTATTATGTGCTGCACTGTGGTATTTATAATGTCTGGTTGGTATTATGTGCTGCACTATGGTATTTATAATGTCTGGGGTGGTATTATGTGCTGCACTATGGTATTTATAATGTCTGGGGTGGTGTTATGTGCTGCACTGTGGTATTTATAATGTCTGGGGTGGTATTATGTGCTGCACTATGGTATTTATAATGTCTGGGGTGGTATTATGTGCTGCACTGTGGTATTTATAATGTCTGGGGTGGTATTATGTGCTGCACTGTGGTATTTATAATGTCTGGGGGGGTATTATGTGCTGCACTGTGGTATTTATAATGTCTGGGGTGGTATTATGTGCTGCACTGTGGTATTTATAATGTCTGGGGTGGTGTTATGTGCTGCACTGTGGTATTTATAATGTCTGGGGTGGTATTATGTGCTGCACTGTGGTATTTATAATGTCTGGGGTGGTATTATGGGCTGCACTGTGGTATTTATAATGTCTGGGGTGGTATTATGTGCTGCACTATGGTGTTTATAATGTCTGGGGTGGTATTATGTGCTGCACTATGGTATTTATAATGTCTGGGGTGGTATTATGTGCTGCACTATGGTGTTTATAATGTCTGGGGTGGTATTATGTGCTGCACTGTGGTATTTATAATGTCTGGGGTGGTATTATGTGCTGCACTGTGGTATTTATAATGTCTGGGGTGGTATTATGTGCTGCACTATGGTATTTATAATGTCTGGGGTGGTATTATGTGCTGCACTATGGTATTTATAATGCCTCGGGTGGTATTATGTGCTGCACTGTGGTATTTATAATGTCTGGGGTGGTATTATGTGCTGCACTGTGGTATTTATAATGTCTGGGGTGGTATTTAGTGCTGCATTATGGTGTTTATAATGTCTGGGGTGGTATTATGTGCTGCACTGTGGTGTTTATAATGTCTGGGTGGTATTATGTGCTGCACTGTGGTATTTATAATGTCTGGGGTGGTATTATGTGCTGCACTATGGTATTTATAATGTCTGGGGTGGTATTATGTGCTGCACTGTGGTGTTTATAATGTCTGGGGTGGTATTATGTGCTGCACTGTGGTATTTATAATGTCTGGGGTGGTATTATGTGCTGCACTGTGGTGTTTATAATGTCTGGGGTGGTATTATGTGCTGCACTGTGGTATTTATAATGTCTGGGGTGGTATTATGTGCTGCACTGTGGTATTTATAATGTCTGGGGTGGTATTATGTGCTGCACTATGGTGTTTATAATGTCTGGGGTGGTATTATCTGCTGCACTGTGGTATTTATAATGTCTGGGGTGGTATTATGTGCTGCACTGTGGTATTTATAATGTCTGGGGTGGTATTATGTGCTGCACTGTGGTATTTATAATGTCTGGGGTGGTATTATGTGCTGCACTGTGGTATTTATAATGTCTGGGGTGGTATTATGTGCTGCACTGTGGTATTTATAATGTCTGGGGGGGTATTATGTGCTGCACTATGGTATTTATAATGTCTGGGGGGGTATTATGTGCTGCACTGTGGTATTTATAATGTCTGGGGTGGTATTATGTGCTGCACTGTGGTATTTATAATGTCTGGGGTGGTATTATGTGCTGCACTGTGGTGTTTATAATGTCTGGGGTGGTATTATGTGCTGCACTATGGTATTTATAATGTCTGGGGTGGTATTATGTGCTGCACTGTGGTATTTATAATGTCTGGTTGGTATTATGTGCTGCACTGTGGTATTTATAATGCCTCGGGTGGTATTATGTGCTGCACTGTGGTATTTATAATGTCTGGGGTGGTATTATGTGCTGCACTGTGGTATTTATAATGTCTGGTTGGTATTATGTGCTGCACTGTGATATTTATAATGTCTGGGGTGGTATTATGTGCTGCACTATGGTATTTATAATGTCTGGGGTGGTATTATGTGCTGCACTGTGGTATTTATAATGTCTGGTTGGTATTATGTGCTGCACTGTGGTATTTATAATGCCTCGGGTGGTATTATGTGCTGCACTGTGGTATTTATAATGTCTGGGGTGGTATTATGTGCTGCACTGTGGTATTTATAATGTCTGGGGTGGTATTATGTGCTGCACTATGGTATTTATAATGTCTGGGGGGGTATTATGTGCTGCACTGTGGTATTTATAATGTCTGGTTGGTATTATGTGCTGCACTATGGTATTTATAATGTCTGGGGTGGTATTATGTGCTGCACTGTGGTATTTATAATGTCTGGTTGGTATTATGTGCTGCACTATGGTATTTATAATGTCTGGGGTGGTATTATGTGCTGCACTGTGGTATTTATAATGCCTCGGGTGGTATTATGTGCTGCACTGTGGTGTTTATAATGTCTGGGGTGGTATTATGTGCTGCACTGTGGTATTTATAATGTCTGGGGTGGTATTATGTGCTGCACTGTGGTATTTATAATGTCTGGTTGGTATTATGTGCTGCACTGTGGTATTTATAATGTCTGGTTGGTATTATGTGCTGCACTATGGTATTTATAATGTCTGGGGTGGTATTATGTGCTGCACTGTGGTATTTATAATGTCTGGGGTGGTATTATGTGCTGCACTGTGGTATTTATAATGTCTGGTTGGTATTATGTGCTGCACTGTGGTATTTATAATGTCTGGTTGGTATTATGTGCTGCACTGTGGTATTTATAATGTCTGGGGTGGTATTATGTGCTGCACTATGGTATTTATAATGTCTGGGGTGGTATTATGTGCTGCACTGTGGTATTTATAATGTCTGGGGTGGTATTATGTGCTGCACTATGGTATTTATAATGTCTGGGGTGGTATTATGTGCTGCACTGTGGTATTTATAATGTCTGGGGTGGTATTATGTGCTGCACTATGGTATTTATAATGTCTGGGGTGGTATTATGTGCTGCACTATGGTATTTATAATGCCTGGGGTGGTATTATGTGCTGCACTGTGGTGTTTATAATGTCTGGGGTGGTATTATGTGCTGCACTGTGGTATTTATAATGTCTGGTTGGTATTATGTGCTGCACTATGGTATTTATAATGTCTGGGGTGGTATTATGTGCTGCACTGTGGTATTTATAATGTCTGGGGTGGTATTATGTGCTGCACTGTGGTATTTATAATGTCTGGTTGGTATTATGTGCTGCACTGTGGTATTTATAATGTCTGGTTGGTATTATGTGCTGCACTATGGTATTTATAATGTCTGGGGTGGTATTATGTGCTGCACTGTGGTGTTTATAATGTCTGGGGTGGTATTATGTGCTGCACTATGGTATTTATAATGTCTGGGGGGGTATTATGTGCTGCACTGTGGTATTTATAATGTCTGGGGTGGTATTATACGCTGCACTGTGGTGTTTATAATGTCTGGGAGGGTATTATGTGCTGCACTGTGGTATTTATAATGTCCGGGGTGGTATTATGTGCTGCACTATGGTATTTATAATGTCTGGGGTGGTATTATGTGCTGCACTGTGGTGTTTATAATGTCTGGGGTGGTATTTAGTGCTGCACTATGGTATTTATAATGTCTGGGGTGGTATTATGTGCTGCACTGTGGTATTTATAATGTCTGGTTGGTATTATGTGCTGCACTGTGGTATTTATAATGTCTGGGGTGGTATTATGTGCTGCACTGTGGTGTTTATAATGTCTGGGGTGGTATTATGTGCTGCACTATGGTATTTATAATGTCTGGGGTGGTATTATGTGCTGCACTGTGGTATTTATAATGTCTGGTTGGTATTATGTGCTGCACTGTGGTATTTATAATGCCTCGGGTGGTATTATGTGCTGCACTGTGGTATTTATAATGTCTGGGGTGGTATTATGTGCTGCACTGTGGTATTTATAATGTCTGGGGTGGTATTATGTGCTGCACTATGGTATTTATAATGTCTGGGGGGGTATTATGTGCTGCACTGTGGTATTTATAATGTCTGGTTGGTATTATGTGCTGCACTATGGTATTTATAATGTCTGGGGTGGTATTATGTGCTGCACTGTGGTATTTATAATGTCTGGTTGGTATTATGTGCTGCACTATGGTATTTATAATGTCTGGGGTGGTATTATGTGCTGCACTGTGGTATTTATAATGCCTCGGGTGGTATTATGTGCTGCACTGTGGTGTTTATAATGTCTGGGGTGGTATTATGTGCTGCACTGTGGTATTTATAATGTCTGGGGTGGTATTATGTGCTGCACTGTGGTATTTATAATGTCTGGTTGGTATTATGTGCTGCACTGTGGTATTTATAATGTCTGGTTGGTATTATGTGCTGCACTATGGTATTTATAATGTCTGGGGTGGTATTATGTGCTGCACTGTGGTATTTATAATGTCTGGGGTGGTATTATGTGCTGCACTGTGGTATTTATAATGTCTGGTTGGTATTATGTGCTGCACTGTGGTATTTATAATGTCTGGTTGGTATTATGTGCTGCACTGTGGTATTTATAATGTCTGGGGTGGTATTATGTGCTGCACTATGGTATTTATAATGTCTGGGGTGGTATTATGTGCTGCACTGTGGTATTTATAATGTCTGGGGTGGTATTATGTGCTGCACTATGGTATTTATAATGTCTGGGGTGGTATTATGTGCTGCACTGTGGTATTTATAATGTCTGGGGTGGTATTATGTGCTGCACTATGGTATTTATAATGTCTGGGGTGGTATTATGTGCTGCACTATGGTATTTATAATGCCTGGGGTGGTATTATGTGCTGCACTGTGGTGTTTATAATGTCTGGGGTGGTATTATGTGCTGCACTGTGGTATTTATAATGTCTGGTTGGTATTATGTGCTGCACTATGGTATTTATAATGTCTGGGGTGGTATTATGTGCTGCACTGTGGTATTTATAATGTCTGGGGTGGTATTATGTGCTGCACTGTGGTATTTATAATGTCTGGTTGGTATTATGTGCTGCACTGTGGTATTTATAATGTCTGGTTGGTATTATGTGCTGCACTATGGTATTTATAATGTCTGGGGTGGTATTATGTGCTGCACTGTGGTGTTTATAATGTCTGGGGTGGTATTATGTGCTGCACTATGGTATTTATAATGTCTGGGGGGGTATTATGTGCTGCACTGTGGTATTTATAATGTCTGGGGTGGTATTATACGCTGCACTGTGGTGTTTATAATGTCTGGGAGGGTATTATGTGCTGCACTGTGGTATTTATAATGTCCGGGGTGGTATTATGTGCTGCACTATGGTATTTATAATGTCTGGGGTGGTATTATGTGCTGCACTGTGGTGTTTATAATGTCTGGGGTGGTATTATGTGCTGCACTGTGGTATTTATAATGTCTGGGGTGGTATTATGTGCTGCACTGTGGTGTTTATAATGCCTGGGGGGGTATTATGTGCTGCACTGTGGTGTTTATAATGTCTGGGGTGGTATTATGTGCTGCACTGTGGTGTTTATAATGTCTGGGGTGGTATTATGTGCTGCACTATGGTATTTATAATGCCTGGGGGGGTATTATGTGCTGCACTGTGGTATTTATAATGTCTGGGGTGGTATTATGTGCTGCACTGTGGTATTTATAATGTCTGGGGTGGTATTATACGCTGCACTGTGGTGTTTATAATGTCTGGGAGGGTATTATGTGCTGCACTGTGGTATTTATAATGTCCGGGGTGGTATTATGTGCTGCACTATGGTATTTATAATGTCTGGGGTGGTATTATGTGCTGCACTGTGGTATTTATAATGTCTGGGGTGGTATTATGTGCTGCACTGTGGTATTTATAATGTCTGGGGTGGTATTATGTGCTGCACTATGGTGTTTATAATGTCTGGGGTGGTATTATGTGCTGCACTGTGGTATTTATAATGTCTGGGGTGGTATTATGTGCTGCACTATGGTGTTTATAATGTCTGGGGTGGTATTATGTGCTGCACTATGGTATTTATAATGTCTGGGGTGGTATTATGTGCTGCACTATGGTGTTTATAATGTCTGGGGTGGTATTATGTGCTGCACTATGGTGTTTATAATGTCTGGGGTGGTATTATGTGCTGCACTATGGTATTTATAATGTCTGGGGTGGTATTATGTGCTGCACTATGGTATTTATAATGTCTGGGGGGGTATTATGTGCTGCACTGTGGTATTTATAATGTCTGGGGTGGTATTTAGTGCTGCATTATGGTGTTTATAATGTCTGGGGTGGTATTATGTGCTGCACTGTGGTGTTTATAATGTCTGGGTGGTATTATGTGCTGCACTGTGGTATTTATAATGTCTGGGGTGGTATTATGTGCTGCACTGTGGTATTTATAATGTCTGGGGTGGTATTATGTGCTGCACTATGGTATTTATAATGTCTGGGGGGGTATTATGTGCTGCACTGTGGTGTTTATAATGTCTGGGGTGGTATTATGTGCTGCACTGTGGTATTTATAATGTCTGGGGTGGTATTATGTGCTGCACTGTGGTGTTTATAATGTCTGGGGTGGTATTATGTGCTGCACTGTGGTATTTATAATGTCTGGGGTGGTATTATGTGCTGCACTGTGGTATTTATAATGTCTGGGGTGGTATTATGTGCTGCACTATGGTGTTTATAATGTCTGGGGTGGTATTATCTGCTGCACTGTGGTATTTATAATGTCTGGGGTGGTATTATGTGCTGCACTGTGGTATTTATAATGTCTGGGGTGGTATTATGTGCTGCACTGTGGTATTTATAATGTCTGGGGTGGTATTATGTGCTGCACTGTGGTATTTATAATGTCTGGGGTGGTATTATGTGCTGCACTGTGGTATTTATAATGTCTGGGGGGGTATTATGTGCTGCACTATGGTATTTATAATGTCTGGGGGGGTATTATGTGCTGCACTGTGGTATTTATAATGTCTGGGGTGGTATTATGTGCTGCACTGTGGTATTTATAATGCCTCGGGTGGTATTATGTGCTGCACTGTGGTATTTATAATGTCTGGGGTGGTATTATGTGCTGCACTGTGGTATTTATAATGTCTGGGGTGGTATTATGTGCTGCACTATGGTATTTATAATGTCTGGGGGGGTATTATGTGCTGCACTGTGGTATTTATAATGTCTGGTTGGTATTATGTGCTGCACTATGGTATTTATAATGTCTGGGGTGGTATTATGTGCTGCACTGTGGTATTTATAATGTCTGGTTGGTATTATGTGCTGCACTATGGTATTTATAATGTCTGGGGTGGTATTATGTGCTGCACTGTGGTATTTATAATGCCTCGGGTGGTATTATGTGCTGCACTGTGGTGTTTATAATGTCTGGGGTGGTATTATGTGCTGCACTGTGGTATTTATAATGTCTGGGGTGGTATTATGTGCTGCACTGTGGTATTTATAATGTCTGGTTGGTATTATGTGCTGCACTGTGGTATTTATAATGTCTGGTTGGTATTATGTGCTGCACTATGGTATTTATAATGTCTGGGGTGGTATTATGTGCTGCACTGTGGTATTTATAATGTCTGGGGTGGTATTATGTGCTGCACTGTGGTATTTATAATGTCTGGTTGGTATTATGTGCTGCACTGTGGTATTTATAATGTCTGGTTGGTATTATGTGCTGCACTGTGGTATTTATAATGTCTGGGGTGGTATTATGTGCTGCACTATGGTATTTATAATGTCTGGGGTGGTATTATGTGCTGCACTGTGGTATTTATAATGTCTGGGGTGGTATTATGTGCTGCACTATGGTATTTATAATGTCTGGGGTGGTATTATGTGCTGCACTGTGGTATTTATAATGTCTGGGGTGGTATTATGTGCTGCACTATGGTATTTATAATGTCTGGGGTGGTATTATGTGCTGCACTATGGTATTTATAATGCCTGGGGTGGTATTATGTGCTGCACTGTGGTGTTTATAATGTCTGGGGTGGTATTATGTGCTGCACTGTGGTATTTATAATGTCTGGTTGGTATTATGTGCTGCACTATGGTATTTATAATGTCTGGGGTGGTATTATGTGCTGCACTGTGGTATTTATAATGTCTGGGGTGGTATTATGTGCTGCACTGTGGTATTTATAATGTCTGGTTGGTATTATGTGCTGCACTGTGGTATTTATAATGTCTGGTTGGTATTATGTGCTGCACTATGGTATTTATAATGTCTGGGGTGGTATTATGTGCTGCACTGTGGTGTTTATAATGTCTGGGGTGGTATTATGTGCTGCACTATGGTATTTATAATGTCTGGGGGGGTATTATGTGCTGCACTGTGGTATTTATAATGTCTGGGGTGGTATTATACGCTGCACTGTGGTGTTTATAATGTCTGGGAGGGTATTATGTGCTGCA
The DNA here is from genome assembly GCF_040894005.1 of Engystomops pustulosus. Classification (NCBI taxonomy): domain Eukaryota; kingdom Metazoa; phylum Chordata; class Amphibia; order Anura; family Leptodactylidae; genus Engystomops; species Engystomops pustulosus. The sequence continues at coordinate 261,193,771 of NC_092412.1, forward strand.
CTGTGGTATTTATAATGTCCGGGGTGGTATTATGTGCTGCACTATGGTATTTATAATGTCTGGGGTGGTATTATGTGCTGCACTGTGGTGTTTATAATGTCTGGGGTGGTATTATGTGCTGCACTGTGGTATTTATAATGTCTGGGGTGGTATTATGTGCTGCACTGTGGTGTTTATAATGCCTGGGGGGGTATTATGTGCTGCACTGTGGTGTTTATAATGTCTGGGGTGGTATTATGTGCTGCACTGTGGTGTTTATAATGTCTGGGGTGGTATTATGTGCTGCACTATGGTATTTATAATGCCTGGGGGGGTATTATGTGCTGCACTGTGGTATTTATAATGTCTGGGGTGGTATTATGTGCTGCACTGTGGTATTTATAATGTCTGGGGTGGTATTATACGCTGCACTGTGGTGTTTATAATGTCTGGGAGGGTATTATGTGCTGCACTGTGGTATTTATAATGTCCGGGGTGGTATTATGTGCTGCACTATGGTATTTATAATGTCTGGGGTGGTATTATGTGCTGCACTGTGGTATTTATAATGTCTGGGGTGGTATTATGTGCTGCACTGTGGTATTTATAATGTCTGGGGTGGTATTATGTGCTGCACTATGGTGTTTATAATGTCTGGGGTGGTATTATGTGCTGCACTGTGGTATTTATAATGTCTGGGGTGGTATTATGTGCTGCACTATGGTGTTTATAATGTCTGGGGTGGTATTATGTGCTGCACTATGGTATTTATAATGTCTGGGGTGGTATTATGTGCTGCACTATGGTGTTTATAATGTCTGGGGTGGTATTATGTGCTGCACTATGGTGTTTATAATGTCTGGGGTGGTATTATGTGCTGCACTATGGTATTTATAATGTCTGGGGTGGTATTATGTGCTGCACTATGGTATTTATAATGTCTGGGGGGGTATTATGTGCTGCACTATGGTATTTATAATGTCTGGGGTGGTATTATGTGCTGCACTGTGGTATTTATAATGTCTGGGGGGTATTATGTGCTGCACTGTGGTATTTATAATGTCTGGGGTGGTATTATGTGCTGCACTATGGTATTTATAATGTCTGGGGTGGTATTATGTGCTGCACTATGGTATTTATAATGTCTGGGGGGGTATTATGTGCTGCACTATGGTATTTATAATGTCTGGGGTGGTATTATGTGCTGCACTGTGGTATTTATAATGTCTGGGGTGGTATTTTGTGCTGCACTGTGGTATTTATAATGTCTGGGGTGGTATTATGTGCTGCACTATGGTATTTATAATGTCTGGGGTGGTATTATGTGCTGCACTGTGGTATTTATAATGTCTGGGGTGGTATTATGTGCTGCTCTGTGGTATTTATAATGTCTGGGGTGGTATTATGTGCTGCACTATGGTATTTATAATGTCTGGGGTGGTATTATGTGCTGCACTATGGTGTTTATAATGTCTGGGGTGGTATTATGTGCTGCACTATGGTATTTATAATGTCTGGGGTGGTATTATGTGCTGCACTATGGTATTTATAATGTCTGGGGTGGTATTATGTGCTGCACTGTGGTATTTATAATGTCTGGGGTGGTATTATGTGCTGCACTGTGGTATTTATAATGTCTGGGGTGGTATTATGTGCTGCACTATGGTATTTATAATGTCTGGGGTGGTATTATGTGCTGCACTGTGGTGTTTATAATGTCTGGGGTGGTATTATGTGCTGCACTGTGGTATTTATAATGTCTGGGGTGGTATTATGTGCTGCACTGTGGTATTTATAATGTCTGGGGTGGTATTATGTGCTGCACTGTGGTATTTATAATGTCTGGGGTGGTATTATGTGCTGCACTGTGGTATTTATAATGTCTGGGGGGGTATTATGTGCTGCACTATGGTATTTATAATGTCTGGGGTGGTATTATGTGCTGCACTGTGATATTTATAATGTCTGGGGTGGTATTATGTGCTGCACTGTGGTGTTTATAATGTCTGGGGTGGTATTATGTGCTGCACTGTGGTATTTATAATGTCTGGGGTGGTATTATGTGCTGCACTGTGGTGTTTATAATGTCTGGGGGGGTATTATGTGCTGCACTGTGGTATTTATAATGTCTGGGGGGGTATTATGTGCAGCACTATGGTATTTATAATGTCTGGGGTGGTATTATGTGCTGCACTGTGGTATTTATAATGTCTGGGGTGGTATTATGTGCTGCACTGTGGTAGTTATAATGTCTGGGGGGGTATTATGTGCTGCACTATGGTATTTATAATGTCTGGGGGGGTATTATGTGCTGCACTATGGTATTTATAATGTCTGGGGTGGTATTATGTGCTGCACTGTGGTAGTTATAATGTCTGGGGGGGTATTATGTGCTGCACTATGGTATTTATAATGTCTGGGGTGGTATTATGTGCTGCACTGTGGTAGTTATAATGTCTGGGGTGGTATTATGTGCTGCACTGTGGTGTTTATAATGTCTGGGGTGGTATTATGTGCTGCACTGTGGTATTTATAATGTCTGGGGGGGTATTATGTGCTGCACTGTGGTATTTATAATGTCTGGGGTGGTATTATGTGCTGCACTGTGGTATTTATAATGTCTGGGGTGGTATTATGTGCTGCACTGTGGTATTTATAATGTCTGGTTGGTATTATGTGCTGCACTGTGGTATTTATAATGTCTGGTTGGTATTATGTGCTGCACTGTGGTATTTATAATGTCTGGGGTGGTATTATGTGCTGCTTTATGGTATTTATAATGTCTGGGGTGGTATTATGTGCTGCACTGTGGTATTTATAATGTCTGGGGTGGTATTATGTGCTGCACTATGGTATTTATAATGTCTGGGGGGGTATTATGTGCTGCACTGTGGAATTTATAATGTCTGGTTGGTATTATGTGCTGCACTATGGTATTTATAATGTCTGGGGTGGTATTATGTGCTGCACTGTGGTGTTTATAATGTCTGGGGTGGTATTATGTGCTGCACTGTGGTATTTATAATGTCTGGGGTGGTATTATGTGCTGCACTGTGGTATTTATAATGTCTGGTTGGTATTATGTGCTGCACTGTGGTATTTATAATGTCTGGGGGGGTATTATGTGCTGCACTATGGTATTTATATTGTCTGGGGTGGTATTATGTGCTGCATTGTGGTATTTATAATGTCTGGGGTGGTATTATGTGCTGCACTGTGGTATTTATAATGTCTGGGGTGGTATTATGTGCTGCACTATGGTATTTATAATGTCTGGGGTGGTATTATGTGCTGCACTATGGTATTTATAATGTCTGGGGTGGTATTATGTGCTGCACTGTGGTATTTATAATGTCTGCGGTGGTATTATGTGCTGCACTGTGGTATTTATAATGTCTGGGGTGGTATTATGTGCTGCACTGTGGTATTTTTAGTTTCTGGGGTGGTATTATATGCTGTACTGTGGTATTTATAATGTCTGGGGTGGTATTATGTGCTGCACTGTGGTGTTTATAATGTCTGGGGTGGTATTATGTGCTGCACTGTGGTATTTATAATGTCTGGGGTGGTATTATGTGCTGCACTATGGTATTTATAATGTCTGGGGTGGTATTATGTGCTGCACTGTGGTATTTATAATGTCTGGGGTGGTATAATGTGCTGCACTATGGTGTTTATAATGTCTGGGGTGGTATTATGTGCTGCACTGTGGTATTTATAATGTCTGGGGTGGTATAATGTGCTGCACTATGGTGTTTATAATGTCTGGGGTGGTATTATGTGCTGCACTATGGTGTTTATAATGTCTGGGGTGGTATTATGTGCTGCACTATGGTATTTATAATGTCTGGGGTGGTATTATGTGCTGCACTATGGTATTTATAATGTCTGGGGTGGTATTATGTGCTGCACTGTGGTATTTATAATGTCTGGGGTGGTATTATGTGCTGCACTATGGTATTTATAATGTCTGGGGTGGTATTATGTGCTGCACTATGGTATTTATAATGTCTGGGGGGGTATTATGTGCTGCACTGTGGTGTTTATAATGTCTGGGGTGGTATTATGTGCTGCACTATGGTATTTATAATGTCTGGGGTGGTATTATGTGCTGCACTGTGGTATTTATAATGTCTGGGGTGGTATTATGTGCTGCACTGTGGTATTTATAATGTCTGGGGGGGTATTATGTGCTGCACTGTGGTATTTATAGTGTCTGGGGTGGTATTATGTGCTGCACTGTGGTGTTTATAATGTCTGGGGTGTTATTATGTGCTGCACTGTGGTATTTATAATGTCTGGGGGGGTATTATGTGCTGCACTGTGGTATTTATAGTGTCTGGGGTGGTATTATGTGCTGCACTGTGGTGTTTATAATGTCTGGGGTGTTATTATGTGCTGCACTGTGGTATTTATAATGTCTGGGGTGGTATTATGTGCTGCACTATGGTATTTATAATGTCTGGGGTGGTATTATGTGCTGCACTGTGGTATTTATAATGTCTGGGGTGGTATTATGTGCTGCACTGTGGTATTTATAATGTCTGGGGTGGTATTATGTGCTGCACTGTGGTATTTATAATGTCTGGGGTGGTATTATGTGCTGCACTGTGGTGTTTATAATGTCTGGGGTGTTATTATGTGCTGCACTGTGGTATTTATAATGTCTGGGGGGGTATTATGTGCTGCACTGTGGTATTTATAGTGTCTGGGGTGGTATTATGTGCTGCACTGTGGTGTTTATAATGTCTGGGGTGTTATTATGTGCTGCACTGTGGTGTTTATAATGTCTGGGGTGTTATTATGTGCTGCACTGTGGTATTTATAATGTCTGGGGTGTTATTATGTGCTGCACTGTGGTATTTATAATGTCTGGGGTGGTATTATGTGCTGCACTATGGTGTTTATAATGTCTGGGGTGGTATTATGTGCTGCACTATGGTATTTATAATGTCTGGGTGGTATTATGTGCTGCACTATGGTGTTTATAATGTCTGGGGTGGTGTTATGTGCTGCACTGTGGTATTTATAATGTCTGGGGTGGTATTATGTGCTGCACTATGGTGTTTATAATGTCTGGGGTGGTATTATGTGCAGCACTGTGGTATTTATAATGTCTGGGGTGGTATTATGTGCTGCACTATGGTGTTTATAATGTCTGGGGTGGTATTATGTGCTGCACTGTGGTATTTATAATGTCTGGGGTGGTATTATGTGCTGCACTGTGGTATTTATAATGTCTGGGGGGTATTATGTGCTGCACTGTGGTGTTTATAATGTCTGGGGTGGTATTATGTGCTGCACTGTGGTGTTTATAATGTCTGGGGTGGTATTATGTGCTGCACTGTGGTGTTTATAATGTCTGGGGTGGTATTATGTGCTGCACTATGGTGTTTATAATGTCTGGGGTGGTATTATGTGCTGCACTGTGGTATTTATAATGTCTGGGGTGGTATTATGTGCTGCACTGTGGTATTTATAATGTCTGGGGTGGTATTATGTGCTGCACTATGGTGTTTAAAATGTCTGGGGGGGTATTATGTGCTGCACTGTGGTGTTTATAATGTCTGGTTGGTATTATGTGCTGCACTGTGGTATTTATAAGGTCTGGGGGGGTATTATGTGCTGCACTGTGGTATTTATAAGGTCTGGGGTGGTATTATGTGCTGCACTGTGGTGTTTATAATGTCTGGGGTGGTATTATGTGCTGCACTATGGTATTTATAATGTCTGGGGGGTATTATGTGCTGCACTGTGGTATTTATAAGGTCTGGGGTGGTATTATGTGCTGCACTGTGGTGTTTATAATGTCTGGGGTGGTATTATGTGCTGCACTGTGGTATTTATAATGTCTGGGGTGGTATTATGTGCTGCACTATGGTATTTATAATGTCTGGGGTGGTATTATGTGCTGCACTGTGGTGTTTATAATGTCTGGGGTGGTATTATGTGCTGCACTGTGATATTTATAATGTCTGGGGTGGTATTATGTGCTGCACTGTGATATTTATAATGTCTGGGGTGGTATTATGTGCTGCACTATGGTGTTTATAATGTCTGGGGTGGTATTATGTGCTGCACTATGGTATTTATAATGTCTGGGGTGGTATTATGTGCTGCACTATGGTGTTTATAATGTCTGGGGTGGTATTATGTGCTGCACTATGGTATTTATAATGTCTGGGGTGGTATTATGTGCTGCACTGTGGTGTTTATAATGTCTGGGGTGGTATTATGTGCTGCACTGTGGTGTTTATAATGTCTGGGGTGGTATTATGTGCTGCACTGTGGTGTTTATAATGTCTGGGGTGGTATTATGTGCTGCACTGTGGTGTTTATAATGTCTGGGGTGGTATTATGTGCTGCACTATGGTATTTATAATGTCTGGGGTGGTATTATGTGCTGCACTATGGTATTTATAATGTCTGGGGTGGTATTATGTGCTGCACTGTGGTATTTATAATGTCTGGGGTGGTATTATGTGCTGCACTGTGGTGTTTATAATGTCTGGGGTGGTATTATGTGCTGCACTATGGTATTTATAATGTCTGGGGTGGTATTATGTGCTGCACTATGGTATTTATAATGTCTGGGGTGGTATTATGTGCTGCACTGTGGTGTTTATAATGTCTGGGGTGGTATTATGTGCTGCACTGTGGTATTTATAATGTCTGGGGTGGTATTATGTGCTGCACTGTGGTATTTATAATGTCTGGGGTGGTATTATGTGCTGCACTAAGGTGTTTATAATGTCTGGGGTGGTATTATGTGCTGCACTGTGGTATTTATAATGTCTGGGGTGGTATTATGTGCTGCACTATGGTATTTATAATGTCTGGGGTGTTATTATGTGCTGCACTGTGGTATTTATAATGTCTGGGTGGTATTATGTGCTGCACTGTGGTGTTTATAATGTCTGGGGTGGTATTATGTGCTGCACTGTGGTGTTTATAATGTCTAGGGGGGTATTATGTGCTGCACTGTGGTATTTATAATGTCTGGGGTGGTATTATGTGCTGCTTTATGGTATTTATAATGTCTGGGGTGGTATTATGTGCTGCACTGTGGTATTTATAATGTCTGGGGTGGTATTATGTGCTGCACTATGGTATTTATAATGTCTGGGGTGGTATTATGTGCTGCACTGTGGTATTTATAATGTCTGGGTGGTATTATGTGCTGCACTGTGGTGTTTATAATGTCTGGGGTGGTATTATGTGCTGCACTGTGGTATTTATAATGTCTGGGGTGGTATTATGTGCTGCACTGTGGTATTTATAATGTCTGGGGTGGTATTATGTGCTGCACTGTGGTATTTATAATGTCTGGGGTGGTATTATGTGCTTCACTGTGGTATTTATAATGTCTGGGGTGGTATTATGTGCTGCACTGTGGTATTTATAATGTCTGGGGGGTATTATGTGCTGCTCTATGGTGTTTATAATGTCTGGGAGGGTATTATGTGCTGCACTGTGGTGTTTATAATGTCTGGGGTGGTATTATGTGCTGCACTGTGGTATTTATAATGTCTGGGGTGGTATTATGTGCTGCACTAAGGTGTTTATAATGTCTGGGGTGGTATTATGTGCTGCACTGTGGTATTTATAATGTCTGGGGTGGTATTATGTGCTGCACTATGGTATTTATAATGTCTGGGGTGGTATTATGTGCTGCACTGTGGTGTTTATAATGTCTGGGGGGGTATTATGTGCTGCACTGTGGTATTTATAATGTCTGGGGTGGTATTATGTGCTGCTTTATGGTATTTATAATGTCTGGGGTGGTATTATGTGCTGCACTGTGGTATTTATAATGTCTGGGGTGGTATTATGTGCTGCACTATGGTATTTATAATGTCTGGGGTGGTATTATGTGCTGCACTGTGGTATTTATAATGTCTGGGTGGTATTATGTGCTGCACTGTGGTGTTTATAATGTCTGGGGTGGTATTATGTGCTGCACTGTGGTATTTATAATGTCTGGGGTGGTATTATGTGCTGCACTGTGGAATTTATAATGTCTGGGGTGGTATTATGTGCTGCACTGTGGTATTTATAATGTCTGGGGTGGTATTATGTACTGCACTGTGGTATTTATAATGTCTGGTTGGTATTATGTGCTGCACTATGGTGTTTATAATGTCTGGGGTGGTATTATGTGCTGCACTGTGGTATTTATAATGTCTGGGGTGGTATTATGTACTGCACTGTGGTATTTATAATGTCTGGTTGGTATTATGTGCTGCACTATGGTATTTATAATGTCTGGGGTGGTATTATGTGCTGCACTGTGGTATTTATAATGTCTGGGGTGGTATTATGTGCTGCACTATGGTGTTTATAATGTCTGGTTGGTATTATGTGCTGCACTGTGGTATTTATAATGTTTGGGGTGGTATTATGTGCTGCACTGTGGTATTTATAATGTCTGGGGGGGTATTATGTGCTGCACTATGGTGTTTATAATGTCTGGGAGGGTATTATGTGCTGCACTGTGGTGTTTATAATGTCTGGGGGGGTATTATGTGCTGCACTGTGGTATTTATAATGTCTGGTTGGTATTATGTGCTGCACTGTGGTATTTATAATGTCTGGGGTGGTATTATGTGCTGCACTGTGGTATTTATAATGTCTGGGGTGGTATTATGTGCTGCACTGTGGTATTTATAATGTCTGGGGGGGTATTATGTGCTGCACTGTGGTGTTTATAATGTCTGGGGTGGTATTATGTGCTGCACTGTGGTATTTATAATGTCTGGGGGGGTATTATGTGCTGCACTGTGGTATTTATAATGTCTGGGTGGTATTATGTGCTGCACTGTGGTATTTATTATGCCTGGGGTGGTATTATGTGCAGCACTGTGGTATTTATAATGTCTGGGGTGGTATTATGTGCTGCACTGTGGTATTTATAATGCCTCGGGTGGTATTATGTGCTGCACTGTGGTATTTATTATGCCTGGGGTGGTATTATGTGCAGCACTGTGGTATTTATAATGTCTGGGGGGGTATTATGTGCTGCACTGTGGTGTTTATAATGTCTGGGGTGGTATTATGTGCTGCACTGTGGTATTTATAATGTCTGGGGGGGTATTATGTGCTGCACTGTGGTATTTATAATGCCTGGGGTGGTATTATGTGCTGCACTGTGGTATTTATAATGCCTGGGGTGGTATTATGTGCTGCACTGTGGTATTTATAATGCCTGGGGTGGTATTATGTGCTGCACTGTGGTATTTATAATGCCTGGGGTGGTATTATGTGCTGCACTATGGTATTTATAATGTCTGGGGTGGTATTATGTGCTGCACTATGGTGTTTATAATGTCTGGGGTGGTATTATGTGCTGCACTGTGGTATTTATAATGCCTCGGGTGGTATTATGTGCTGCACTGTGGTGTTTATAATGTCTGGGGTGGTATTATGTGCTGCACTGTGGTATTTATAATGTCTGGGGGGGTATTATGTGCTGCACTGTGGTATTTATAATGTCTGGGGGGGTATTATGTGCTGCACTGTGGTATTTATAATGTCTGGGGGGGTATTATGTGCTGCACTGTGGTATTTATAATGTCTGGGGTGGTATTATGTGCTGCACTGTGGTATTTATAATGTCTGGGGGGGTATTATGTGCTGCACTGTGGTGTTTATAATGTCTGGGGTGGTATTATGTGCTGCACTGTGGTATTTATAATGTCTGGGGTGGTATTATGTGCTGCACTGTGGTATTTATAATGTCTGGGGTGGTATTATGTGCTGCTCTGTGGTATTTATAATGTCTGGGGTGGTATTATGTGCTGCACTGTGGTGTTTATAATGTCTGGGGTGGTATTATGTGCTGCACTATGGTGTTTATAATGTATGGGGGGGTATTATGTGCTGCACTATGGTGTTTATAATGTATGGGGGGGTATTATGTGCTGCACTGTGGTATTTATAATGCCTGGGGTGGTATTATATGCTGCACTATGGTATTTATAATGCCTGGGGTGGTATTATGTGCTGCACTATGGTGTTTATAATGTCTGGGGTGGTATTTTGTGCTGCACTATGGTGTTTATAATGTCTGGGGTGGTATTATGTGCTGCACTATGGTATTTATAATGTCTGGGGTGGTATTATGTGCTGCACTATGGTGTTTATAATGTCTGGGGGGGTATTATGTGCTGCACTGTGGTATTTATAATGCCTCGGGTGGTATTATGTGCTGCACTGTGGTATTTATTATGCCTGGGGTGGTATTATGTGCAGCACTGTGGTGTTTATAATGTCTGGGGTGGTATTATGTGCTGCACTGTGGTATTTATAATGTCTGGGGGGTATTATGTGCTGCACTGTGGTGTTTATAATGTCTGGGGTGGTATTATGTGCTGCACTATGGTATTTATAATGTCTGGGGTGGTATTATGTGCTGCACTGTGGTATTTATAATGCCTCGGGTGGTATTATGTGCTGCACTGTGGTATTTATTATGCCTGGGGTGGTATTATGTGCAGCACTGTGGTATTTATAATGTCTGGGGGGGTATTATGTGCTGCACTGTGGTGTTTATAATGTCTGGGGTGGTATTATGTGCTGCACTGTGGTATTTATAATGTCTGGGGGGGTATTATGTGCTGCACTATGGTATTTATAATGTCTGGGGTGGTATTATGTGCTGCACTGTGGTATTTATAATGCCTGGGGTGGTATTATGTGCTGCACTGTGGTATTTATAATGCCTGGGGTGGTATTATGTGCTGCACTGTGGTATTTATAATGTCTGGGGGGGTATTATGTGCTGCACTGTGGTATTTATAATGTCTGGGGGGTATTATGTGCTGCACTGTGGTGTTTATAATGTCTGGGGTGGTATTATGTGCTGCACTGCGGTATTTATAATGTCTGGGGGGGTATTATGTGCTGCACTGTGGTATTTATAATGTCTGGGGTGGTATTATGTGCTGCACTATGGTATTTATAATGTCTGGGGTGGTATTATGTGCTGCACTGTGGTATTTATAATGTCTGGGGTGGTATTATGTGCTGCACTGTGGTATTTATAATGTCTGGGGTGGTATTATGTGCTGCACTGTGGTATTTATAATGTCTGGGGTGGTATTATGTGCTGCACTGTGGTATTTATAATGTCTGGGGTGGTATTATGTGCTGCACTATGGTGTTTATAATGTCTGGGGTGGTATTATGTGCTGCACTGTGGTGTTTATAATGTATGGGGGGGTATTATGTGCTGCACTATGGTGTTTATAATGTATGGGGGGGTATTATGTGCTGCACTGTGGTGTTTATAATGTCTGGGGGGGTATTATGTGCTGCACTGTGGTATTTATAATGCCTGGGGTGGTATTATGTGCTGCACTGTGGTATTTATAATGTCTGGTTGGTATTATGTGCTGCACTATGGTATTTATAATGTCTGGGGTGGTAATATGTGCTGCACTATGGTATTTATAATGTCTGGGGTGGTGTTATGTGCTGCACTATGGTATTTATAATGCCTGGGGTGGTAATATGTGCTGCACTGTGGTATTTATAATGTCTGGGGTGGTATTATGTGCTGCACTGTGGTATTTATAATGTCTGGGGTGGTATTATGTGCTGCACTGTGGTATTTATAATGTCTGGGGTGGTAATATGTGCTGCACTGTGGTATTTATAATGTCTGGGGTGGTATTATGTGCAGCATCACCTGGTCCTTAGTCCAGTCCTCATGTAATACCTCCCCATATTGTCCCGGCAGCTTCACATATCGCAGACACGGAGACGTTATAACGTTCATTTTTACTTCACATTGAAACATTTAATTACAGGTAAAGGGTTAACAGGAATGTTTTGTCCTCTGTTATATAAGAAGATTCTCGTCCGTTCTGTGATCTGTGGGCGGGTCCGGATCATTGGCCGCTCCCATCCGTGTCCATTATTGGATGATCCGGCTAATACACATGGAGCGGATCGTTCCTTCCCTTCCCGCACTTGTAGTCCTCCAGCTTCATTTGTTTGCCAAAAAAAAATGGAGCTTTTTTTATCTTCAAATGACAGAAGCGCCCCCCTCCGACATCCACCTGGGGAGAGACAGAGGGACAGGTGACAGGAGGAGACACAGAGGGACAGGTGACAGGAGGGGACACAGAGGGACGGGTGACAGGAGGAGACACAGAGGGACAGGTGACAGGAGGAGACACAGAGGTACAGGTGACAGGAGGAGACACAGAGGGACAGGTGACAGGAGGAGACACAGAGGGACAGGTGTCAGGAGGAGACACAGAGGGACAGGTGTCAGGAGGGGACACAGAGGTACAGGTGACAGGAGGAGACACAGGGGGACAGGTGACAGGAGGAGACACAGAGGGACAGGTGACAGGAGGAGACACAGAGGGACAGGTGACAGGAGGAGACACAGAGGGACAGGTGTCAGGAGGGGACACAGAGGTACAGGTGACAGGAGGAGACACAGGGGGACAGGTGACAGGAGGAGACACAGAGGGACAGGTGACAGGAGGAGACACAGAGGGACAGGTGACAGGAGGAGACACAGAGGGACAGGTGACAGGAGAGGACACAGAGGGACGGGTGACAGGAGGGGACACAGAGGGACAGGTGACAGGAGGAGACACAGAGGGACAGGTGACAGGAGAGGACACAGAGGGACAGGTGACAGGAGGGGACACAGAGGGACAGGTGACAGGAGGGGACACAGAGGGACAGGTGACAGGAGGAGACACAGAGGGACAGGTGACAGGAGGAGACACAGAGGGACAGGTGACAGGAGGGGACACAGGGGGACAGGTGACAGGAGGGGACACAGAGGGACAGGTGACAGGAGGGGACACAGGGGGACAGGTGACAGGAGGAGACACAGAGGGACAGGTGACAGGAGGAGACACAGAGGGACAGGTGACAGGAGGAGACACAGAGGGACAGGTGACAGGAGGGGACACAGAGGGACAGGTGACAGGAGGAGACACAGAGGGACAGGTGACAGGAGGAGACACAGAGGGACAGGTGACAGGAGGGGACACAGAGGGACAGGTGACAGGAGGGGACACAGAGGGACAGGTGACAGGAGGGGACACAGAGGGACAGGTGACAGGAGGGGACACAGAGGGACAGGTGACAGGAGGAGACACAGAGGGACAGGTGTCAGAAGGGGACACAGAGGGACAGGTGACAGGAGGAGACACAGAGGGACAGGTGACAGGAGGAGACACAGAGGGACAGGTGACAGGACAGGAGGGGACACAGAGGGACATGTGACAGGACAGGAGGGGACACAGAGGGACAGGTGACAGGAGGACACAGAGGGACAGGTGACAGGAGGAGAGACAGAGGGACAGGTGACAGGAGGAGACACAGAGGGACAGGTGTCAGAAGGGGACACAGAGGGACAGGTGACAGGAGGAGACACAGAGGGACAGGTGACAGGAGGAGACACAGAGGGACAGGTGACAGGACAGGAGGGGACACAGAGGGACATGTGACAGGACAGTAGGGGACACAGAGGGACAGGTGACAGGAGGACACAGAGGGACAGGTGACAGGAGGAGAGACAGAGGGACAGGTGACAGGAGGAGACACAGAGGGACAGGTGACAGGAGGAGACACAGAGGGACAGGTGACAGGAGGGGACACAGAGGGACAGGTGACAGGAGGAGACACAGAGGGACAGGTGACAGGAGGGGACACAGAGGGACAGGTGACAGGAGGGGACACAGAGGGACAGGTGCCAGGAGGGGACACAGAGGGACAGGTGACAGGAGGGGACACAGAGGGACAGGTGACAGGACAGGAGGGGACACAGAGGGACAGGTGACAGGAGGGGACACAGAGGGACAGGTGCCAGGAGGGGACACAGAGGGACAGGTGCCAGGAGGAGACACAGAGGGACAGGTGACAGGAGGAGACACAGAGGGACAGGTGACAGGAGGAGACACAGAGGGACAGGTGACAGGAGGGGACACAGAGGGACAGGTGCCAGGAGGAGACACAGAGGGACAGGTGACAGGAGGAGACACAGAGGGACAGGTGACAGGAGGGGACACAGAGGGACAGGTGACAGGAGGAGAGACAGAGGGACAGGTGACAGGAGGAGACACAGAGGGACAGGTGACAGGAGGGGAGATAGAGGGACAGGTGACAGGAGGGGAGATAGAGGGACAGGTGACAGGAGGGGACACAGAGGGACAGGTGACAGGAGGGGACACAGAGGGACAGGTGACAGGAGGGGACACAGAGGGACAGGTGACAGGAGGAGACACAGAGGGACAGGTGACAGGAGGGGAGATAGAGGGACAGGTGACAGGAGGAGACACAGAGGGACAGGTGACAGGAGGGGACACAGAGGGACAGGTGACAGGAGGGGACACAGGGGGACAGGTGACAGGAGGAGACACAGAGGGACAGGTGACAGGAGGAGACACAGAGGGACAGGTGACAGGAGGGGACACAGAGGGACAGGTGACAGGAGGAGACACAGAGGGACAGGTGACAGGAGGGGACACAGAGGGACAGGTGACAGGAGGGGACACAGAGGGACAGGTGACAGGAGGAGACACAGAGGGACAGGTGACAGGAGGGGACAGAAGAGGGACAGGTGATAGGAGGGGACACAGAGGGACAGGTGACAGGAGGAGACACAGAGGGACAGGTGACAGGAGGAGACACAGAGGGACAGGTGACAGGAGGAGGCACAGAGGGACAGGTGACAGGAGGGGGCACAGAGGGACAGGTGATAGGAGGGGACACAGAGGGACAGGTGACAGGAGGGGACACAGAGGGACAGGTGACAGGAGGGGACACAGAGGGACAGGTGACAGGAGGAGACACAGAGGGACAGGTGACAGGACAGGAGGGGACACAGAGGGACGGGTGACAGGAGGAGACACAGAGGGACAGGTGACAGGAGGAGACACAGAGGGACAGGACAGGAGGAGACACAGAGGGACAGGTGACAGGAGGGGACACAGAGGGACAGGTGACAGGAGGAGACACAGAGGGACAGGTGACAGGAGGGGACACAGAGGGACAGGTGACAGGAGGGGACACAGAGGGACAGGTGACAGGAGGAGACACAGAGGGACAGGTGACAGGAGGGGACACAGAGGGACAGGTGACAGGAGGAGACACAGAGGGACAGGTGACAGGTCAGGAGGGGACACAGAGGGACAGGTGACAGGAGGAGACACAGAGGGACAGGTGACAGGAGGAAACACAGAGGGACAGGTGACAGGAAGGGACACAGAGGGACAGGTGACAGGAGGGGACACAGAGGGACAGGTGACAGGAGGAGACACAGAGGGACAGGTGACAGGAGGGGACACAGAGGGACAGGTGATAGGAGGGGGCACAGAGGGACAGGTGACAGGAGGGGACACAGAGGGACAGGTGACAGGAGGAGACACAGAGGGACAGGTGACAGGAAGGGACACAGAGGGACAGGTGACAGGAGGAGACACAGAGGGACAGGTGACAGGAGGAGACACAGAGGGACAGGTGACAGGAGGGGACACAGAGGGACAGGTGACAGGAGGGGACACAGAGGGACAGGTGACAGGAGGAGACACAGAGGGACAGGTGACAGGAGGAGACACAGAGGGACAGGTGACAGGAGGGGACACAGAGGGACAGGTGACAGGAGGGGACACAGAGGGACAGGTGACAGGAGGAGACACAGAGGGACAGGTGACAGGAGGAGACACAGAGGGGCAGGTGACAGGAGGAGACACAGAGGGACAGGTGACAGGAGGGGAGACAGAGGGACAGGTGACAGGAGGGGACACAGGGGGACAGGTGACAGGAGGGGACACAGAGGGACAGGTGACAGGAGGAGACACAGAGGGACAGGTGACAGGAGGGGACACAGAGGGACAGGTGACAGGAGGGGAGACAGAGGGACAGGTGACAGGAGGGGACACAGAGGGACAGGTGACAGGACAGGAGGGGACACAGAGGGACAGGTGACAGGAGGAGACACAGAGGGACAGGTGACAGGAGGGGACACAGAGGGACAGGTGACAGGAGGGGACACAGAGGGACAGGTGACAGGAGGAGACACAGAGGGACAGGTGACAGGAGGGGACACAGAGGGACAGGTGACAGGAGGGGAGACAGAGGGACAGGTGACAGGAGGAGACACAGAGGGACAGGTGACAGGAGGAGACACAGAGGGACAGGTGACAGGAGGGGAGACAGAGGGACAGGTGACAGGAGGAGACACAGAGGGACAGGTGACAGGAGGGGACACAGAGGGACAGGTGACAGGAGGGGAGACAGAGGGACAGGTGACAGGAGGGGACACAGAGGGACAGGTGACAGGAGGGGACACAGAGGGACAGGTGTCAGGAGGGGACATAGAGGGACAGGTGACAGGAGGGGAGACAGAGGGACAGGTGACAGGAGGGGAGACAGAGGGACAGGTGACAGGAGGGGACACAGAGGGACAGGTGACAGTAGGGGACACAGAGGGACAGGTGACAGGAGGAGACACAGAGGGACAGGTGACAGGAGGAGACACAGAGGGACAGGTGACAGGAGGGGAGACAGAGGGACAGGTGACAGGAGGGGACACAGAGGGACAGGTGACAGGAGGAGACACAGAGGGACAGGTGACAGGAGGAGACACAGAGGGACAGGTGACAGGCTGCATGGGGGGACACAGAGGGACGGGTGACAGGAGGAGACACAGAGGGGCAGGTGACAGGAGGGGACACAGAGGGACAGGTGACAGGAGGGGACACAGAGGGACAGGTGACAGGACAGGAGGGGACACAGAGGGACAGGAGGGGAGGGGACACAGAGGGACAGGTGAAAGGAGGAGACACAGAGGGACAGGTGACAGGAGGGGACACAGAGGGACAGGTGACAGGAGGGGACACAGAGGGACAGGTGACAGGAGGAGACACAGAGGGACAGGTGACAGGAGGGGACACAGAGGGACAGGTGACAGGCTGCATGGGGGGACACAGAGGGACGGGTGACAGGAGGAGACACAGAGGGACAGGTGACAGGAGGGGACACAGAGGGACAGGTGACAGGAGGGGAGACAGAGGGACAGGTGACAGGACAGGAGGAGACACAGAGGGACAGGTGACAGGAGGAGACACAGAGGGACAGGTGACAGGACAGGAGGAGACACAGAGGGACAGGTGACAGGAGGGGACACAGAGGGACAGGTGACAGGAGGAGACACAGAGGGACAGGTGACAGGAGGAGACACAGAGGGACAGGTGACAGGAGGGGGCACAGAGGGACAGGTGACAGGAGGAGACACAGAGGGACAGGTGACAGGAGGGGACACAGAGGGACAGGTGACAGGAGGAGACACAGAGGGACAGGTGACAGGAGGAGACACAGAGGGACAGGTGACAGGAGGGGACACAGAGGGACAGGTGACAGGACAGGAGGAGACACAGAGGGACAGGTGACAGGAGGGGACACAGAGGGACAGGTGACAGGACAGGAGGAGACACAGAGGGACAGGTGACAGGAGGAGACACAGAGGGACAGGTGACAGGACAGGAGGAGACACAGAGGGACAGGTGACAGGAGGGGACACAGAGGGACAGGTGACAGGAGGGGACACAGAGGGACAGGTGACAGGAGGGGACACAGAGGGACAGGTGACAGGAGGAGACACAGAGGGACAGGTGACAGGAGGAGACACAGAGGGACAGGTGACAGGAGGGGACACAGAGGGACAGGTGACAGGAGGGGACACAGAGGGACAGGTGACAGGAGGGGAAACAGAGGGACAGGTGACAGGAGGAGACACAGAGGGACAGGTGACAGGAGGGGACACAGAGGGACAGGTGACAGGAGGAGACACAGAGGGACAGGTGACAGGAGGGGACACAGAGGGACAGGTGACAGGAGGGGACACAGAGGGACAGGTGACAGGAGGAGACACAGAGGGACAGGTGACAGGAGGAGACACAGAGGGACAGGTGACAGGAGAGGAGACAGAGGGACAGGTGACAGGAGGAGACACAGAGGGGCAGGTGACAGGAGGAGACACAGAGGGACAGGTGACAGGAGGGGAGACAGAGGGACAGGTGACAGGAGGGGACACAGGGGGACAGGTGACAGGAGGGGACACAGAGGGACAGGTGACAGGAGGGGAGACAGAGGGACAGGTGACAGGAGGAGACACAGAGGGACAGGTGACAGGAGGAGACACAGAGGGACAGGTGACAGGAGGGGAGACAGAGGGACAGGTGACAGGAGGAGACACAGAGGGACAGGTGACAGGAGGGGACACAGAGGGACAGGTGTCAGGAGGGGACATAGAGGGACAGGTGACAGGAGGGGAGACAGAGGGACAGGTGACAGGAGGGGAGACAGAGGGACAGGTGACAGGAGGGGACACAGAGGGACAGGTGACAGGAGGGGACACAGAGGGACAGGTGACAGGAGGAGACACAGAGGGACAGGTGACAGGAGGAGACACAGAGGGACAGGTGACAGGAGGGGGCACAGAGGGACAGGTGACAGGAGGGGAGACAGAGGGACAGGTGACAGGAGGGGACACAGAGGGACAGGTGACAGGAGGAGACACAGAGGGACAGGTGACAGGAGGAGACACAGAGGGACAGGTGACAGGCTGCATGGGGGGACACAGAGGGACGGGTGACAGGAGGAGACACAGAGGGGCAGGTGACAGGAGGGGACACAGAGGGACAGGTGACAGGAGGGGACACAGAGGGACAGGTGACTGGAGGGGACACAGAGGGACAGGTGACAGGAGGAGACACAGAGGGACAGGTGACAGGAGGGGACACAGAGGGACAGGTGACAGGCTGCATGGGGGGACACAGAGGGACGGGTGACAGGAGGAGACACAGAGGGACAGGTGACAGGAGGGGACACAGAGGGACAGGTGACAGGAGGGGAGACAGAGGGACAGGAGGGGAGGGGACACAGAGGGACAGGTGACAGGAGTGGACACAGAGGGACAGGTGACAGGAGGGGACACAGAGGGACAGGTGACAGGAGGGGACACAGAGGGACAGGTGACAGGAGGAGACACAGAGGGACAGGTGACAGGAGGGGACACAGAGGGACAGGTGACAGGCTGCATGGGGGGACACAGAGGGACGGGTGACAGGAGGAGACACAGAGGGACAGGTGACAGGAGGGCACACAGAGGGACAGGTGACAGGAGGGGAGACAGAGGGACAGGTGACAGGACAGGAGGAGACACAGAGGGACAGGTGACAGGAGGAGACACAGAGGGACAGGTGACAGGACAGGAGGAGACACAGAGGGACAGGTGACAGGAGGGGACACAGAGGGACAGGTGACAGGAGGAGACACAGAGGGACAGGTGACAGGAGGAGACACAGAGGGACAGGTGACAGGAGGGGGCACAGAGGGACAGGTGACAGGAGGAGACACAGAGGGACAGGTGACAGGAGGGGACACAGAGGGACAGGTGACAGGAGGAGACACAGAGGGACAGGTGACAGGAGGAGACACAGAGGGACAGGTGACAGGAGGGGACACAGAGGGACAGGTGACAGGCTACATGGGGGGACACAGAGGGACAGGTGACAGGAGGAGACACAGAGGGACAGGTGACAGGAGGGGGCACAGAGGGACAGGTGACAGGAGGAGACACAGAGGGACAGGTGACAGGAGGGGACACAGAGGGACAGGTGACAGGAGGAGACACAGAGGGACAGGTGACAGGAGGAGACACAGAGGGACAGGTGACAGGAGGAGACACAGAGGGACAGGTGACAGGAGGAGACACAGGGGGACAGGTGACAGGAGGAGACACAGAGGGACAGGTGACAGGAGGAGACACAGAGGGACAGGTGACAGGAGGGGACACAGAGGGACAGGTGACAGGCTACATGGGGGGACACAGAGGGACAGGTGACAGGAGGAGACACAGAGGGACAGGTGACAGGACAGGAGGAGACACAGAGGGACAGGTGACAGGAGGGGACACAGAGGGACAGGTGACAGGAGGGGACACAGAGGGACAGGTGACAGGAGGGGACACAGAGGGACAGGTGACAGGAGGAGACACAGAGGGACAGGTGACAGGAGGAGACACAGAGGGACAGGTGACAGGAGGGGACACAGAGGGACAGGTGACAGGAGGGGACACAGAGGGACAGGTGACAGGAGGGGAAACAGAGGGACAGGTGACAGGAGGAGACACAGAGGGACAGGTGACAGGAGGGGACACAGAGGGCAGGTGACAGGAGGAGACACAGAGGGACAGGTGACAGGAGGGGACACAGAGGGACAGGTGACAGGACAGGAGGAGACACAGAGGGACAGGTGACAGGAGGGGACACAGAGGGACAGGTGACAGGAGGAGACACAGAGGGACAGGTGACAGGAGGGGGCACAGAGGGACAGGTGACAGGACAGGAGGAGACACAGAGGGACAGGTGACAGGAGGGGACACAGAGGGACAGGTGACAGGAGGGGACACAGAGGGACAGGTGACAGGAGGAGACACAGAGGGACAGGTGACAGGAGGAGACACAGAGGGACAGGTGACAGGGGGAGACACAGAGGGACAGGTGACAGGAGGGGACACAGAGGGACAGGTGACAGGAGGGGACACAGAGGGACAGGTGACAGGAGGAGACACAGAGGGACAGGTGACAGGAGGAGACACAGAGAGACAGGTGACAGGAGGGGACACAGAGGGACAGGTGACAGGAGGGGACACAGAGGGACAGGTGACAGGAGGGGACACAGAGGGACAGGTGACAGGAGGAGACACAGAGGGACAGGTGACAGGAGGGGACACAGAGGGACAGGTGACAGGAGGGGACACAGAGGGACAGGTGACAGGAGGGGACACAGAGGGACAGGTGACAGGAGGGGACACAGAGGGAGAGGTGAAAGGAGGAGACACAGAGGGACAGGTGACAGGAGGGGACACAGAGGGACAGGTGACAGACTGCATGGGGGGGGCCCTCTATATGTCACATTGGGTTATTACAGAGCGCCCCCTAGTGTAGCAGGGCCCCACACACCAGGCTACGTGACTCCTGGCCCAGAGGTGTGGCTCATTCATTGCCCATTCCCCTGCAGCAGATCTCTCTTCCCTCCTTTCCTCCGGTGATGATGTCACCACATCCGGCCTGACAGCAAATCCGCCGGCACAGCCACGAGAGAGGAGCGACTGCTGGGGGGGGGGGGGAGCAACAGGGATTATGGGATTATGGGCATGCTACTGGAAAGGGGGCAAAATAAGTGGGGGGCATGCTACTGGAAAGGGGGCAATATAAGTGGGGGCATGCTACTGGAAAGGGGGCAATATAAGTGGGGGGCATGCTACTGGAAAGGGGGCAATATAAGTGGGGGCATGCTACTGGAAAGGGGGCAATATAAGTGGGGGGCATGCTACTGGAAAGGGGGCAATATAAGTGGGGGGCATACTACAGGAAAGGGGGCAATATAAGTGGGGGCATGCTACTGGAAAGGGGGCAATATAAGTGGGAGTATGCTACTGGAAAGGGGGCAATATAAGTGGGGGCATGCTACTGGAAAGGGGGCAATATAAGTGGGAGTATGCTACTGGAAAGGGGGCAATATAAGTGGGGGGCATGCTACTGGAAAGGGGGCAATATAAGTGGGGGGCATACTACAGGAAAGGGGGCAATATAAGTGGGGGCATGCTACTGGAAAGGGGGCAATATAAGTGGGAGTATGCTACTGGAAAGGGGGCAATATAAGTGGGGGGCATGCTACTGGAAAGGGGGCAATATAAGTGGGGGGCATGCTACTGGAAAGGGGGCAATATAAGTGGGGGGCATGCTACTGGAAAGGGGGCAATATAAGTGGGAGTATGCTACTGGAAAGGGGGCAATATAAGTGGGGGGCATGCTACTGGAAAGGGGGCAATATAAGTGGGGGGCATGCTACTGGAAAGGGGGCAATATAAGTGGGGGGCATGCTACTGGAAAGGGGGCAATATAAGTGGGGGGCATACTACAGGAAAGGGGGCAATATAAGTGGGGGCATGCTACTGGAAAGGGGGCAATATAAGTGGGAGTATGCTACTGGAAAGGGGGCAATATAAGTGGGGGGCATGCTACTGGAAAGGGGGCAATATAAGTGGGGGGCATGCTACTGGAAAGGGGGCAATATAAGTGGGGGGCATGCTACTGGAAAGGGGGCAATATAAGTGGGGGGCATGCTACTGGAAAGGGGGCAATATAAGTGGGAGTATGCTACTGGAAAAGGGGCAATATAAGTGGGAGTATGCTAATGGAAAGGGGGCAATATAAGTGGGGGGGCATGCTACTGGAAAGGGGGCAATATAAGTGGGGGCATGCTACTGGAAAGGGGGCAATATAAGTGGGGGGGCATGCTACTGGAAAGGGGGCAATATAAGTGTGGGGGGCATGCTACTGGAAAGGGGGCAATATAAGTGGGGGTATACTGCAGGAATGGGGGCAATATAAGTGGGGGTATACTGCAGGAATGGGGGCAATATAAGTGGGGGTATACTGCAGGAATAGGGGCAGGTTGCAGGAAAGATTCCTACACAGGGGGCTGGGGTTAGGTTGGGACTCAAACTTTAATTTATCCCCCCCCCCACCCCACCCCCTCCTTTACCGGTGCCTGGAGATAATTGTTCCTGTGGAATTGGTCCCTGGTCACTGAAGGGGTGGGGGCCCTAATTACTGTTTCTTCATCCCCCCCTCCCGGACCCCCCACATTATCTCTGCGACTACTGGGACCCGGATACATAATGGACGTCACTTACTGAGATTTCTAAGAATTTTTTGGTCATTTTGTATCTTTTGGCTTCGTATTTTGTCGCCACAATCTTCGATTTTTCCAAAAACTCCTTTTTTACCTGATGATACAAAGAACAAAGGAAAAAACAGAAAGTTTTCTGGATGAAGGTCGGCACATTGGACCAATGACACAGAACCAGAATTACAACGAAGAAGAAAAGTAAGAAAACACTTCCTGCACCTTCATGCTGTAATGTTACACGTAAAAATCCCCCTCCCCCACGGGTCTCCGGGAGGGGCTAATGAAAGGGGCGGCACCAGTGTGACCCACACAGGTCTCTCAGGTTTTAGGTTCTGAAATATTATCCATTGTACGAGCCTCTGTAATGTTACAGCCAGTGACAGGACCCCATAGAGTCCTACTAATTGAATGCCCTTATTTAACCTCTTCAGGACTCAGCCCTTTTTTGTTTTTTTGTATCCAGGGGGGCGGCGATCAGCCATCCAAGATGGCGGCACCCATTGAATGGTAAGTTAGGTGAACCGGACCATGGCACTTCAGTGCAAGCATTGCCTGCACTGACCGTGGCGGTAACAGGCAGGTGTCAGCTGTATTATACAGCTGACACCCGCTGTGTATGGAGAGTGCTCAGCCCGTGTGCTCTCCCCATACAACCCCTGGTAGGGTTAAGCTACAAATAGTTTCCCCCACATCCCCATAAAATCAACTTTGTTATCTAACCAGGCATCCAGCCAAATCAAATTCCTAATTCAGAACTTCATTTCATGTGATTTCATCTAAGGTCCTTTACCCACTAACAATTGCAGAATCTACCCCACGTATATGTCTGATCTCATGAAATCACAGCAGCCTCCGTGGACTTCTACTACTCTCCATCCTCTATGGAGGCTGCTGTGATTTCATGAGATCAGACATATACGTGGGGTAGATTCTGCAAATGTTAGTGGGTAAAGGACCTTAGATTACATCACCCTGGTCACATAACATGAAGTTCTGAATGGTGAGAAGGAGCCATGGGACATGGAGAGGAGTTTCAGGACTTGGCAGAGCAGGACACGGCCGCTCCGACTAACAGCCAGGAAGATAAGGAAGTGGATTTTATGGAGATGTAAAAGAAATTGATTTTAGCTAAAAGGAAAATGTTCTTTAGATTATCGGGCTCTGTGGGAACACATGTGGTGACAGGTTGTCCTTAAGAAACAACTACTATAGATATCAGACCAGTGAGATGGTGACACCCCCCCCCCCCCATGGCTTGGGTGGTCATCACTTACGCTGAAAGAAGTGTTGAATCTACCCAGATGCCAGAAGATACTAAATAACTAATATATTTGCTATAACTGCAGTATGTGGGGCGGGGGGGCATCTATTGAGGTCCAGACACTTTTCCATGACCTGGAATTCTCAATTAGTTCATTAATAAGTAAAACATAGACAAATATTTTAGGATCAGAGTCAGAAGTTCTCAGTCGTGTTCAGCAACTATATAACTGATAGGGAACGAGGCGATTATCTGAGTGACACCGACTTTTCACAGATGTCACCTGCAGAAAAAGAAACGCTCCAAGCACCGATTACTCTCCAACTTTTGGAGAAGATGTTTAGGGTTTCGTATTCACAGATAAGACAAATATTATATTATATATTATTATACAGATACTAAAGAAAGAAAGAGACAGGAGATCTCACAGATCTGCACAAAGGCGCAAACATTGTAGCCAAATTGTTACACAGAAGACTTCAAAGTGATCAGTAAGATCCTCATAGCGCAATCCTCAGACTAAGGTGCAAATTACCCGAGAGGGGGAGACTGAAACCCCCCAGAAAATTAAGAAATATGAAAATAAATTCCAGTGTTAATTGTGGTTAATTCAATACATGGGAAATCCGGACTTTTTTCTTTGTATTTAATTATTTTATTTTATTTTACTCTACTTTGTTTTTGTTTGCTTCTTATATCTTTACTTTGCTTTTTTTTCGTTGTCTTTGTTCCCCTCTTGCCGGTGAATGTGGGTGGGCTTGGGAGGGGTAATCAGGTGTGTAGGAGGAATAAAAAACTTGGGGTAATTACGGCTTATGATGTTTTTTTTTATTTTCTGCATTTTTTGTCTTTTTTTTGTATTATATTGTTTGTCAAAAGAAAATAAAGATTATTTTAATTGAAAGAAAAAAACTCAATCATTGTGGCAGATTTATCAACCTGTAGAAAGGTCGTGAAAACTCCATCTACCAACAGTAAGTGACACGTGAATGTGACGCTCCCGGACGCTGGCAGATTCCTGGTGCTGCGCAGATCTGGTGCAGTGTAACTTTATAAACCCCCACCCCCATCGGGGGTTACAGATATACACATGTATTACACTACAATTAGCAGTGGTCATTCTCCTTAGTAAGGTCCTCGGGTGGCCCTGGTGGTCCCACGTGTAGACCCAGTAACAAGCGGATAGTGTTTGGCGTCACTCACCTCGTTTGCGTGCGTCTGTATGGGGAGGCTCGCCTGCAGCCCGTGTTCAATGTGTTCATACTTGAATCCATAGGTACAGTGATGGGAGATAACCGCAGCCATAAATAATGATGCTAAGTGCAGGGCGGCCATTGTGAGTGCAAGCTCTGAGGGCTTCACCCTGCGATCATCCTCACCTGATTATATATCCACGTGCACCAACAATGGGGGGAGGGGGATCTGATCTCTGGTCACCCATTGCCTTCTGCAGGGTAACATGTGGCTCTGTCCTGGGTCCGGGTCCATGTGGTTCCGTCCTTTGGCAGTTCTCAGGTACAGAAGGGCTCAGACTCTTGGTGCTGGTTGCAGATAAATCCTCCTGCCGGGTTCTGCAGACGGATGTGGCGCTGTGTAACAGGACTTCTCCGGGTTCTGATCTCCGGGTCGTGTACTGAGCAGGTGAAGATGGTGAATGGGTTAACAAGAACCTTCTCCCTGCAATGTTTGGGCGCAGTCACACAATGGGCAGTAAATCTTATGGCTTGTAGGTGCCACGTGTTGTGCAGCTGATGCCACGGATGACCTGGTCCCCCTGCCACGTGTTACTACGTGTGAAGTCGTCCTGTGTACTTATTACATGAATAATCCCAAGTCTTCTCCTGAAAACTTTTCACATAATATATAAAATCACAGACGGAAGCGGTTTGAGGAATTCTGCAGATCTATTGCCCCTGCCCGGTCGGTTATAGTGTACAAGTGGGCGGGGTTTCTTACCGATGCACATCCATCTGGCGCAGTGTTTTGTCCAGGAGACATCATTGTGATTATACAGAGGGACTGGATCCCTTCTCTGTATTAGATGTTCATAATGAGGAGACCCCAATAATAGAGTATATCCCAATGCCCCCCATAACTTACCTTCCCCACGCTGGTACCTACAACGTATCCTCCCCAGTAGACAGGAAGGTTACGCAGTCACTGGGGCTCCACATCTCGGGTGCATTGTTCTGCCACAGCTATTTTAAGGGGTTAATATCTTAATGTTGTGACAGACCCTGATGTGGAATAATCACCCCCGTTCTATAACCCAGAGTAACCTAACCAGACACAACAATCACTAAACCCAACATGTCTCCCTGGAGGCTTTCCCCACAAGTTGAAAACATTAACATTATCATACAGTTCTGTTACATCATTGAGCACTTCATCGAATGTGACCATGGTGATGTCATCTAATGTCCTTTATCCACTAATATTTGCACAGTCTAACCCATGTATGTATCTCATCACATGAAATAACAGCAGCCTCCATGGAGGATGGGGAGGAGCAGAAGTGCATGGAGGCCGCAGTGATTTCATGTGATCATATATACGCTTGGGGTAGACTGTGCAAATGTTATCTTACATCACCCTGATCACAAGACGTGAAGTGCTGAAAAGGGAGACAAAGGCAGGGGACATGGGAAGGAGCCACAGTATCATAGTATCCTAGAATATAAGGCTGGAAAAAGACGCAAGTCCATCAAGTCCAACCTTTAAGAGTTAAATAAATGTTTTATCCCCATAACACGTGATATTACTGGTCTGCAGAAAGTCATCAAGGCCTCTCCATAACTGTACATAGAGTCGGCCATAACAACCTCCTGCGGCAGAGAGTTCCACAGTCTCACTGCTCTTACAGTAAAGAACCTTTGTCTATGGTGATGGTAGAAACTCCTCCCCTCTAGGTGTAGAGAATGTCCCCTGTCTATGGTGATGGTAGAACCTCCTCTCCTCTAGATGTAGAGGATTCCCCCTGTCTATGGTGATGGTAGAACCTCCTCTCCTCAAGGTGTAGAGGATGCCCCCTGCCTATGGTGATGGTAGAACCTCCTTTCCTCTAGGTGTAGAGGATGGCCCCTGTCTATGGTGATGGTAGAACCTCCTCTCCTCTAGGTGTAGAGGATTCCCCCTGTCTATGGTGATGGTAGAACCTCCTCTCCTCTAGGTGTAGAGGATGACCCCTGTCTATGGTGATGGTAGAACCTCCTCTCCTCTAGGTGTAGAGGATGTCCCCTGTCTATGGTGATGGTAGAACCTCCTCTCCTCTAGGTGTAGAGGATGCCCCCTGTCTATGGTGATGGTAGAACCTCCTCTCCTCTAGGTGTAGAGGATGCCCCCTGTCTATGGTGATGGTAGAACCCCCTCTCCTCCAGGTGTAGAGGATGCCCCCTGTCTATGGTGATGGTAGAACCCCCTCTCCTCCAGGTGTAGAGGATGTTCCCTGTCTATGGTGATGGTAGAACCTCCTCTCCTCTAGGCGTAGAGGATGTCCCCTGTCTATGGTGATGGTAGAGCCTCCACTTCTCTAGGTGTAGAGGATGCCCCTGTCTATGGTGATGGTAGAACCTCCTCTCCTCTAGGTGTAGAGGATGCTCCCTGTCTATAGTGATGGTATAACCTCATCTCCACTAGGTGTAGAGGATGCCCCCTGTCTATGGTGATGGTAGAACCTCCTCTCCTCTAGGTGTAGAGGTTTCTCCCAGTCTATGGTGATGGTAGAGATGGTAGAACCTCCTCTCCTCTAGGTGTAGAGGATGCCCCCTGTCTATGGTGATGGTAGAACCTCCTCTCCTCTAGGTGTAGAGGATGCCCCCTGTCTATGGTGATGGTAGATCCTCCTCTTCTCTAGGTGTAGAGGATGCCTCCTGTCTATGGTGATGGTAGAACCTCCTCTCCTCTAGGTGTAGAGGATGACCCCTGTCTATGGTGATGGTAGAACCTCCTCTCCTCTAGGTGTAGAGGATGCCCCCTGTGTATGGTGATGGTAGATCCTCCTCTCCTCTAGGTGTAGAGGATACCCCTGTCTATGGTGATGGTAGAACCTCCTCTCCTCTAGGTGTAGAGGATGCCCCCTGTCTATGATGATGGTAGAGCCTCCTCTCCTCTAGGTGTAGAGGATACCCCTGTCTATGGTGATGGTAGAACCTCCTCTCCTCTAGGTGTAGAGGATGCCCCCTGTCTATGGTGATGGTAGAACCCCCTCTCCTCCAGGTGTAGAGGATGTTCCCTGTCTATGGTGATGGTAGAACCTCCTCTCCTCTAGGCGTAGAGGAGGTCCCCTGTCTATGGTGATGGTAGAGCCTCCACTTCTCTAGGTGTAGAGGATGCCCCTGTCTATGGTGATGGTAGAACCTCCTCTCCTCTAGGTGTAGAAGATGCTCCCTGTCTATAGTGATGGTATAACCTCATCTCCACTAGGTGTAGAGGATGCCCCCTGTCTATGGTGATGGTAGTACCTCCTCTCCTCTAGGTGTAGAGGTTTCCCCCAGTCTATGGTGATGGTAGAGATGGTAGAACCTCCTCTCCTCTAGGTGTAGAGGATGCCCCCTGTCTATGGTAATGGTAGAACCTCCTCTCTTCTAGATGTAGAGGATGCCCCCTGTCTATGGTGATGGTAGATCCTCCTCTTCTCTAGGTGTAGAGGATGCCTCCTGTCTATGGTGATGGTAGAACCTCCTCTCCTCTAGGTGTAGAGGATGACCCCTGTCTATGGTGATGGTAGAACCTCCTCTCCTCTAGGTGTAGAGGATGCCCCCTGTGTATGGTGATGGTAGATCCTCCTCTCCTCTAGGTGTAGAGGATACCCCTGTCTATGGTGATGGTAGAACCTCCTCTCCTCTAGGTGTAGAGGATGCCCCCTGTCTATGGTGATGGTAGAACCCCCTCTCCTCCAGGTGTAGAGGATGTTCCCTGTCTATGGTGATGGTAGAACCTCCTCTCCTCTAGGTGTAGAGGATGTCCCCTGTCTATGGTGATGGTAGAACCTCCTCTCCTCTAGGTGTAGAGGATGCCCCTGTCTATGGTGATGGTAGAACCTCCTCTCCTCTAGGTGTAGAGGATGCTCCCTGTCTATAGTGATGGTATAACCTCATCTCCACTAGGTGTAGAGGATGCCCCCTGTCTATGGTGATGGTAGAACCTCCTCTCCTCTAGGTGTAGAGGTTTCCCCCAGTCTATGGTGATGGTAGAGATGGTAGAACCTCCTCTCCTCTAGGTGTAGAGGATGCCCCCTGTCTATGGTAATGGTAGAACCTCCTCTCTTCTAGATGTAGAGGATGCCCCCTGTCTATGGTGATGGTAGAACCTCCTCTCCTCTAGGTGTAGAGGATTTCCCCTGTCTATGGTGATGGTAGAACCTCCTCTCCTCTAGGTGTAGAGGTTTCCCCCAGTCTATGGTGATGGTAGAGATGGTAGAACCTCCTCTCCTCTAGGTGTAGAGGATGCCCCCTGTCTATGGTAATGGTAGAACCTCCTCTCTTCTAGATGTAGAGGATGCCCCCTGTCTATGGTGATGGTAGAACCTCCTCTCCTCTAGGTGTAGAGGATGTCCCCTGTCTATGGTGATGGTAGAACCTCCTCTCCTCTAGATGTAGAGGATGCACCCTGTCTATGGTGATGGTAGAACCTCCTCTCCTCTAGGTGTAGAGGATGTCCCTTGTCTATGGTGATGGTATAACCTCCTCTCCACTAGGTGTAGAGGATGTCCCCTGTCTATGGTGATGGTAGAACCTCCTCTCCTCTAGGTGTAGAGGATGCCCCCTGTCTATGGTGATAGTAGAACCTCCTCTCCACTAGGTGTAGAGGATGCCCCCTGTCTATGGTGATGGTAGAACCTCCTCTCCTCTAGGTGTAGAGGATGACCCCTGTCTGTGGTGATGATAGAACCTCCTCTCCTCTAGGTGTAGAGGATGCCCCCTGTCTACGGTGATGGTATAACCTCATCTCCTCTGGGTGTATAGGATGTCCACAGTCTATGGTGATAGTAGAACCTACTCTCCACTAGGTGTAGAGGATGCCCCCTGTCTATGGTGATAGTAGAACCTCCTCTCCTCTAGGTGTAGAGGATGCCCCCTGTCTATGGTGATGGAAGAACCTCCTCTCCTCTAGGTGTAGAGGATGCCTCCTGTCTATGGTGATGGTAGAACCTCCTCTCCTCTAGGTGTAGAGGATGTCCCCTGTCTATGGTGATGGTAGAACCTCCTCTCCTCTAGGTGTAGAGGATACCCCCTGTCTATGGTGATGGTAGAACCTCCTCTCCTCTAGGTGTAGAGGATACCCCCTGCCTATGGTGATAGTAGAACCACCTCTCCTCCAGGAGTAGAGGTAGCCCCCTGTCTATGTTGATGGTAGAACCTCATCTCCTCTAGGTGTAGAGGATGCCCCCTGTCTATGGTGATGATAGAACCTCCTCTCCTCTAGGTGTAGAGGATGCTCCCTGTCTAAGGTAATGGTAGAACCTCCTCTCCTCTAGGTGTAGAGGATGCCCTATGTCTATGGTGATGGTAGAACCTCCTCTCCTCTAGGTGTAGATGATGCCCCCTGTCTATGGTGATGGTAGAACCTCCTTTAGGTGTAGAGGATGCCCCCTGTCCATGGTGATCTTAGATCCTCCTCTCCTCTAGGTGTAGAGGATATCCCCTGTCTATGGTGATGGTAGATCCTCCTCTCCTCTAGGTGTAGAGGATATCCCCTGTCTATGGTGATGGTAGAACCTCCTCTCCTCTAGGTGTAGAGGATGCCCCCTGTCTATGGTGATGGTAGAACCTCCTCTTCTCTAGGTGTAGAGGATGCCCCCTGTCTATGGTGATGGTAGAACCTCCTCTCCTCTAGGTGTAGATGATGCCCCCTGTCTATGGTGATGGTAGATCCTCCCTTAGGTGTAGAGGATGCCCCCTGTCCATGGTGATCTTAGATCCTCCTCTCCTCTAGGTGTAGAGGATGTCCCCTGTCTATGGTGATGGTGGAACCTCCTCTCCTCTAGGTGTAGAGGATATCCCCTCTCTATGGTGATGGTAGATCCTCCTCTCCTCTAGGTGTAGAGGATACCCCCTGTCTATGGTGATGGTAGAACCTCCTCTCCTCTAGGTGTAGAGAATACCCCTTGTCTATGGTGATGGTAGAACCTCCTCTCCTCTAGGTGTAGAGGATGCTCCCTGTCTATGGTGATGGTAGAACCTCCTCTCCTCTAGGTGTAGAGGATGCCCCTGTCTATGGTGATGGTAGAACCTCCTCTCCTCTAGGTGTAGAGGATGCTCCCTGTCTATGGTGATGGTAGAACCTCCTCTCCTCTAGGTGTAGAGGATGCCCCCTGTCTATGGTGATGGTAGAACCTCCTCTCCTCTAGGTGTAGAGGATGCACCTGTCTATGGTGATGGTAGAACCTCCTCTCCTCTAGGTGTGGAGGATGCCCCCTGTCTATGGTGATGGTAGAACCTCCTCTCCTCTAGGTGTAGAGGATGCCCCCTGTCTATGGTGATGGAAGAACCTCCTCTCCTCTAGGTGTAGAGGATGCCTCCTGTCTATGGTGATGGTAGAACCTCCTCTCCTCTAGGTGTAGAGGATGTCCCCTGTCTATGGTGATGGTAGAACCTCCTCTCCTCTAGGTGTAGAGGATACCCCCTGTCTATGGTGATGGTAGAACCTCCTCTCCTCTAGGTGTAGAGGATACCCCCTGCCTATGGTGATAGTAGAACCACCTCTCCTCCAGGAGTAGAGGTAGCCCCCTGTCTATGTTGATGGTAGAACCTCATCTCCTCTAGGTGTAGAGGATGCCCCCTGTCTATGGTGATGATAGAACCTCCTCTCCTCTAGGTGTAGAGGATGCTCCCTGTCTAAGGTAATGGTAGAACCTCCTCTCCTCTAGGTGTAGAGGATGCCCTATGTCTATGGTGATGGTAGAACCTCCTCTCCTCTAGGTGTAGATGATGCCCCCTGTCTATGGTGATGGTAGAACCTCCTTTAGGTGTAGAGGATGCCCCCTGTCCATGGTGATCTTAGATCCTCCTCTCCTCTAGGTGTAGAGGATATCCCCTGTCTATGGTGATGGTAGATCCTCCTCTCCTCTAGGTGTAGAGGATATCCCCTGTCTATGGTGATGGTAGAACCTCCTCTCCTCTAGGTGTAGAGGATGCCCCCTGTCTATGGTGATGGTAGAACCTCCTCTCCTCTAGGTGTAGAGGATGCCCCCTGTCTATGGTGATGGTAGAACCTCCTCTCCTCTAGGTGTAGATGATGCCCCCTGTCTATGGTGATGGTAGATCCTCCCTTAGGTGTAGAGGATGCCCCCTGTCCATGGTGATCTTAGATCCTCCTCTCCTCTAGGTGTAGAGGATGTCCCCTGTCTATGGTGATGGTGGAACCTCCTCTCCTCTAGGTGTAGAGGATATCCCCTCTCTATGGTGATGGTAGATCCTCCTCTCCTCTAGGTGTAGAGGATACCCCCTTTCTATGGTGATGGTAGAACCTCCTCTCCTCTAGGTGTAGAGAATACCCCTTGTCTATGGTGATGGTAGAACCTCCTCTCCTCTAGGTGTAGAGGATGCTCCCTGTCTATGGTGATGGTAGAACCTCCTCTCCTCTAGGTGTAGAGGATGCCCCTGTCTATGGTGATGGTAGAACCTCCTCTCCTCTAGGTGTAGAGGATGCTCCCTGTCTATGGTGATGGTAGAACCTCCTCTCCTCTAGGTGTAGAGGATGCCCCCTGTCTATGGTGATGGTAGAACCTCCTCTCCTCTAGGTGTAGAGGATGCACCTGTCTATGGTGATGGTAGAACCTCCTCTAGGTGTAGAGGATGCCCCCTGTCTATGGTGATGGTAGAACCTCCTCTCCTCTAGGTGTAGAGGATGTCCCCTGTGTATGGTGATGATAGAACCGCCTCTCCGCTAGGTGTAATGGATGCCCCCTGTCTATGGTGATGGTTGAACCTCCTCTCCTCTAGGTGTAGAGGATGCCCCCTGTCTATGGTGATGGTAGAACCTCCTCTCCTCTAGGTGTAGAGGATGCCCCCTGTCTATGGTGATGATAGAACCTCCTCTCCTCTAAGTGTAGAGGATGCCCCCTGTCTATGGTGATGGTAGAACCTCCTCTCCTCTAGGTGTAGAGGATGCCCCCTGTCTATGGTGATGGCAGAACCTCCTCTCCTCTAGGTGTAGAGGATGTCTCCTGTCTATGGTGATGGTAGAACCTCCTCTCCTCTAGGTGTGGAGGATGCCCCCTGTCTATGGTGATGGTAGAACCTCCTCTCCTCTAGGTGTAGAGGATGTCGCCTGTCTATGGTGATGGTAGAACCTCCTCTCCTCTAGGTGTAGATGATGTCGCCTGTCTATGGTGATGGTAGAACCTCCTCTCCTCTAGGTGTGGAGGATGCCCCCTGTCTATGGTGATGGTATATCCTCCTCTCCTCTACGTGTAGAGGATGCCCCCTGTCTATGGTGATGGTAGAACCTTCTCTCCTCTAGGCTTAATGGATGCCCCCTGTCTATGGTGATGGTAGAACCTCCTCTCCTCTAGGTGTAGATGATGCCCCCTGTCTATGGTGAAGGTAGAGCCTCCTCTCCTCTAGGTGTAGAGGATGTCCCCTGTCTATGGTGATGGTAGAACCTCCTCTCCTCTAGGTGTAGAGGATGCCTCCTGTCTATGGTGATGGTAGAACCTCCTCTCCTCTAGGTGTAGAGGATGACCCCTGTCTATGGTGATGGTAGAACCTCCTCTCCTCTTGGTGTAGAGGATGCCCCCTGTGTATGGTGATGGTAGATCCTCCTCTCCTCTAGGTGTAGAGGATACCCCTGTCTATGGTGTTGGTAGAACCTCCTCTCCTCTAGGTGTAGAGGATGCCCCCTGTCTATGGTGATGGTAGAACCCCCTCTCCTCCAGGTGTAGAGGATGTTCCCTGTCTATGGTGATGGTAGAACCTCCTCTCCTCTAGGTGTAGAGGATGTCCCCTGTCTATGGTGATGGTAGAACCTCCTCTCCTCTAGGTGTAGAGGATGCCCCTGTCTATGGTGATGGTAGAGCCTCCACTTCTCTAGGTGTAGAGGATGCCCCTGTCTATGGTGATGGTAGAACCTCCTCTCCTCTAGGTGTAGAGGATGCTCCCTGTCTATAGTGATGGTATAACCTCATCTCCACTAGGTGTAGAGGATGCCCCCTGTCTATGGTGATGGTAGAACCTCCTCTCCTCTAGGTGTAGAGGTTTCCCCCAGTCTATGGTGATGGTAGAGATGGTAGAACCTCCTCTCCTCTAGGTGTAGAGGATGCCCCCTGTCTATGGTAATGGTAGAACCTCCTCTCTTCTAGATGTAGAGGATGCCCCCTGCCTATGGTGATGGTAGAACCTCCTCTCCTCTAGGTGTAGAGGATGTCCCCTGTCTATGGTGATGGTAGAACCTCCTCTCCTCTAGGTGTAGAGGTTTCCCCCAGTCTATGGTGATGGTAGAGATGGTAGAACCTCCTCTCCTCTAGGTGTAGAGGATACCCCCTGTCTATGGTAATGGTAGAACCTCCTCTCTTCTAGATGTAGAGGATGCCCCCTGTCTATGGTGATGGTAGAACCTCCTCTCCTCTAGGTGTAGAGGATGTCCCCTGTCTATGGTGATGGTAGAACCTCCTCTCCTCTAGATGTAGAGGATGCACCCTGTCTATGGTGATGGTAGAACCTCCTCTCCTCTAGGTGTAGAGGATGTCCCTTGTCTATGGTGATGGTATAACCTCCTCTCCACTAGGTGTAGAGGATGCCCCCTGTCTATGGTGATGGTAGAACCTCCTCTCCTCTAGGTGTAGAGGATGCCCCCTGTCTATGGTGATAGTAGAACCTCCTCTCCACTAGGTGTAGAGGATGCCCCCTGTCTATGGTGATGGTAGAACCTCCTCTCCTCTAGGTGTAGAGGATGACCCCTTTCTGTGGTGATGATAGAACCTCCTCTCCTCTAGGTGTAGAGGATGCCCCCTGTCTATGGTGATGGTATAACCTCATCTCCTCTGGGTGTATAGGATGTCCACAGTCTATGGTGATAGTAGAACCTCCTCTCCACTAGGTGTAGAGGATGCCCCCTGTCTATGGTGATAGTAGAACCTCCTCTCTACTAGGTGTAGAGGATGCCCCCTGTCTATGGTGATGGAAGAACCTCCTCTCCTCTAGGTGTAGAGGATGCCTCCTGTCTATGGTGATGGTAGAACCTCCTCTCCTCTAGGTGTAGAGGATGTCCCCTGTCTATGGTGATGGTAGAACCTCCTCTCCTCTAGGTGTAGAGGATACCCCCTGTCTATGGTGATGGTAGAACCTCCTCTCCTCTAGGTGTAGAGGATACCCCCTGTCTATGGTGATGGTAGAACCTCCTCACCTCTAGGTGTAGAGGATGCCCCCTGTCTATGGTGATAGTAGAACCTCCTCACCTATAGGTGTAGAGGATGCCCCCTGTCTATGGTGATAGTAGAACCTCCTCACCTCTAGGTGTAGAGGATACCCCCTGTCTATGGTGATGGTAGAACCTCCTCTCCTCTAGGTGTAGAGGATGCCCCCTGTCTATGGTGATGGTAGAACCTCCTCACCTCTAGGTGTAGAGGATGCCCCCTGTCTATGGTGATGGTAGAACCTCCTCCAGGAGTAGAGGTAGCCCCCTGTCTATGTTGATGGTAGAACCTCATCTCCTCTAGGTGTAGAGGATGCCCCCTGTCTATGGTGATGATAGAACCTCCTCTCCTCTAGGTGTAGAGGATGCTCCCTGTCTAAGGTAATGGTAGAACCTCCTCTCCTCTAGGTGTAGAGGATGCCCTATGTCTATGGTGATGGTAGAACCTCCTCTCCTCTAGGTGTAGATGATGCCCCCTGTCTATGGTGATGGTAGAACCTCCTTTAGGTGTAGAGGATGCCCCCTGTCCATGGTGATCTTAGATCCTCCTCTCCTCTAGGTGTAGTGGATATCCCCTGTCTATGGTGATGGTAGATCCTCCTCTCCTCTAGGTGTAGTGGATATCCCCTGTCTATGGTGATGGTAGAACCCCCTCTCCTCTAGGTGTAGAGGATGCCCCCTGTCTATGGTGATGGTAGAACCTCCTCTCCTCTAGGTGTAGAGGATGCCCCCTGTCTATGGTGATGGTAGAACCTCCTCTCCTCTAGGTGTAGATGATGCCCCCTGTCTATGGTGATGGTAGATCCTCCCTTAGGTGTAGAGGATGCCCCCTGTCCATGGTGATCTTAGATCCTCCTCTCCTCTAGGTGTAGAGGATGTCCCCTGTCTATGGTGATGGTGGAACCTCCTCTCCTCTAGGTGTAGAGGATATCCCCTCTCTATGGTGATGGTAGATCCTCCTCTCCTCTAGGTGTAGAGGATACCCCCTGTCTATGGTGATGGTAGAACCTCCTCTCCTCTAGGTGTAGAGGATGCTCCCTGTCTATGGTGATGGTAGAACCTCCTCTCCTCTAGGTGTAGAGGATGCCCCTGTCTATGGTGATGGTAGAACCTCCTCTCCTCTAGGTGTAGAGGATGCCCCCTGTCTATGGTGATGGTAGAACCTCCTCTCCTCTAGGTGTAGATGATGCCCCCTGTCTATGGTGATGGTAGATCCTCCCTTAGGTGTAGAGGATGCACCCTGTCCATGGTGATCTTAGATCCTCCTCTCCTCTAGGTGTAGAGGATGTCCCCTGTCTATGGTGATGGTGGAACCTCCTCTCCTCTAGGTGTAGAGGATATCCCCTCTCTATGGTGATGGTAGATCCTCCTCTCCTCTAGGGGTAGAGGATACCCCCTGTCTATGTTGATGGTAGAACCTCCTCTCCTCTAGGTGTAGAGAATACCCCTTGTCTATGGTGATGGTAGAACCTCCTCTCCTCTAGGTGTAGAGGATGCTCCCTGTCTATGGTGATGGTAGAACCTCCTCTCCTCTAGGTGTAGAGGATGCCCCCTGTCTATGGTGATGGTAGAACCTCCTCTCCTCTAGGTGTAAAGGATGCTCCCTGTCTATGGTGATGGTAGAACCTCCTCTCCTCTAGGTGTAGAGGATGCTCCCTGTCTATGGTGATGGTAGAACCTCCTCTCCTCTAGGTGTAGAGGATGTCTCCTGTCTATGTTGATGGTAGAACCTCCTCTCCTCTAGGTGTAGAGGATGCACCTGTCTATGGTGATGGTAGAACCTCCTCTAGGTGTAGAGGATGCCCCCTGTCTATGGTGATGGTAGAACCTCCTCTCCTCTAGGTGTAGAGGATGTCCCCTGTGTATGGTGATGATAGAACCGCCTCTCCTCTAGGTGTAATGGATGCCCCCTGTCTATGGTGATGGTAGAACCTCCTCTCCTCTAGGTGTAGAGGATGCCCCCTGTCTATGGTGATGGTAGAACCTCCTCTCCTCTAGGTGTAGAGGATGCCCCCTGTCTATGGTGATGATAGAACCTCCTCTCCTCTAAGTGTAGAGGATGCCCCCTGTCTATGGTGATGGTAGAACCTCCTCTCCTCTAGGTGTAGAGGATGTCTCCTGTCTATGGTGATGGTAGAACCTCCTCTCCTCTAGGTGTGGAGGATGCCCCCTGTCTATGGTGATGGTAGAACCTCCTCTCCTCTAGGTGTAGAGGATGTCTCCTGTCTATGGTGATGGTAGAACCTCCTCTCCTCTAGGTGTGGAGGATGCCCCCTGTCTATGGTGATGGTAGAACCTCCTCTCCTCTAGGTGTAGAGGATGTCGCCTGTCTATGGTGATGGTAGAACCTCCTCTCCTCTAGGTGTGGAGGATGCCCCCTGTCTATGGTGATGGTATATCCTCCTCTCCTCTACGTGTAGAGGATGCCCCCTGTCTATGGTGATGGTAGAACCTTCTCTCCTCTAGGCTTAATGGATGCCCCCTGTCTATGGTGATGGTAGAACCTCCTCTCCTCTAGGTGTAGATGATGCCCCCTGTCTATGGTGAAGGTAGAGCCTCCTCTCCTCTAGGTGTAGAGGTTGTCCCCTGTCTATGGTGATGGTAGAACCTCCTCTCCTCTAGGTGTAGAGGATGCCCCCTGTCTATGGTGATGGTAGAACCTCCTCTCCTTTAGGTGTAGAGGATGCCCCCTGTCTATGGTGATGGTGGAACCTCCTCTCCTCTAGGCGTAGAGGATGTCGCCTGTCTATGGTGATGGTAGAACCTCCTCTCCTCTAGGTGTAGAGGATGTCCCCTGTCTATGGTGATGGTAGAACCTCCTCTACTCTAGGTGTAGATGATGCCCCCTGTCTATGGTGAAGGTAGAGCCTCCTCTCCTCTAGGTGTAGAGGATGTCCCCTGTCTATGGTGATGGTAGAATCGCCTCTCCTCTAGGCGTAGAGGATGCCCCCTGTCTATGGTGATGGTAGAATCGCCTCTCCTCTAGGCGTAGAGGATGCCCCCTGTCTATGGTGATGGTAGAATCGCCTCTCCTCTAGGTGCAGAGGATGCCACCTGTCTATGGTGATGGTAGGACCTCCTCTCCTCTAGGCGTAGAGGATGCCCCCTGTCTATGGTGATGGTAGAACCTCCTCTCCTCTAGGTGTGGAGGATGCCCCCTGTCTATGGTGATGGTAGAACCTCCTCTCCTCTAGGTGTAGAGGATGTCTCCTGTCTATGGTGATGGTAGAACCTCCTCTCCTCTAGGTGTGGAGGATGCCCCCTGTCTATGGTGATGGTAGAACCTCCTCTCCTCTAGGTGTAGAGGATGTCGCCTGTCTATGGTGATGGTAGAACCTCCTCTCCTCTAGGTGTGGAGGATGCCCCCTGTCTATGGTGATGGTATATCCTCCTCTCCTCTACGTGTAGAGGATGCCCCCTGTCTATGGTGATGGTAGAACCTTCTCTCCTCTAGGCTTAATGGATGCCCCCTGTCTATGGTGATGGTAGAACCTCCTCTCCTCTAGGTGTAGATGATGCCCCCTGTCTATGGTGAAGGTAGAGCCTCCTCTCCTCTAGGTGTAGAGGTTGTCCCCTGTCTATGGTGATGGTAGAACCTCCTCTCCTCTAGGTGTAGAGGATGCCCCCTGTCTATGGTGATGGTAGAACCTCCTCTCCTCTAGGTGTAGAGGATGCCCCCTGTCTATGGTGATGGTGGAACCTCCTCTCCTCTAGGCGTAGAGGATGTCGCCTGTCTATGGTGATGGTAGAACCTCCTCTCCTCTAGGTGTAGAGGATGTCCCCTGTCTATGGTGATGGTAGAACCTCCTCTACTCTAGGTGTAGATGATGCCCCCTGTCTATGGTGAAGGTAGAGCCTCCTCTCCTCTAGGTGTAGAGGATGTCCCCTGTCTATGGTGATGGTAGAATTGCCTCTCCTCTAGGCGTAGAGGATGCCCCCTGTCTATGGTGATGGTAGAATCGCCTCTCCTCTAGGTGCAGAGGATGCCCCCTGTCTATGGTGATGGTAGAACCTCCTCTCCTCTAGGTGTAGAGGATGCCCCCTGTCTATGGTGAAGGTAGAGCTTCCTCTCCTCTAGGTGTAGAGGATGTCCCCTGTCTATGGTGATGGTAGAATCACCTCTCCTCTAGGCGTAGAGGATGCCCCCTGTCTATGGTGATGGTAGAATCGCCTCTCCTCTAGGTGCAGAGGATGCCACCTGTCTATGGTGATGGTAGGACCTCCTCTCCTCTAGGTGTAGAGGATGCCCCCTGTCTATGGTGATGGTAGAACCTCCTCTCCTCTAGGTGTAGAGGATGCCCCTGTCTATGGTGATGGTAGAACCTCCTCTCCTCTAGGTGTAGAGGATGCCTCCTGTCTATGGTGATGGTAGAACCTCCTCTCCTCTAGGCGTAGAGGATGCCCCCTGTCTATGGTGATGGTAGAACCTCCTCTCCTCTAGGTGTAGAGGATGCCCCCTGTCTATGGTGATGGTAGACCCTCCTCTCCTGTAGGCGCATAGGATGCCCCCTTGTCCTGGTCACAGGCCTTGGTATAAAAAGATCTTTGGAGAGATCCTTGTACTGTCCGTTCAGGTATTTGTACATTGTAATGAGGTCTCCCCTCAGTCGTCTTTTTTCTAAACTGAATAATCCCAAATTTTGTAATCTGTCAGTGTATTCTAGTTCCCCCATTCCCCTAATAATCCTGGCTGCTCTCCTCTGCACCCATTCCAGCTCTACTATATCCTTTTTATACACTGGTGCCCAAAACTGTACACAATATTCCATGTGTGGTCTGACCAGGGATTTGTATAAGGGCAGAACTATGTCTTTATCATGAGAATCTATTCCTCTCTTGATACATCCCATAATGTTATTTGCTTTAGCAGCAGCCACCTGGCTCTGGTCACTAAAATTAAGTTTACCATCCACCAATACGCCCAAGTCCTTTTCAGCTTCAGTTTTACTAAGTAATTGACCGTTTAGAACATAATTATACTTTTTGTTTCCATGGCCCAAGTGCATAACTTTACATTTATCTACATGAAACCTCATCAACCATTTCTCTGCCCATCCCTCAAGCTTCCACAAATCCCTCTGTAATGCTAAACTATCGACCTCAGTATTTATTACTTTACACAGCTTAGTATCATCTGCAAATATTGAAACTTGACTGTGTAAACCCACTACAAGGTCATTAATAAAAATATTAAAAAGAAGTGGCCCCAATACTGACCCCTGTGGCACTCCACTGGTAACATCAACCCAATCTGAGAATGTGCCATTAATGACGACCCTCTGTTTTCTATCACTAAGCCAATTACTTACCCAGATACACAGATTTTCTCCTATTCCCAGCAGTCTCATTTTATATACCAACCTTTTATGTGGCACGGTGTCAAATGCCTTTGAAAAGTCCAGATATACAACATCCACAGCGTCCCCCAGATCCAGTCTGGGACTTACCTCCTCGTAGAAACCAATCAGATTAGTCTGACAGGACCGATCTCTCATAAACCCATGCTGACGCTGGGTTATAAGGTTGTGCACAGTGAGATACTCCAGGATAGCATGTCTAACAAACCCCTCAAATATTTTCCCCACCACAGCAGTTAGACTTACGGGTCTGTAGTTTCCAGGATCGCTATTTGATCCTTTTTTGTATATTGGTACCACATTTGCTATGCGCCATTCCTGTGGAACATAACCAGTCCTCAGGGAATCTTCAAATATTAAAAATAACGGTCTGTCTATCACCGTACATAATTCATGCAGAACCCGGGGGTGTATGCCATCTGGCCCAGGTGATTTATCTATCTTAGTGGTTGCGAGGCGGCGCCGTACCTCTTCCTGGGTTAAACTGTTGACATTCCAAAAAGAATTTACATTATTCCTCATTGTGTCTCCACCAGGGGATTTTCCTGGGTAAAGACAGTTGAGAAGGCGACATTCAGTAGATTGGCCCTTTCCACATCTCCTTCCACCATGACCCCCATGTTATTTCTAAGGGGACCCACACTCTCTGTTTTTAGTTTCTTATCATTTATATACTTGATGAATAATTTGGGATTATTTTTGCTCTCCCTGGCAATATTTCTTTCAGTCTCTATTTTTGCGGCCTTTATCTGTTTTTTACAGGATTTATTTTTCTCTCTATAATCCTGTAATGCCTCATCGCTACCTTCACATTTTAGCACCTTAAACGCTTTATCTTTCTTGCTTATTGCTTTCCTTATAAGACTAGTTAGCCACATAGGGTTTTTCTTGTTCCTTTTATACTTTTTCCCATAAGGTATGTGTTTCTCAGGACTTTTTCAGAATATATGAGAAAAAGTCCCATTTTTTGGGGGGGGGTTTGTCTTTGAGAAAATTATCCCAGTCTATGCCTTTAAGGTCTTCCCTTAGTTGCTGCCCTCCTGAAGTTTAGAGTGTTGGTTACCCCTTCACTAACGCTCTTAGTAAAGCGTAATACAAAATCAATGATATTATGATCACTATTCCCCAGGTTCCCCCCAACCTGTAGTTTTGATACCCTATCAGGTGTGTTGGTTAGGATAAGGTCCAGAAGTGCCCCCCCCCCCCTCTTGTTGGCTCCCGGACTAGTTGCGACAGGTAATTGTCTTTTGTTGTTGACAAGAACCTGCTACCTTTGAAGGACCTGCAGGTTTCTGCCCCCCAGTCAATATCTGGGTAATTGAAGTCCCCCATGATAAGTACTTCACCATGCTTTGAAGCCGCATCCATTTCACTTATCAGCATTTCCTCGGCTGCCTCCATTATATTTGGAGCCTTATAACAAACCCCTAGTAATATTTTATTATTCTTTTTCCCTCCTCTTATCTCCACCCATAGGGACTCCACATTTGCGTTACTGATGTCATCTCGCAGGACGGGCTTGAGGCAAGAATTCACATATAAACAAACCCCTCCCCCTTGTCTATTTATACGATCCCTTCTAAAAAGACTATAACCCTCTATAGTAACAGCCCAGTCATAGCTACTGTCCAGCCATGTCTCGCTGATACCCACTATATCATATTTGTGCTCCAACATTAAGAGTTCCAGTTCCTCCATGGTGTTTGTGAGGCTTCTGGCATTTGTGTACATGCACTTTATATGGTTTTCCCTGTCCGTATTCCTTTTGTCCTTATTCCCCAAACTCATTCCAGCCCCCCTTCCTCCCCCATGGACTACGACTCTTCCCAGCTCTCTATCTAGACTGTCTATTTGCCCTGCACATGTGTAGTTGCCCTCCCCCAGGTCCTCCAACCTTCTGGCCATTTTTCCCCCAAAACAGCGGCCCCCTCCCCATTGAGGTGCAGCCCATCCCTACTGTAAAGCCTGTAGCCGACAGAAAAGTCAGTCCAGTTCTCCATGAACCCAAACCCCTCCTTCCTACACCAACTTTTGAGCCACTTATTTACCTCCCTGATCTTTTAAATTGTACAAAAGAATAGGGATGCCCAAAATGTATAACAATTTGTAAACATTTTATTGAAGATTAGAGTACATACATTTAAAAACATTTAAAAATCACTGATTGTGCAAGAACAAACCAGTAAATCCCGTGCCTATTTAATGTTAGCTATAATATAGTAAGAAAGCCTCGCCGGCAATGAACAAATGAAATCAAAATAAGTGATAAGTCCACAAGTGTGATATGAGGTAAGCTGTATGATAAGTCAGATCATAATTACCTGTATATCAGAGGTACAGGAGCTGGGCACCGGGAACTGGAGAAATCCCCAGGCTTCCTCAGGGGTACCAGAGTGTGTGGGAAAGGACATTATATAGTCCTGTTGCCCCCGGACGTCCGGCACGGACCAGCCACGTCATGCGGTTCAATGTTGCGGCGTGCGTGCCATGTACCGGAAGTGTATATGTCACGTGTACAACCAAAACTGGAAGAGATAAAAACATTGACAGAGGTGCCGTCTATGCAGGTTATGGCGCATGCGCAAGTGGCATGACGGACACGGAGGTCTTGTCACGTACTTATAGTATAACTCATTCACTCCATATCATCGCGCATGCGCAGGTATATGCCTGCGAATATCGCAAGTATTAAAATAGTATAAGGCAAATATTTGGACAATGTTGTATCAGATTGTGCAAGAAAAAGTGCAAGTGCTAAGTTACTAGAATGTCAAATGCATTCTAAGTGTGTATAACGAGTTTGTACAGGTAAGTATTATAGTA
Source organism: Engystomops pustulosus (assembly GCF_040894005.1). Lineage (NCBI taxonomy): Eukaryota > Metazoa > Chordata > Amphibia > Anura > Leptodactylidae > Engystomops > Engystomops pustulosus. Next base: position 261,237,274 of record NC_092412.1, read on the forward strand.
TAAAGCGCCTAAGTGCATAATAGGGGTTAAGGACTGTACAGTATAAAGTGCAAAGATAAAAAGTGCAAAAACAATTATTAGAAGTGATTGTGATGGACCGCAGCGGAGAAAGGATCCGTGTCGGACGCCAGGGGCAGGCAGGAAGAGTAATTATTACATTATATAAAGCATTATATAGAAATTAAATATTAGGAACAAATGTAAAGTAGACGTAGAGATAAAATATAGTCCGATAAAGGCGTATTATCAACCAGAACAGATTGAGAAGGACCTAACAGAGCTCGAATCGATGAGGTATGTTGGATCCATCATCAGGTATTATTCAGTTTTGAAACAGGGAGTCCAAATTCATCTTGAACACGAAAATGTATGTCCATGGAGACTGAAATCCTGGTAAGTTGTTTTGTTTTTTTGAGGGTTTTTTCTCTCTTCTTAGATCAATGCCAGAGGAGGTGACTGAAGATTAGGCGAATCAAAAGGTGTTACCCAGAATACAGATACAGGAGTACGGTGCAATACCTAATGTGAATGAGAGCAAGAAAAAAGGTGTTACCCAGAATACAGATACAGGAGTACGGTGCAATACCTAATGTGAATGAGAGCAAGAAAAAAGGTGTTACCCAGAATACAGATACAGGAGTACGGTGCAATACCTAATGTGAATGAGAGCAAGAAAAAAGGTGTTAGATTTACAAAAAATATATATATGATCGTATCCCATCGTGAAGAAAAAAAAAAAAAAAACACCACACAGCATAAGTACCAACCAGTGATATAGGACCAGGGTCCAACCATGCAGCCCGTTAAATACACAGGTGTCACATAGTTAGGAACCAGTCAGGAAAGGGTCCACAAATGCAACCAAAATAATAATAATAATAAGGAGGAACAAATAGTGGAAGAAAACAAAAAGTAAAAAAAAAAAAAAATAGAAAAGCAAAGTAAAATAATTCTGGCATTAAATCAGAACGAAGGCCTAGTCCTTGTAAAAACCTGTATAAAGTAAGTCTGCGTTTAAACCCAACGGAGCCAAGGGAGTCGAGTTTATAAATCCATTTGGATTCCAGTCTTAAAAGCTCTTGCGGCTGCCTCCCCTCGGGTTCCAGTGTGCCCTCTCTACCCCACAAACCTTGAGACTGTGATTGTTACCCCGATGTACCTGTAGGAAGTGTGCCGCCACCGTGGATAGAGTCTTCCCCTTAGCGAGGTCACTTGCCGCCATCGTAATTGAAGATAGATGTTGTTGTATTCTTCTTCTGAGTTCTTGACCTGTCTGTCCCACATAAATCATTGGGCAAGAACATTTCAACTCATATATAACATCCTTGGTTTTACAGTTTACGTAATCATGTAATTTAAATTCAGATTGATTGTTGGGATGTATGTAGGTGTTTATGGCCAGCATCCGGGGGCAGATGGAACAATCACCACAGGGGAAGGACCCCTTTAATCGCAGGCCTCTCCCAAGGGGTGTTGTGGGTCTCAGAAAGTGACTAGATGTGAGTACATCTTTAAGGTTACGGGCTCGTTTGGCAATGAGCCGAGGTTTGTTGGAGATGTGTGCATGGAGTCTGGTGTCACTTAGGAGGATGTCCCAGTTGTTATCGAGAATGTGATAAATGTCAGACCATTGGTTGTTATACGTGGTCGTTAGACAAGGCTTGGACTCGTTGTCCCGTATTTTAGGCTGTAACAGAGTCTGTCGGTCACTGTCTCGTGCCCTAATAAAGGCTTTCGAGATTACCTTTTTCGGGTATCCATGTGCTCTGAAACGTCCAGTAAGTTCCTTCGCATGTTTACAAAAGTCAGCGATGTCACTACAATTTCTTCTAAGTCGCAGGAATTGTCCCACTGGGATGCTCTGTCTCAAATGTTTCGGGTGGAAACTGGTGAAGGATAGCAAGCTATTGGTGGCAGTTTGTTTCCTATAGAGAGAGGTAGTCAAGTGCGTTCCTACTTTGTTGATTTTGAGATCCGGAAATTCCACAGATGTATCAGAAATGGAGGCAGACAGTAAGATTTTCCATGGATTTTTATTGAGGTTCTGAATGAATGTGAGACATTGGTCATATGTTCCCTTCCAAATCATAAATACATTGTCGATGTATCTATACCATCCCACGACATTGGCATCAAAGTCAGCCAACTGGTACACGAAGCACTCCTCCCACCAACCAAGAAAAAGGTTGGCATATAAGGGAGCGCACCGTGCACCCATGGCCGTCCCAGACACCTGTTTGAAGTAGGATCTATCAAATGTGAAGAAATTTTGATAGAGAATGAGAGATAGTAGGTCCAAGATAAACGAATCATGTCGACGATCCAGAGATATCTGCCTATTCAAGAAGAACTCTACAGCCTCAAGACCCACCTGATGACCAATAATTGTGTACAACGATTCGACGTCCATTGTAACCAGCATTGCATCCTCCGGCAAATTTATTCCTTCGATCTGCTGTATCAGGTGCGTAGTATCGCGTACATAGGCGGGAAGTTTAATAACAAGTGGCTGTAAGAAGAAGTCGACATAAGCACAGAGTTTTTCATTGAGTCCCCCAATCCCAGACACTACAGGGCCTACCTGGTGGCTCTTCAAGGGACTTATGGATCTTGGGTAGGAGATAAAATGTCAGTATTTTTGGGTTCTCCATGGTTAGAAATCTGTGCTCCTTCTTGGTAATAATCCCACAGCATAGTGCTGCCTTCAAGGTGCGATCAACCTTATTCTTGAAAATCTGAGTGGGATCAGAGGGTAACAGAGTATAAAATTCTTTGTTATTTAATTGACGTCTTGCTTCCTTAACATATAATTCCATCGGCCAAATCACAATGTTACCCCCCTTGTCCGCTTCCTTGATTAGGAAGTCCCTATGATTTTGTAGACCCCTCAAAGACATACGTTCCTGTTTTGACAGGTTCTCCATGCGGTTCCTATCCACTTTCAACTTCTTTATTTCCAATGACACTCGGTCAAAGAAAATTTGGATGGCTGGGAATAATTTAAAGTTAGGTGTATTTTGGGAAGGAACTTTCATGGGAAATGGTTTCCTACCTGTTGGTGCTTCGTTCTCGTCCAGCAATTCCAGTAGGTCCCTTAGAACCCGTCTATCGTTATCAGGTAGTGAATCAAGTAAGGACGGTTGATGATATAGTAATTTAAATGTTACCTGTCGACAAAATAGATATAGGTCTTTAATCAATTCAAACTTGTTTAAAAAGTTCATAGGGGAGAAAGACAGCCCTTTTTGCAAGACCCTGATCTCAACCTCAGACAGTTGGTAAGAAGATAAGTTTATGATTTGTAAGTTACCTTTGGCATCTTTTTTGGCACGTGCGGGTCTATCCCTCTTGTAGGAGGGTGACCAGTCTCGGTGTCTGGCTCCCCTTTTCCTGTTTATTGGTCTGGCACCCTCATCTTGGGAGATTTCACATTCGCTGGTATCAGATGATGGGGGTTCACTTGAAGCAGTATCTGTGTGAGTGGCGTTTGAATGGGGCCGTTGGTAGAAGCGTCTTTTATTTCCTTTGTGATTACCTCCCTGATCTCCCGCTGCCTTTCTGGTGTGGCACGTGGTACAGGCAGTATTTCGGAGAAAATTACCTTTGAGGTCCTTGCCCTGAGCTTATGGCCTAAATCTCTGAAATCATTTTTAAGGACCTTCCACCTACCTGTTACTTTGTCATTAGTGCCAATGTGGACCATGACCGCTGGTTCCTCACCAGCCCCTCCCAGTAATCCGTCAACCCGATCCGCAACATGCCGAACCCGAGCACCCGGCAAACAACACACTGTTCGGTATGCACGGTCTTTGTGACAGATTGCCCTGTGTGTTCCCCTAATAATCGAATCTCCCACTACCAGCACCTGTCTGAGCCTCTTGACTTGACCGAGCAGGACACACCCCTCTGACTCGCCGCTGGATCTTCCAGGATGCCAGGTAAGAAAACATAATGTTGATTTTATAGGGATGTAAGGGAAACAGTTTTTAGCTAAAAGAAGGACGACATTTAGTTAATAGGGCTCTATGGGAACCAGCAATGTCCTCAGCAGTATTTGTAAACATGTGGTTACAGATTCCTTTAAAGGAAATCTACCACCAGGATGAAGGATTGTAACCCTAGCGCTGACATACTGGAGTGTAACCCCTCTGGCACGGTCCACTCTTCTTTTAGCTTTTCATGTCCCTTTTTTACAACAGAAAAAGGTTTAAAAGTTACACAAATTAGCCTGTGAGGCTCCAGGCTCCATAGCTGTTAGTAGAGCCTGGAGTCCCTCAGGGTCATTTGCATAATTTTGAAAGCCTTTTTTTCATAAATACAAGTGCACATGAAGCAAAAAGAAGAGCGGATCCTGCCAGAGGGGGTGCACACCAGTATATCAGTGCTTGGTTAACAGCCCTTCATCCTGGTGGTAGATTTCCTTTAAGGGATATCTCTTGTCCACTTATCTGTTTATTACCTTACTCCCAATTTGGAAACAGACCTTAGCAGCCAGTGTAGCTGTATTTAGCCAATGTAGCTGTACTTGAGTGTCCAGAGTCTGTTACCCAACCATTTCCCTGGAAACACCAGCACAATGTGCCCTGATTTCAACCTGTTCATGATGACCACATGTGGAGGGCAGGATCAGGGCAATTAACCTTTGATGGTAGGGTCATTTCAATGGTGTAACATTTCCAGGTATGTAAAGGGCAATCAATCTACAGTATAATAGATTTGCTAGAAGAAGAAGTGGCTTCTCTAAGCTCATGGGGGGACATTTATTATTTATTTTGTTTTTGAAATGGTGTATTGGTATAGACAACGGGCCAGATTTATCACTTGGATAGAAGAGAAGTGTGTGGGAAAGAGACAGGACAGAGAAGTGTCCCGTGTAGGGGGTAGGAAGAGATGTGAGCTGCAGACTGTACAGAGAAGTGTCCCCCATGAAGCAGGATAGAAGAGAAGTGAGAGGGAGCTGCAGATAGTACATAGAAGTGTCCTGTGTAGCAGGATAGAAGAGAAGTGAGTGGGAGCTGCAGACAGGACAGAGAAGTGCCCCCCATGTAGCAGGATAGAATAGAAGTCAGAGGGAGCTGCAGACAGTACAGAGAAGTGTCCCCCTTGTAGCAGGATATAAGAGAAGTGAGTGGGACCTGCAGACAGGACAGAGAAGTGTCCCCGTGTAGCAGGATAGAAGAGACGGGAGTCGGATTATGCAGATAGTACAGAGAAGTGTCCCGTGTAGCAGGATAGAATAGAAGTGAGGGAGCTGCAGATTATACAGAGAAGTGCCATGTGCAGCAGGATAGAAGAGAAGTGAGTGGGAGCTGCGGATATTATAAAGAAGTGTCCCCGTGTAGCAGGATAGAAGAGAAGTGAGTGGGAGCTGCAGACAGGACAGAGAAGTGTTCTCGTGTAGCAGGATAGAAGATATGTGAGCTGCAGACAGGAAAGAGAAGTTTCCTCGTGTAGCAGGGTAGAAGAGATGTGAGCTACAAACATTACAGAGAAGTGTCCCGTGAAGCAAGATAGAAGAGAAGTGAGTGGGAGCTGCAGACAGGACAGAGAAGTGTCCCCGTGTAGGAGGATAGAAGAGAAGTGAGTGGGAGCTGCAGACAGTACAGATACATTTCCCCGTGTAGCAGGATAGAAGAGAAGTGAGTGGGAGCTGCAGACAGTACAGAAAAGTGTCCCCAGTTTAGCAGGATAGAAGAGAAGTGAGTGGGAGCTGCAGACAGGACAGAGAACTGTCCCGTGTAGGAGGATAGAAGAGAAGTGAGTGGGAGCTGCAGACAGTACAGAAAAGTGTCCCCAGTTTAGCAGGATAGAAGAGAAGTGAGTGGGAGCTGCAGACAGGACAGAGAAGTGTCCCGTGTAGCAGGATAGAAGAGAAGTGAGTGTGAGCTGCAGACAGGACAGAGAAGTGTCCCCGTGTAGGGGGATAGAAGAGAAGTGAGTGGGAGCTGCAGACAGGACAGAGAAGTATCCCCTGTGTAGCAGTATAGAAGAGAAGTGAGTGGGAGCTGCAGACAGGACAGAGAAGTGTCCCGTGTTGCAGGATGACCCCACTGGTATCTGAGGGGGATACTGTGTAGAATTACAGGGGGGCAGCAGGAGACCAGCACTGGGGGATCCCCTCCAGGAGAAGCCCCTGCTGAGGAGGTCACTGGGTGCAGGGTGTCACACACCTGGGTGCTGCAGTGGGGGTCATTCTCATGCTGGGGTGCGGGAGAGAAGCAGAGAGGAGCTTGTAGGAGGATAACATGTAAGAGCCCGAATCTAACACTGCACCTAAAGTAAAGTGATTAATAAAAGGCAGAAACTCAACTCACAGCCACAGACAATGATACATTTGTTGCCCTGGGAACATTTGCAACATGACATGAAACACCTTTGCGATTAAATTAGACAAAAAAAACACAATTGATAAAAAATGGCGCAAATTTTTGCGCAAAAATGAAACAACGTAGAACAGATTTGCAATTGTGATGTTCTTGTCGTGCCTCTCTGTGGCTCATCCATCACATGACCACGGATAGAGACAGACCCCTGGTCTCCAGCAATGGACACACCAGGCATCAAGGATTTGTTACTGAGCTGTTACCCTGTACCTGGGGATGAGGCCTAACCTAGAACATAGGGGCGACAGTGACACAATCTCCAGGCCCGCAGGCTGCACTTCCATCCGCGCCCTGGTGGTGGTGATTACACAGGTGCCGGCAGTTCATAGGTTAGTAATAAGTCGCCAGTCACACAGTCCTTATAATGTGAAGTTCTAGAGCGGAACGGTCCCTGATAACGGGTGACTCGTCCTCCAGCTTCACACAATGGACTATTACTAGGTGCCTCGTGTTCTCCAGGTGATACATCGCTCCCAGGATCAGAGGAAACTTCCACCCAGAACTTTCCACTCCTTTGACGCCGATGTCCGTTCTGATTGTGGCGTTATTAACCCTTTTAGGGCGCGGCCGTTCTCTGTCTTTGTGTTTCTGTTTCTTTTTTTCATTCCTTCAATAAGCCAGAACTGTATCATTTCATTGTATGTATCTATATAGATGGGAACAGTACATGTCAGACACTACGGGGCGGATGGATTTGCTTTATGTTACGTTATGGCGACTGCTTTGTGCACCTTATTTATGTATCGGGTGCGTCAGACTCCGGTCGCAGCCGTGATCATGCACCGGTCTTTAATAATGTTCACACAAAGAGGCGCGTTCTTTGTTAGTCGCTTACATTCTGCGGATAACCCTGTGTGCCAAAAAAGTGCACCCCAAATGCCAAAAAGTGCACCCCATCCTCTGTCTGGACACATTTTGCACACAAGATCCAATTAACATCTGAAGCTTAACCCCTTCCTCCCGATACAGATTTTCCTTCTTTGCTCTTCACCTTTTTCATTTTTCCATGTACAGAGCTGTATGAGGTCTTACTTTGTGCGGGACACGTTGTAATTCTTATCGGCACTATTTAACACTCCATGCAATGTGCTGGGAAAATGGAAAAAAAATGGCCAAATGTGGTGAAACTTACAAAAAAGAAAAGCTTTTATGCCCTTTTCTTGTGGGCTCTGATTTTGCATCTGATTCTATGTTTGGACCTGGTGTAGAAATAAACGGAGCCCATGTGTGTGACTGCGCTATCAGACGCCTGCATACATGTATGATAAATATCCCCATGAAACTAAGTTCCGGGCAGTTTCTGGAGTAACATCAGATTTAAGGAGTCGTGAGTAATCATTGCTGGAAGGACCACGGTCTGGGTAACCACAGGGCTACCACGTCACTGCCACATAACCCACGGTTATTCTGATTATAAAAATGGAAACCAGTTGTTGGCAGCAATTCTACTTCCACAACAGATTACAGATAGTAATGATCAGGTCACATGCTGCTCCATGGTCCAGGCTGGTAATGATCGGGTCACATGCTGCTCCATGGTCCAGGCTGGTAATGATCAGGTCACATGCTGCTCCATGGTCCAGGCTGGTAATGATCAGGTCACATGCTGCTCCATGGTCCAGGCTGGTACTGATCAGGTCACATGCTGCTCCATGGTCCTGGCTGGTAATGATCAGGTCACATGCTGCTCCATGGTCCAGGCTGGTAATGATCGGGTCACATGCTGCTCCATGGTCCAGGCTGGTAATGATCGGGTCACATGCTGCTCCATGGTCCAGGCTGGTAATGATCAGGTCACATGCTGCTCCATGGTCCAGGCTGGTAATGATCAGGTCACATGCTGCTCCATGGTCCAGGCTGGTAATGATCGGGTCACATGCTGCTCCATGGTCCAGGCTGGTAATGATCGGGTCACATGCTGCTCCATGGTCCAGGCTGGTAATGATCGGGTCACATGCTGCTCCATGGTCCAGGCTGGTAATGATCGGGTCACATGCTGCTCCATGGTCCAGGCTGGTAATGATCAGGTCACATGCTGCTCCATGGTCCAGGCTGGTAATGATCGGGTCACATGCTGCTCCATGGTCCAGGCTGGTAATGATCGGGTCACATGCTGCTCCATGGTCCAGGCTGGTAATGATCAGGTCACATGCTGCTCCATGGTCCAGGCTGGTAATGATCAGGTCACATGCTGCTCCATGGTCCAGGCTGGTAATGATCGGGTCACATGCTGCTCCATGGTCCAGGCTGGTAATGATCGGGTCACATGCTGATCCATGGTCCAGGCTGGTCCTTATCTTGGTCTCGGGCTGCCATCTATTGGAGAAGATGAAACCTGATTAGCTTTGTATATATTCCAGTGGATTTCCCCAAATTTCCTAAAGTGTCCTCCTCTACTTTGTATGGATCTGGTTGTTCATTCGTGTCCCTGTCTGGTGCCGGGTGGGGCTTGGGCTGCTCTTTTGGTGCTCCTCCGAGTGGTTTCCAGTTTCTGCATCATCGGAAGTCCCCACCTGGAGACACTCAGCCGTTCTAAGATATTGTTCTAGTTAGATAAATGGACTCTCTATAGACTTCTCGAGGTACTCAAGCATCAATGTATTCATGGGTGTAGCTATCGCTGGGTAATATGTCCGGGTCACGCACATGACCACTAACGTTGGATCCACTCATCTCTACCCACAGACCTTTTCTATTATTTTGTGGTGTTGTTTTTTTTCCCCTCTCCTCATATGGGCCACAATGATTTCATTTTTCACATTAAGGGTTTGTTTTCTTTGGGACAAACTGTAATTCCAAGTGTCGCCATTCTGTACAATGTCATAAGAAGCTGGAAAAAATATGGTGACATTACCAAAAGGAAACACAGACGCAGAGTTATTTTATTAGATTTGTGTTTATTACTTTACCTCTGAGGTCGAATGCTTTGGGTCAGTGTGATCAAAACAGTAAACTTCTTTTATTTAGTGGTAATAAGATGACACATTTCTCTACTATCTGCATGAGATCAATGTTTTCCTACTGTAGCAGTTAGAGTTGAGCCTAATGTCCTGGTGATTTGGCGTAGCAAAGTTCAGAGACCAGAAGGTCATGGACGTCTTACCGACCTCATGGAGCCCTCTCATGGAGGTTCTGACTCCACCAGGACGAGGGGATGGCCTTTGCCAGAAAGGGCTCCTGGAGGTCTCACGACAGAGCCCCAGAAGCACCACATTTCTATCCCCAACTCTATGCCTAGGGTCCCTTAGCAGGATTTTACCAATAGAAATGGGATTGTTTGTGGTTCTGTGGCAAGATCAAGGGGTTGTAGATCACAATATTGTTCAATAAACTTTTTGAATGAAAAAAAAATTATAAATAAAAAATCAGAATAAATATCCTTTGGAGGTCTGGATTTGAAATAATACTGGAAATCAAATTTTAGGCTGTAACCAACTTCAGTGCAAATGTCTCAAACAAGCAGACTTCCCAACAATGCCTGGGCATGCTCCTGATGCGATTCAGTATTGTGTGTATGGCCTCCACATGCCTGTATGACCTCCCTACAACACCTCAGCATGCTCCTGATGAGGAGCAGTATTGTGTGTAGCCTCCATGTACCTGTATGACCTCCCTACAATGTCTCGCCATGCTCCTGGTGAGGCTCAGTATTGTGTGTGGCCTCCATGTACCTGTATGACCTCCCCACAATGCCTGGGCATGCTCCTGATGAGACTCAGTATTGTGTGTAGCCTCCATGTGCTTGTATGACCTCCCTACAATGTCTCGCCATGCTCCTGGTGAGGCTCAGTATTGTGTATGGCCTCCACATGCCTGTACGGCCTCCCCACAATGCCTGGGCATGCTCCTGATGAGGCTCAGTTGTGTGTTCATCCTCCACGTGCCTGTATGACCTCCATACAACACCTCGGCATGCTTCTGATGAGGCCCAGTATTGTGTGTGACCTCCACATGCCTGTATGACCTCCCTACAATGTTTCAGCAGGCTCATGGTGAGGCACAGTATTGTGTGTGGCCTCCACGTACTTGTATGACCTCCCTACAACACCTCGGCATGCTCCTGATGAAGCTCAGTATTGTGTGTAGCCTCCATGTGCCTGTATGACCTCCCTACAATGTCTCGCCATGCTCCTGGTGAGGCTCAGTATTGTGTATGGCCTCCACATGCCTGTACGGCCTCCCCACAATGCCTGGGCATGCTCCTGATGAGGCTCAGTTGTGTGTTCATCCTCCACGTGCCTGTATGACCTCCCTACAACACCTCGGCATGCTTCTGATGAGGCCCAGTATTGTGTGTGCCCTACATGTGCCTGTATGACCTCCCTACAATGTTTCAGCAGGCTCATGGTGAGGCACAGTATTGTGTGTGGCCTCCACGTACTTGTATGACCTCCCTACAACACCTCGGCATGCTCCTGATGAAGCTCAGTATTGTGTGTAGCCTCCATGTGCTTGTATGACCTCCCTACAATGTCTCGCCATGCTCCCGATGAGACTCAGTATTGTGTGTAGCCTCCATGTGCCTGTATGACCTCCCTACAATGTTTCAGCAGGCTCATGGTGAGGCACAGTATTGTGTGTGGCCTCCACGTACTTGTATGACCTCCCTACAACACCTCGGCATGCTCCTGATGAAGCTCAGTATTGTGTGTGAGCTCCGTGTGCCTGTATGACCTCCCTATAACACCTTGGCATGCTCCTGATGAGGTTCAGTATTGTGTGTCACCTCCATACGACTGTATGACCTTTCTACAACACCTCGGCATGCTCCTGATGAGGCTCAGTATTGTGTGTGGCCTCCACGTGCCTGTTTGATCTCTCTACAACACCTCAGCATGCTCCTAATGAGGCTCAGTACTGTGTATGACCTCGTAACAATGCTTTGGTATGCTCCTGATGAGGTTCAGTATTTTTTGTGGCCTCCATGTGCCTGTATGACCTCCTAACAATGCCTCGGCATGCTCCTGGTGAGGCTCAGTATTGCCTCTGGCCACTACGTACCTGTATGACCTCCCTACAACACCTCGGCATGCTCCTGATGAGGCTCAGTATTGTGTGTGGCCTCCATGTGCCTGTATGACCACCCTACAAGACTTCGGCATGCTCCTGATTAGGCTCAGTATTGTGTGTGGCCCCCAGGTGCCTGTATGACCTCCCTACAACACCTCGGCATGCTCCAGATGAGGCTCAGTATTGTGTGTGGCCTCCATGTGCCTGTATGACCTCCCTACAACACCTGGGCATGCTCCTGATGAGGCTCAGTATTGTGTGTGGCCCCCAGGTGCCTGTATGACCTCTCTACAACACCTTGGCATGCTCCTGATGAGGCTCAGTATTGTGTGTAGCCTCCACATGCCTGTATGACCTCCCTACAACACCTCTGCATCCTCCTGATGAGGCTCAATAGCGGCACCTAGTGGACATCGGGCACGCGACCTTAGTGAATCCCGGAAGAACCCGAATCAGCGTCGGAGAACGCTCCGCGGGAACGCGACTGGACCAGGTAAGTAAATGTGCCCCAAAGTCTTTCATCTGAGTCTTAAGGAACAAGACATTTTTCACATTTCTTTCATTGATTCTCCTCTTATCCTCCGTTTCAATTTTCTGCTGATGTAACTGTATGTGGCTTGTTTTTTGCAGGGCGGGTTGTATCTAGGGATGGCAGGATATTCCATGTACATAAAACTGCTTCATTTTTATGATCCTTTGGGTGTCAGGATCTTAGGAACCACAGGACATCACAAATAAAAATGACAACTAATAATAATCGCAATAATGATGTATCCTGGATCCCTGTACATGTACTGTACGTCCTCAGCCTCCTCTGATCTTGTATATTGTGTAGCCCAGTTCAGCGTCACAGATCAATGATCAGAGCAATTTGTCCTTTTCTCTTGAATAGAACAATAGAGGAGCATTTTATTACCCTGAACAGATGCTACAGATATTGCAGCTCGCTGGGGGTGACGTGACCTCTCGTCCAAATGTCGGCTCCTTACTAGTCTATTGTTAACGGCCAATTCTATAGAAACCATGAACAGAACTGACTTTTCCGGTGTTCTGGATAGATGGAATATTTTCAAAATTGGCTTTCCTGTGACATTAAAGATACACAGCTGTATATAAAGTAGTGCAAAGGGAGCGCTGCTCCTAATGGCAGTAATGTGTACTGCACCACATAACAAAAACTCATGCCCAAACACAGAAGATAAGCAAATAAATACTACAAATAAACATGCAGTTATTTGAAAAAATATCACACCCAAACAAGGATGAAAATCTGTGAAAGGGAGATCCTTTCATCCTTTTTTGGGTCTGATATTTTTTCAAATGACTGCATGTTTATTTGTAGTAATTATTTGCTTATCTTCTGTGTCTGGGCATGAGTTTTTGTTATGTGGTGCAGTACACATTACTGCCATTAGGGGCAGCGCTCCCTTTGCACTACTCCATATACAGCTGTGTGCCTTACCTGGGACGTTCATGCATTGTCTCTCCTGGAATTTTTTTGTATATTTTAAAGAATTAATTTGTTATCAATAAAGTTTCTCTATTTTACGAGTTCATTATTGGCATGGATTTCCCTTTTTTTGTCTAGTTTTTGGTATTTATTCAATAATTGTGGGGGCCACCTCTGACCACTCTGGCATAGTGCAGTTACCTTTATGATTAGGTCTTAAGTGACCTCTGTTATTGTTAGTACTGTTAATCGTTGTTGTGTTGTTTTGTTATTTTGACATTAAAGACCTACTCCAAAAATAACCCCTCCATCTTCACAACCATGGCACCTAGAAACACAGTTCTGCTGTCATTTTGAGGAGAAGAAACTCACACTTAATGACACACAAGACTTGTGCCACAAAGACGCCCTCTGTAAAATCATCAGTGTCATTTGCATATGCAGCTCCCTGTAACTGAGGGTATCTCTGTGTCTGTGGCACCAACAAAGAAACAAAGGTGAGACTTTCTCTTGAAAATGATACCAGAATTGTGGTTCTAGGTTCTGGTTCAGAAGATTTGGCTTTTTGAAGTCTTCTCCCCTCAACTGAAACCTGCATGGAGGAGGAAGGAGGAGCTGACAGATGCAATGGTTACGAGCAGCTACATGGACCAGAGGGAAACTGCCGTTACCAGAGATGAGAGGGTTTGGAGAATTATTAAATGTTACTTTTTTTGTTTAAGAATAAATGTAGATCCCCTGAAAATAAGCCCCGAGCCATTTATCAGAGCAAAAAATAATATAATAAAATATGTCTTATTTCAGAGAATCATGGAAATCATCTGGCGTTGTGCACAACATCTGACACTGGGCTTCTTTTTTTGTCATATTTGACATTTTACATATGGGGGATACATTTCTAATTCCGGGGGAGTCCAATTGCTTTGACCTCCTGTTATTGGGGACCAGCAAGCCCCTCCCCCTGGCTTCCCCGTATTACAGCCTCCTGACATTGGCCCCTCCTACTGGAATTCCATTGGTTGTTATGGGACTTTTGTCACAGCTTAGAGGATGAGGCGATGGTGGATGTTCCCTGTTCTGACCATTAAGGAGGGTGGTAAAAAAGTCGGAGTCCCCCAACTGGAAATTTGTGCTCGCTGTTAATGGTCGTGCGTCTGTTTTGAATGTGTCAGATGCTCGACGTTGTCCTATCTTGCATGATGCATCTTGGTCACCATCTTGCTGCTTTGTCTTGTTGCCTCCAGCAGCACCGGAGCCGCTTTGAGACAAATTGTGCGTCTAAACATAAAGTCGCTAATCTTAAATCTGGCACAAAGCGATAGATCATTCAGAAAGGCAATGGTCGCGGCGTCAATCTATGTCAACTTACGGCCAACCCTTTGGTGCACAATTTGCTGCAAAAGGACCCTAAAAGAAGATCGGCACTTACATACCAAATCCCCCCAATTAGTTTACAATCCAAACCAAAAAAACTACTTGATTTTTGTAGATATGAAGATGATTTTGTGTTTTTTCTTTGACTTTATTTAAATATTTATATGAGTATTTTTAGCCTCCGTCACTTATGTAATGTGTACAATCAGTTTTCTAGACCAATTTGACAGGTGCAGCGCTGCGTAATCTGTGTGCGCTATATAAATAAAGAATTATTATTATAATTCTACATATAGTTAGTGTTGGATACAATCAGTTTCTATTTGTAGTTAGTGTTGGATACATTGTATGATGTGTTGGATACAATCAGTTTCTATGTGTAGTTAGTGTTGGATACAATCAGTTTTCTATGTATAGTTAGTGTTGGATACATTATATAATGTGTTGGATACAATCAGTTTTCTATGTATAGTTAGTGTTGGATACATTGTATAATGTGTTGGATACAATCAGTTTCTATGTATAGTTAGTGTTGGATACATTGTATGATGTGTTGGATACAATCAGTTTCTATTTGTAGTTAGTGTTGGATACATTGTATGATGTGTTGGATACAATCAGTTTCTATTTGTAGTTAGTGTTGGATACATTGTATAATGTGTTGGATACAATCAGTTTCTATGTGTAGTTAGTGTTGGATACATTGTATAATGTGTTGGATACAATCAGTTTCTATGTGTAGTTAGTGTTGGATACAATCAGTTTCTATGTGTAGTTAGTGTTGGATACAATCAGTTTCTATGTGTAGTTAGTGTTGGATACATTGTATAATGTGTTGGATACAATCAGTTTCTATGTGTAGTTAGTGTTGGATACAATCAGTTTCTATGTGTAGTTAGTGTTGGATACAATCAGTTTCTATGTGTAGTTAGTGTTGGATACATTGTATGATGTGTTGGATACAATCAGTTTCTCTGTATAGTTAGTGTTGGATACATTGTATAATGTGTTGGAGACGCCATTCAGAAAGGAATAAGCAAATCACTTCTTTTCTTCCCACACTGGAAATCGATGACATGCGGTTTTTCCGGAGGAGACCTGTATATCTTCACGTGACAGTACTGATCCCCTCCAATATTGATCTGAGGAGAGACAGAGGGACAGGTGACAGGCTGGATGGAGGGGACACAGAGGGACAGGTGACAGGGTGGATGGAGGGGACACAGAGGGACAGGTGACAGGAGGAGACACAGAGGGACAGGTGACAGGAGGAGACACAGAGGGACAGGTGACAGGGTGGATGGGGGGGGGGGGGGCTCTATACATCATATTGGGTTATTACAGTGCTCCCCCTAGTGGACACTTCTCAATATTGTATGACCCTCCCTCCCCCCACCATGTGATTGGACAGAATAACCTCATACGTGTTTATAGTGTCTGTAACTTACTGCGGCAAGGTAAGTTGGTTCAGAAATGATGTATTTGATGACCACAAACTTGGTGACTTTCATCTTCGATTTTTCCTGAAATTCATCTCTTACCTGATGAAACAAAGAACAATAAGAAAAAGTTTGATACAGAAATAAAAGCCCCTGCAATGTGGATGAGGCTTCTCCATGAGCTAATAGAAGCCCAGAACCGGCCGACATCCATGTGTGAAGGACCCCCTGGAGGGGCATCTGCTGCAGGGCAGGACCTCTAATGTAAGGCAGGACCTCTGCAGGACCAGGTGGGACAGGGAAGAGAAGTCTTTACCTGCACCAACACTACATTTAGATTTTTCTGTAAGTTCCCTCTTCTCCAGCCCAGACACTGATTATGGTCGTCTATTACTCCAAGAGGCTGGTATAATGTGAGTCCCCGACTCTCACACATCGGGGGCTGGTGTAATGTGAGTCCCCGCCTCTCACACATCAGGGGGCTGCTGGAAAGTGAGTCCCTGCCTCTCACACATCAGGGGCTGGTGTAATGTGAGTCTCCGCCTCTCACACATCGGGGGCTGGTGTAATGTGAGTCCCCACCTCTCACACATCAGGGGGCTGCTGGAAAGTGAGTCCCTGCCTCTCACACATCGGGGGCTGGTGTAACGTGAGTTCCCACCTCTCACACATCGGAGGCTGGTGTAATGTGAGTCCCCACCTCTCACACATCGGGGGCTGGTGTAATGTGAGTCCCCACCTCTCACACATCGGGGGCTGGTGTAATGTGAGTCCCCACCTCTCACACATCGGGGGCTGGTGTAATGTGAGTCCCCGCCTCTCACACATCGGGGGGCTGGTGTAATGTGAGTCCCCACCTCTCACACATCGGGGGCTAGTGTAATGTGAGTCCCCACCTCTCACACATCGGGGGCTGGTGTAATGCGAGTCCCGCCTCTCACACATCGGGGGCTGGTGTAATGTGAGTCCCTGCCTCTCACACATCGGGGGCGGGTGTAATGTGAGTCTCCGCCTCTCACACATCGGGGGCTGGTGTAAGGTGAGTCTCCGCCTCTCACACATCGGGGGCTGGTGTAATGTGAGTCCCCACCTCTCACACATCGGGAGCTAATGTAATGTGAGTCCCCGCCTCTCACACATCGGGGGCTGGTGTAACGTGAGTTCCCACCTCTCACACATCGGGGGCTGGTGTAATGTGAGTCCCCACCTCTCACACATCAGGGGCTGGTGTAATGTGAGTCCCCGCCTCTCACACATTGGGGGTTGGTGTAATGTGAGTCCCCGTCTCTCACATTGGGGGCTGGTGTAACGTGAGTTCCCACCTCTCACACATCGGGGGCTGGTGTAACGTGAGTTCCCACCTCTCACACATCGGGGGCTGGTGTAACGTGAGTTCCCACCTCTCACTCATCGGGGGCTGCAGTAAAGTGAGTCCCCGCCTCTCACACATCGGGGGCTGGTGTAACGTGAGTTCCCACCTCTCACACATCGGGGGCTGGTGTAATGTGAGTCCCCACCTCTCACATATTGGGGGCTGCAGTAAAGTGAGTCCCCGCCTCTCACACATCGGGGGCTGGTGTAATGTGAGCCCCGCCTCTCACACATCAGGGGCTGGTGTAATGTGAGTCCCCGCCTCTCACACATCGGGGGGCTGGTGTAACGTGAGTCCCCGCCTCTCACACATCGGGGGCTGGTGTAATGTGAGTTCCCACCTCTCACACGTCGGGGGCTGGTGTAATGTGAGTTCCCACCTCTCACACATCGGGGGCTGGGGTAATGTGAGTTCCCACCTCTCACACATCGGGGGCTGGTGTAATGTAAGTCCTGCATCTCACACATCGGGGGCTGGTGTAATGTGAGTCTCCGCCTCTCACACATCGGGGGCTGGTGTAATGTGAGTCCCTGCCTCTCACACATCGGGGGCTGGTGTAACGTGAGTCCCCACCTCTCACACATCGGGGGCTGGTGTAATGTGAGTTCCCACCTCTCACACATCGGGGGCTGGTTTAATGTGAGTCCCCGCCTCTCACACATCGGGGAATGGTGTAATGTGAGTACCTGCATCTCACACATCGGGGGCTGGTGTAATGTGAGCCCCGCCTCTCACACATCAGGGGCTGGTGTAATGTGAGTCCCCGCCTCTCACACATCGGGGGCTGGTGTAATGTGAGCCCCGCCTCTCACACATCGGGGGCTGGTGTAACGTGAGTTCCCACCTCTCACACATCGGGGGCTGGTGTAATGTGTGTCCCCACCTCTCACACATCGGGGGCTGGTGTAATGTGAGTCCCCGCCTCTCACACATCGGGGGCTGGTGTAATGTGAGTCCCCGCCTTTCACACATCGGGGGCTGGTGTAATGTGAGCCCTGCCTCTCACACATCGGGGGCTAGTGTAATGTGAGTCCCCACCTCTCACACATCGGGGGCTGGTGTAACGTGAGTTCCCACCTCTCACACATCGGGGGCTGGTGTAATGTGAGTCCCCGCCTCTCACACATCGGGGGGCTGGTGTAACGTGAGTTCCCACCTCTCACACATCGGGGGGCTGGTGTAACGTGAGTTCCCACCTCTCACTCATCGGGGGCTGGTGTAATATGAGTCCCCACCTCTCACACATTGGGGGCTGCAGTAAAGTGAGTCCCCGCCTCTCACACATTGGGGCTGGTGTAATGTGAGCCCCGCCTCTCACACATCGGGGGCTGGTGTAATGTGAGCCCCGCCTTTAACACATCGGGGGCTGGTGTAATGTGAGTCCCCGCCTCTCACTCATCGGGGGCTGGTGTATTGTGAGCCCCACCTCTCACACATTGGGGACAGGGGTAATGTGAGTCCCCACCTTTCACTCATTGGGGGCAGGTGTAATGTAAGACCCCGCCTCTCACACATCGGGGGCTGGTGTAATGTGAGTCCTCGCCTCTCACAAATCGGGGGCTGGTGTAATGTGAGCCCCGCCTCTCACACATCGGGGGCTAGTGTAATGTGAGTCCCCACCTCTCACACATCGGGGGCTGGTGTAATGTGAGCCCCGCATCTCACACATCGGGGGCTAGTGTAATGTGAGTCCCCACCTCTCACACATCGGGGGCTGGTGTAATGTGAGCCCCACCTCTCACACATCGGGGGCTAGTGTAATGTGAGTCCCCACCTCTCACACATCGGGGGCTGGTCTAATGTGAGTCCCTGCCTCTCACAAATCGGGGGCTGGTGTAATGTGAGCCCTGCCTCTCACACATCGGGGGCTAGTGTAATGTGAGTCCCCACCTCTCACACATCGGGGGCTGGTGTAATATGAGTCCCCAACTGTCACACATCAGGGGCTGGTGTAATGTGAGTCTCCGCCTCTCACACATCGGGGGCTGGTGTAATATGAGTCCCTGCCTCTCACACATCGGGGGCGGGTGTAATGTGAGTCCCCACCTCTCACACATCGGGGGCTGGTGTAATGTGAATCCCTGCCTCTCACACATCGGGGGCTGGTGTAATGTGAGTCCCCACCTCTCACACATCGGGGGAGGGTGTAATGTGAGCCTCCACCTCTCACACATCAGGGGCTGGTATAATGTGAGTCCCCACCTCTCACACATCAGGGGCCAGTGTAATGTGAGTCCCCACCTCTCACACATCGGGAGCTGGTGTAATGAGAAACCCCTCCTCTCACACATCGGGGGCTGGTGTAATGTGAGCCCCGCCTCTCACACATCGGGAGCTGGTGTAATGGGAGTCCCTGCCTCTCACACATCGGGGGCTGGTGTAATGTGAGCCCCACCTCTCACTCATCGGGGGCTGGTGTAATGTGAGTCCCTGCCTCTCACACATCGGGGGCTGGTGTAATGTGAGCCCCACCTCTCACACATCGGGGGCTCGTGTAATGTGAGTCCCTGCCTCTCACACATCGGGGCTGGTGTAATGGGAGTCCCTGCCTCTTACACATCAGGGGCTGGTGTAATGTGAGTCCCCACCTCTCACTCATCGGGGGCTGGTGTAATCTGAGTCCTCACCTCTCACACATTGGGGTCTGGGGTAATGTGAGTCCCCGCCTCTCACAAATCGGGGGCTGGTGTAATGTGAGTCCTGCCTCTCACACATTGGGGGCTGGTGTAATGTGAGTCCTGCCTCTCACACATTGGGGGCTGGTGTAATGTGAGTCCCCGCCTCTCACACATTAGGGGCTGGTGTAATGTGAGTCCCCGCCTCTCACACATCGGGGGCTGGTGTAATGTGAGTCCCCGCCTCTCACACATCGGGGGCTGGTGTAATGTGAGTCCCCACCTCTCACACATCGGGGGCTGGTGTAATGTGAATCCCTGCCTCTCACACATCGGGGCTGGTGTAATGGGAGTCCCTGCCTCTTACACATCAGGGGCTGGTGTAATTTGAGTCCCCGCCTCTCACACATCAAGGGCTGGTGTAATGTGAGTCCCCACCTCTCACTCATCAGGGGCTGGTGTAATCTGAGTCCCCACCTCTCACACATTGGGGTCTGGGGTAATGTGAGTCCCCGCCTCTCACAAATCGGGGGCTGGTGTAATGTGAGCCCCGCCTCTCACACATCGGGGGCTTGTGTAATGTGAGTCCCCACCTCTCACACATCAATGGCTGGTGTAATGTGAGTCCCCGCCTCTCACACATTGGGGGCCGGTGTAATGTGAGTCCCCATCTCTCACACATTGGGGGCTGGTGTAATGTGAGTCCCCGCCTCTCACACATCGTGGGCTGCTGTAATGTGAGTCCCTAACTCTCACACATCGGGGGCAGGTGTAATGTGAGTCTCCACCTCTCACACATCAGTGACTGGTGTAATGTGAGTTCCCACCTCTCACACATCGGGGGCTGGTGTAATGTGAGTCCCTGCCTCTCACACATCCGGGGCAGGTGTAATGTGAGTCCCTGCCTCTCACACATCGGGGGGCGGGTGTAAAGTGAGCCTCAACCTCTCACACATCAGGGGCTGGTGTAATGTGAGTCCTCACCTCTCACACATCAGGGGCTGGTGTAATGTGAGCCCCGCCTCTCACACATCAGGGGCTGGTGTAATGTGTGTCCCCGCCTCTCACACATTGGGGGCCGGTGTAATGTGAGTTCCCACCTCTCACACATCGGGGGCTGGTGTAATGTGAGTCTCTGCCTCTCACACATCCGGGGCTGGTGTAATGTGAGTCCCCACCTCTTACACATCGGTGGGCGGGTGTAAAGTGAGCCTCCACCTCTCACACATCAGGGGCTGGTATAATGTGAGTCCCCACCTCTCACACATCGGGGGCTGGTGTAATGTGAAACCCCTCCTCCCACACATCGGGGGCTGGTTTAATGTGAGTCCCCACCTCTCACACATCGGGGGCTGGTGTAATGTGAGTCCCCACCTCTCACACATCGGGGGCTGGTGTAATGGGAGTCCCTGCCTCTCACACATCGGGGGCTGGTGTAATGGGAGTCCCTGCCTCTCACACATCAGTGGCTGGTGTAATGCGAGTCCCCACCTCTCACACATCGGGGGCTGGTGTAATGCGAGTCCCCGCCTCTCACACATCAGGGCTAGTGTAATGTGAGTCTCCCCCTCTCACACATCGGGGGCTGGTGTAATGTGAGTTCCCACCTCTCACACATCGGGGGCTGGTGTAATGTGAGTCCCCACCTCTCACACATCGGGGGCTGGTGTAATGTGAGTCCCTGCCTCTCACACATCGGGGGCTGGTGTAATGTGAGTCCCTTCCTCTCACACATCGGGGGCTGGTGTAATGTGAGTCCCCGCCTCTCACACATCGGGGGCTGGTTTAATGTGAGTCCCCGCCTCTCACACATCGGGGAATGGTGTAATGTGAGTACTTGCATCTCACACATCGGGGGCTGGTGTAATGTGAGTCCCTGCACTCACACATCGGGGGCTGGTGTAATGTGAGTCCCCACCTCTCACACATTAGGGGCTGGTGTAATGTGAGTCTTGACCTCTCACACATCGGGGGCTGGTGTAATGTTAGTCCCGCCTCTCACACATCAGGGGGCTGGTGTAATGTGAGTCTCAACCTCTCACAAATCAGGGGCTGGTGTAATGTGAGTCCTCACCTCTCACACATCAGGGGCTGGTGTAATGTGAGCCCCGCCTCTCACACATCAGGGGCTGGTGTAATGTGTGTCCCCGCCTCTCACACATTGGGGGCCGGTGTAATGTGAGTTCCCACCTCTCACACATCGGGGGCTGGTGTAATGCGAGTCCCCGCCTCTTACACATCGGTGGGCGGGTGTAAAGTGAGCCTCCACCTCTCACACATCAGGGGCTGGTATAATGTGAGTCCCCACCTCTCACACATCGGGGGCTGGTGTAATGTGAAACCCCTCCTCCCACACATCGGGGGCTGGTTTAATGTGAGTCCCCACCTCTCACACATCGGGGGCTGGTGTAATGTGAGTCCCCACCTCTCACACATCGGGGGCTGGTGTAATGGGAGTCCCTGCCTCTCACACATCAGTGGCTGGTGTAATGCGAGTCCCCACCTCTCACACATCGGGGGCTGGTGTAATGCGAGTCCCCGCCTCTCACACATCAGGGCTAGTGTAATGTGAGTCTCCCCCTCTCACACATCGGGGGCTGGTGTAATGTGAGTTCCCACCTCTCACACATCGGGGGCTGGTGTAATGTGAGTCCCCACCTCTCACACATCGGGGGCTGGTGTAATGTGAGTCCCTGCCTCTCACACATCGGGGGCTGGTGTAATGTGAGTCCCTTCCTCTCACACATCGGGGGCTGGTGTAATGTGAGTCCCCGCCTCTCACACATCGGGGGCTGGTTTAATGTGAGTCCCCGCCTCTCACACATCGGGGAATGGTGTAATGTGAGTACTTGCATCTCACACATCGGGGGCTGGTGTAATGTTAGTCCCTGCACTCACACATCGGGGGCTGGTGTAATGTGAGTCCCCACCTCTCACACATTAGGGGCTGGTGTAATGTGAGTCTTGACCTCTCACACATCGGGGGCTGGTGTAATGTTAGTCCCGCCTCTCACACATCAGGGGGCTGGTGTAATGTGAGTCCTGACCTCTCACACATCAGGGGCTAGAGTAATGTGAGTCTCCTCCTCTCACACATCAGGGGCCGGTGTAATGCGAGTCCCCGCCTCTCACACATCAGGGGCTGGGGTAATGTGAGTCCCCGCCTCTCACACATCAGGGGCTGGTGTAATGTGGTTCCCCCCCTCTTACACATCAGGGGCTGGTGTAACGTGAGTTCCCACCTCTCACACTTAGGGGGTTGGTGTATCGTGAGTTCCCACCTCTCCCACATCGGGGGCTGGTGTAATGTGAGTCCCCGCCTCTCACACATCGGGGGCTGGTGTAATGTGAGTCCCCACCTCTCACACATCGGGGGCTGGTGTAATGTGAGTCCCCACTTCTCACACATTAGGGGCTGGTGTAATGTGAGTCCTGACCTCTCACACATCGGGGGCTGGTGTAATGTGAATCCCCACCTTTCACACATTAGGGGCTGGTGTAATGTGAGTCCCCACCTCTCACACATCAGGGGCTAGTGTAATGTGAGTCTCCTCCTCTCACACATCAGGGGCTGGTGTAATGTGTGTCCCCGCCTCTCACACATTGGGGGCCGGTGTAATGTGAGTTCCCACCTCTCACACATTGGGGGCTGGTGTAATGTGAGTCTCAACCTCTCACACATCAGGGGCTGGTGTAATGTGAGTCCTCACCTCTCACACATCAGGGGCTGGTGTAATGTGAGCCCCGCCTCTCACACATCAGGGGCTGGTGTAATGTGTGTCCCCGCCTCTCACACATTGGGGGCCGGTGTAATGTGAGTTCCCACCTCTCACACATCGGGGGCTGGTGTAATGTGAGTCTCTGCCTCTCACACATCCGGGGCTGGTGTAATGTGAGTCCCCACCTCTTACACATCGGTGGGCGGGTGTAAAGTGAGCCTCCACCTCTCACACATCAGGGGCTGGTATAATGTGAGTCCCCACCTCTCACACATCGGGGGCTGGTGTAATGTGAAACCCCTCCTCCCACACATCGGGGGCTGGTTTAATGTGAGTCCCCACCTCTCACACATCGGGGGCTGGTGTAATGTGAGTCCCCACCTCTCACACATCGGGGGCTGGTGTAATGGGAGTCCCTGCCTCTCACACATCAGTGGCTGGTGTAATGCGAGTCCCCACCTCTCACACATCGGGGGCTGGTGTAATGCGAGTCCCCGCCTCTCACACATCAGGGCTAGTGTAATGTGAGTCTCCCCCTCTCACACATCGGGGGCTGGTGTAATGTGAGTTCCCACCTCTCACACATCGGGGGCTGGTGTAATGTGAGTCCCCACCTCTAACACATCGGGGGCTGGTGTAATGTGAGTCCCTGCCTCTCACACATCGGGGGCTGGTGTAATGTGAGTCCCTTCCTCTCACACATCGGGGGCTGGTGTAATGTGAGTCCCCGCCTCTCACACATCGGGGGCTGGTTTAATGTGAGTCCCCGCCTCTCACACATCGGGGAATGGTGTAATGTGAGTACTTGCATCTCACACATCGGGGGCTGGTGTAATGTGAGTCCCTGCACTCACACATCGGGGGCTGGTGTAATGTGAGTCCCCACCTCTCACACATTAGGGGCTGGTGTAATGTGAGTCTTGACCTCTCACACATCGGGGGCTGGTGTAATGTTAGTCCCGCCTCTCACACATCAGGGGGCTGGTGTAATGTGAGTCCTGACCTCTCACACATCAGGGGCTAGAGTAATGTGAGTCTCCTCCTCTCACACATCAGGGGCCGGTGTAATGCGAGTCCCCGCCTCTCACACATCAGGGGCTGGGGTAATGTGAGTCCCCGCCTCTCACACATCAGGGGCTGGTGTAATGTGGTTCCCCCCCTCTTACACATCAGGGGCTGGTGTAACGTGAGTTCCCACCTCTCACACTTAGGGGGTTGGTGTATCGTGAGTTCCCACCTCTCCCACATCGGGGGCTGGTGTAATGTGAGTCCCCGCCTCTCACACATCGGGGGCTGGTGTAATGTGAGTCCCCACCTCTCACACATCGGGGGCTGGTGTAATGTGAGTCCCCACTTCTCACACATTAGGGGCTGGTGTAATGTGAGTCCTGACCTCTCACACATCGGGGGCTGGTGTAATGTGAATCCCCACCTTTCACACATTAGGGGCTGGTGTAATGTGAGTCCCCACCTCTCACACATCAGGGGCTAGTGTAATGTGAGTCTCCTCCTCTCACACATCAGGGGCTGGTGTAATGTGTGTCCCCGCCTCTCACACATTGGGGGCCGGTGTAATGTGAGTTCCCACCTCTCACACATTGGGGGCTGGTGTAATGTGAGTCTCAACCTCTCACACATCAGGGGCTGGTGTAATGTGAGTCCTCACCTCTCACACATCAGGGGCTGGTGTAATGTGAGCCCCGCCTCTCACACATCAGGGGCTGGTGTAATGTGTGTCCCCGCCTCTCACACATTGGGGGCCGGTGTAATGTGAGTTCCCACCTCTCACACATCGGGGGCTGGTGTAATGTGAGTCTCTGCCTCTCACACATCCGGGGCTGGTGTAATGTGAGTCCCCACCTCTTACACATCGGTGGGCGGGTGTAAAGTGAGCCTCAACCTCTCACACATCAGGGGCTGGTATAATGTGAGTCCCCACCTCTCACACATCGGGGGCTGGTGTAATGTGAAACCCCTCCTCCCACACATCGGGGGCTGGTTTAATGTGAGTCCCCACCTCTCACACATCGGGGGCTGGTGTAATGTGAGTCCCCACCTCTCACACATCGGGGGCTGGTGTAATGGGAGTCCCTGCCTCTCACACATCAGTGGCTGGTGTAATGCGAGTCCCCACCTCTCACACATCGGGGGCTGGTGTAATGCGAGTCCCCGCCTCTCACACATCAGGGCTAGTGTAATGTGAGTCTCCCCCTCTCACACATCGGGGGCTGGTGTAATGTGAGTTCCCACCTCTCACACATCGGGGGCTGGTGTAATGTGAGTCCCCACCTCTAACACATCGGGGGCTGGTGTAATGTGAGTCCCTGCCTCTCACACATCGGGGGCTGGTGTAATGTGAGTCCCTTCCTCTCACACATCGGGGGCTGGTGTAATGTGAGTCCCCGCCTCTCACACATCGGGGGCTGGTTTAATGTGAGTCCCCGCCTCTCACACATCGGGGAATGGTGTAATGTGAGTACTTGCATCTCACACATCGGGGGCTGGTGTAATGTGAGTCCCTGCACTCACACATCGGGGGCTGGTGTAATGTGAGTCCCCACCTCTCACACATTAGGGGCTGGTGTAATGTGAGTCTTGACCTCTCACACATCGGGGGCTGGTGTAATGTTAGTCCCGCCTCTCACACATCAGGGGGCTGGTGTAATGTGAGTCCTGACCTCTCACACATCAGGGGCTAGAGTAATGTGAGTCTCCTCCTCTCACACATCAGGGGCCGGTGTAATGCGAGTCCCCGCCTCTCACACATCAGGGGCTGGGGTAATGTGAGTCCCCGCCTCTCACACATCAGGGGCTGGTGTAATGTGGTTCCCCCCCTCTTACACATCAGGGGCTGGTGTAACGTGAGTTCCCACCTCTCACACTTAGGGGGTTGGTGTATCGTGAGTTCCCACCTCTCCCACATCGGGGGCTGGTGTAATGTGAGTCCCCGCCTCTCACACATCGGGGGCTGGTGTAATGTGAGTCCCCACCTCTCACACATCGGGGGCTGGTGTAATGTGAGTCCCCACTTCTCACACATTAGGGGCTGGTGTAATGTGAGTCCTGACCTCTCACACATCGGGGGCTGGTGTAATGTGAATCCCCACCTTTCACACATTAGGGGCTGGTGTAATGTGAGTCCCCACCTCTCACACATCAGGGGCTAGTGTAATGTGAGTCTCCTCCTCTCACACATCAGGGGCTGGTGTAATGTGTGTCCCCGCCTCTCACACATTGGGGGCCGGTGTAATGTGAGTTCCCACCTCTCACACATTGGGGGCTGGTGTAATGTGAGTCTCAACCTCTCACACATCAGGGGCTGGTGTAATGTGAGTCCTCACCTCTCACACATCAGGGGCTGGTGTAATGTGAGCCCCGCCTCTCACACATCAGGGGCTGGTGTAATGTGTGTCCCCGCCTCTCACACATTGGGGGCCGGTGTAATGTGAGTTCCCACCTCTCACACATCGGGGGCTGGTGTAATGTGAGTCTCTGCCTCTCACACATCCGGGGCTGGTGTAATGTGAGTCCCCACCTCTTACACATCGGTGGGCGGGTGTAAAGTGAGCCTCCACCTCTCACACATCAGGGGCTGGTATAATGTGAGTCCCCACCTCTCACACATCGGGGGCTGGTGTAATGTGAAACCCCTCCTCCCACACATCGGGGGCTGGTTTAATGTGAGTCCCCACCTCTCACACATCGGGGGCTGGTGTAATGTGAGTCCCCACCTCTCACACATCGGGGGCTGGTGTAATGGGAGTCCCTGCCTCTCACACATCAGTGGCTGGTGTAATGCGAGTCCCCACCTCTCACACATCGGGGGCTGGTGTAATGCGAGTCCCCGCCTCTCACACATCAGGGCTAGTGTAATGTGAGTCTCCCCCTCTCACACATCGGGGGCTGGTGTAATGTGAGTTCCCACCTCTCACACATCGGGGGCTGGTGTAATGTGAGTCCCCACCTCTCACACATCGGGGGCTGGTGTAATGTGAGTCCCTGCCTCTCACACATCGGGGGCTGGTGTAATGTGAGTCCCTTCCTCTCACACATCGGGGGCTGGTGTAATGTGAGTCCCCGCCTCTCACACATCGGGGGCTGGTTTAATGTGAGTCCCCGCCTCTCACACATCGGGGAATGGTGTAATGTGAGTACTTGCATCTCACACATCAGGGGCTGGTGTAATGTGAGTCCCTGCACTCACACATCGGGGGCTGGTGTAATGTGAGTCCCCACCTCTCACACATTAGGGGCTGGTGTAATGTGAGTCTTGACCTCTCACACATCGGGGGCTGGTGTAATGTTAGTCCCGCCTCTCACACATCAGGGGGCGGGTGTAATGTGAGTCCTGACCTCTCACACATCAGGGGCTAGAGTAATGTGAGTCTCCTCCTCTCACACATCAGGGGCCGGTGTAATGCGAGTCCCCGCCTCTCACACATCAGGGGCTGGGGTAATGTGAGTCCCCGCCTCTCACACATCAGGGGCTGGTGTAATGTGGTTCCCCCCCTCTTACACATCAGGGGCTGGTGTAACGTGAGTTCCCACCTCTCACACTTAGGGGGTTGGTGTATCGTGAGTTCCCACCTCTCCCACATCGGGGGCTGGTGTAATGTGAGTCCCCGCCTCTCACACATCGGGGGCTGGTGTAATGTGAGTCCCCACCTCTCACACATCGGGGGCTGGTGTAATGTGAGTCCCCACTTCTCACACATTAGGGGCTGGTGTAATGTGAGTCCTGACCTCTCACACATCGGGGGCTGGTGTAATGTGAATCCCCACCTTTCACACATTAGGGGCTGGTGTAATGTGAGTCCCCACCTCTCACACATCAGGGGCTTGTGTAATGTGAGTCTCCTCCTCTCACACATCAGGGGCCGGTGTAATGCGAGTCCCCGCCTCTCACACATCAGGGGCTGGGGTAATGTGAGTTCCCCGCCTCTCACACATCAGGGGCTGATGTAATGCGAGTCCCCGCCTCTCACACATCGGGGGCTGGTGTAATGGGAGTCCCCGCCTCTCACACATCGGGGTCTGGTGTAATGTGGTTCGCCCCCCTCTTACACATCAGGGGCTGGTGTAATGTGAGTTCCCACCTCTCCCGCATCGGGGGCTGGTGTAATGTGAGTCCCCGCCTCTCACACATCAGGGGCTGGTGTAATGTGAGTCCCCGCCTCTCACACATCAAGGGCTGGTGTAATGTGAGTCCCCACCTCTTACTCATAGGGGGCTGGTGTAATCTGAGTCCCCACCTCTCACACATTAGGGTCTGGGGTAATGTGAGTCCCCGCCTCTCACACATCGGGGGCTGGTGTAATGTGAGCCCCGCCTCTCACACATCGGGGGCTGGTGTAATGTGAGTCCCCACCTCTCACACATCGGAGGCTGGTGTAATGTGAGTCCCCGCCTCTCAAACATTGGGGAATGGTGTAATGTGAGTCCCCACCTCTCACACATTGGGGGCTGGTATAATGTTAGTCCCCGCCTCTCACACATCGTGGGCTGCTGTAATGTGAGTCCCTACCTCTCACACATCGGGGGCAGGTGTAATGTGAGTCTCCACCTCTCACACATCAGTGACTGGTGTAATGTGTGTCCTCGCCTCTCACACATTGGGGGCGGGTGTAATGTGAGTCCCCACCTCTCAAACATCGGGGGGCGGGTGTAATGTGAGCCTCCACCTCTCACATATCGGGGGCTGGTGTAATGTGAAACCTCTCCTCCCACACATCGGGGGCTGGTGTTATGTGTATCCCCGCCTCTCACACAGCGGGGGCTGGTGTAATGGGAGTCCCTGCCTCTTACACATCAGGGGCGGGTGTAATGTGAGTCTCCTCCTCTCACACATCAGGGCTAGTGTAATGTGAGTCTCCCCCTCTCACACATCGGGGGCTGGTGTAATGTGAGTTCCCACCTCTCACACATCGGGGGCTGGTGTAATGTGAGTCCCCACCTCTCACACATTGGGGGCTGGTGTAATGTGAGTCCCCGCCTCTCACACATCGGGGGCTGGTGTAATGTGAGTCCCTTCCTCTCACACATCGGGGGCTGGTGTAATGTGAGTCCCCGCCTCTCACACATCGGGGAATGATGTAATGTGAGTACCTGCCTCTCACACATCGGGGGCTGGTGTAATGTGAGTCCCCGCCTCTCACACATCGGGGGCTGGTGTAATGTGAGTCCCTGCCTCTCACACATCTGGGGCTGGTGTAATATGAGTCCCCGCCTCTCACACATTAGGGGCTGGTGTAATGTGAGTCCTGACCTCTCACACATCGGGGGCTGGTGTAATGTTAGTCCCGCCTCTCACACATCGGGGGGCGGGTGTAATGTGAGTCCTGACCTCTCACACATCAGGGGCTAGAGTAATGTGAGTCTCCTCCTCTCACACATCAGGGGCCGGTGTAATGCGAGTCCCCGTCTCTCACACATCAGGGGCTGGTGTAATGTGAGTCCCCGCCTCTCACACATCGGGGGCTGGTGTAATGTGTGTCCCCACCTCTCACACATCGGGGGCTGGTGTAATGTGAGTCCCCACCTCTCACACATTAGGGGCAAATGTAATGTGAGTCCTGACCTCTCACACATCGGGGGCTGGTGTAATGTGAATCCCCACCTCTCACACATCAGTGGCTAGTGTAATCTGAGTCTCCTCCTCTCACACATCAGGGGCCGGTGTAATGCGAGTCCCCGCCTCTCACACATCAGGGGCTGGGGTAATGTGAGTCCCCGCCTCTCACACATCAGGGGCTGGTGTAATGTGATTTCCCCGCCTCTCACACATCAGGGGCTGGTGTAATGCGAGTCCCCACCTCTCACACATCGGGGGCTGGTGTAATGCGAGTCCCCGCCTCTCACACATCAGGGCTAGTGTAATGTGAGTCTCCCCCTCTCACACATCGGGGGCTGGTGTAATGTGAGTTCCCACCTCTCACACATCGGGGGCTGGTGTAATGTGAGTCCCCACCTCTCACACATCGGGGGCTGGTGTAATGTGAGTCCCTGCCTCTCACACATCGGGGGCTGGTGTAATGTGAGTCCCTTCCTCTCACACATCGGGGGCTGGTGTAATGTGAGTCCCCGCCTCTCACACATCGGGGGCTGGTTTAATGTGAGTCCCCGCCTCTCACACATCGGGGAATGGTGTAATGTGAGTCCCTTCCTCTCACACATCGGGGGCTGGTGTAATGTGAGTCCCCGCCTCTCACACATCGGGGGCTGGTTTAATGTGAGTCCCCGCCTCTCACACATCGGGGAATGGTGTAATGTGAGTACTTGCATCTCACACATCGGGGGCTGGTGTAATGTGAGTCCCCACCTCTCACACATTAGGGGCTGGTGTAATGTGAGTCTTGACCTCTCACACATCGGGGGCTGGTGTAATGTTAGTCCCGCCTCTCACACATCAGGGGGCGGGTGTAATGTGAGTCCTGACCTCTCACACATCAGGGGCTAGAGTAATGTGAGTCTCCTCCTCTCACACATCAGGGGCCGGTGTAATGCGAGTCCCCGCCTCTCACACATCAGGGGCTGGGGTAATGTGAGTCCCCGCCTCTCACACATCAGGGGCTGGTGTAATGTGGTTCCCCCCCTCTTACACATCAGGGGCTGGTGTAACGTGAGTTCCCACCTCTCACACTTAGGGGGTTGGTGTAATGTGAGTCCCCGCCTCTCACACATCGGGGGCTGGTGTAATGTGAGTCCCCACCTCTCACACATCGGGGGCTGGTGTAATGTGAGTCCCCACTTCTCACACATTAGGGGCTGGTGTAATGTGAGTCCTGACCTCTCACACATCGGGGGCTGGTGTAATGTGAATCCCCACCTTTCACACATTAGGGGCTGGTGTAATGTGAGTCCCCACCTCTCACACATCAGGGGCTAGTGTAATGTGAGTCTCCTCCTCTCACACATCAGGGGCCGGTGTAATGCGAGTCCCCGCCTCTCACACATCAGGGGCTGGGGTAATGTGAGTCTCCGCCTCTCACACATCAGGGGCTGGTGTAATGTGAGTTCCCCGCCTCTCACACATCAGGGGCTGGTGTAATGCGAGTCCCCGCCTCTCACACATCGGGGGCTGGTGTAATGGGAGTCCCCGCCTCTCACACATCGGGGGCTGGTGTAATGTGGTTCGCCCCCCTCTTACACATCAGGGGCTGGTGTAATGTGAGTCCCTGCCTCTCACACATCGGGGGCTGGTGTAACGTGAGTTCCCACCTCTCCCGCATCGGGGGCTGGTGTAATGTGAGTCCCCGCCTCTCACACATCAGGGGCTGGTGTAATGTGAGTCCCCGCCTCTCACACATCAAGGGCTGGTGTAATGTGAGTCCCCACCTCTTACTCATCGGGGGCTGGTGTAATCTGAGTCCCCACCTCTCACACATTGGGGTCTGGGGTAATGTGAGTCCCCGCCTCTCACACATCGGGGGCTGGTGTAATGTGAGCCCCGCCTCTCACACATCGGGGGCTGGTTTAATGTGAGTCCCCACCTCTCACACATCGGAGGCTGGTGTAATGTGAGTCCCCGCCTCTCACACATTGGGGAATGGTGTAATGTGAGTCCCCACCTCTCACACATTGGGGGCTGGTATAATGTTAGTCCCCGCCTCTCACACATCGTGGGCTGCTGTAATGTGAGTCCCTACCTCTCACACATCGGGGGCAGGTGTAATGTGAGTCTCCACCTCTCACACATCAGTGACTGGTGTAATGTGTGTCCTCGCCTCTCACACATTGGGGGCGGGTGTAATGTGAGTCCCCACCTCTCAAACATCGGGGGGCGGGTGTAATGTGAGCCTCCACCTCTCACATATCGGGGGCTGGTGTAATGTGAAACCTCTCCTCCCACACATCGGGGGCTGGTGTTATGTGTATCCCCGCCTCTCACACAGCGGGGGCTGGTGTAATGTGAGTCCCTTCCTCTCACACATCGGGGGCTGGTGTAATGTGAGTCCCCGCCTCTCACACATCGGGGAATGGTGTAATGTGAGTACCTGCCTCTCACACATCGGGGGCTGGTGTAATGTGAGTCCCCGCCTCTCACACATCGGGGGCTGGTGTAATGTGAGTCCCTGCCTCTCACACATCTGGGGCTGGTGTAATATGAGTCCCCGCCTCTCACACATTAGGGGCTGGTGTAATGTGAGTCCTGACCTCTCACACATCGGGGGCTGGTGTAATGTTAGTCCCGCCTCTCACACATCGGGGGGCGGGTGTAATGTGAGTCCTGACCTCTCACACATCGGGGGCTAGAGTAATGTGAGTCTCCTCCTCTCACACATCAGGGGCCGGTGTAATGCGAGTCCCCGCCTCTCACACATCAGGGGCTGGTGTAATGTGAGTCCCCGCCTCTCACACATCGGGGGCTGGTGTAATGTGTGCCCCCACCTCTCACACATCGGGGGCTGGTGTAATGTGAGTCCCCACCTCTCACACATTAGGGGCAAATGTAATGTGAGTCCTGACCTCTCACACATCGGGGGCTGGTGTAATGTGAATCCCCACCTCTCACACATCAGTGGCTAGTGTAATCTGAGTCTCCTCCTCTCACACATCAGGGGCCGGTGTAATGCGAGTCCCCGCCTCTCACACATCAGGGGCTGGGGTAATGTGAGTCCCCGCCTCTCACACATCAGGGGCTGGTGTAATGTGAGTTCCCCGCCTCTCACACATCAGGGGCTGGTGTAATGCGAGTCCCCGCCTCTCACACATCGGGGGCTGGTTTAATGGGAGTCCCCGCCTCTCACACATCGGGGGCTGGTGTAATGTGGTTCGCCCCCCTCTTACACATCAGGGGCTGGTGTAATGTGAGTCCCTGCCTCTCACATATTGGGGGCTGGTGTAACGTGAGTTCCCACCTCTCCCACATCGGGGGCTGGTGTAATGTGAGTCCCCGCCTCTCACACATCGGGGGCTGGTGTAACGTGAGTTCCCACCCCTCACACATCGGGGGCTGATGTAATGTAAGTCCCGCCTCTCACACATCAGGGGCTGGTGTAATGTGAGTCCCCACCTCTCACACATTGGGGGCTGGTGTAATGTTAGTCCCGCCTCTCACACATCGGAGGTTGGTGTAATGTGAGTCCCCACCTCTCACACATCGGGGGCTGGTGTAATGTGAGTCCCGCCTCTCACACATCGGGGGCTGCTGTAACGTGAGTTCCCACCTCTCACACATCGGGGGCTGGTGTAATGTGAGTCCTGCCTCTCACACATTGGAGGTTGGTGTAATGTGAGTCCCCACCTCTCACACATCGGGAGCTGGTGTAATGTGAGTCCCCGCCTCTCACACATCGGGAGCTGGTGTAATGTGAGTCCCCGCCTCTCACACATTGGGGGCTGGTGTAACGTGAGTTCCCACCCCTCACACATCGGGGGCTGGTGTAATGTGAGTTCCCACCTCTCACACATCGGGGGCTGGTGTAATGTGAGTCCCGCCTCTCACACATCGGGGGCTGGTGTAATGTGAGTCCTGCCTCTCACACATCGGAGGTTGGTGTAATGTGAGTCCCCACCTCTCACACATCGGGAGCTGGTGTAATGTGAGTCCCCGCCTCTCACACATTGGGGGCTGGTGTAACGTGAGTTCCCACCCCTCACACATCGGGGGCTGGTGTAATGTAAGTCCCGCCTCTCACACATCGGGGGCTGGTGTAATGTGAGTCCCCGCCTCTCACACATCAGAGGCTGGTTTAATGTGAGTCCCCGCCTCTCACACATCAGGGGCTGGGGTAATGTGAGTCCCCGCCTCTCACACATCAGGGGCTGGTGTAATGTGAGTTCCCCGCCTCTCACACATCAGGGGCTGGTGTAATGCGAGTCCCCGCCTCTCACACATCGGGGGCTGGTGTAATGGGAGTCCCCGCCTCTCACACATCAGGGGCTGGTGTATTGTGGTTCCCCCCCCTCTTACACATCAGGGCTGGTGTAATGTGAGTCCCTGCCTCTCACACATCGGGGGCTGGTGTAATGTGAGTCCCGCCTCTCACACATCGGAGGCTGGTGTAATGTGAGTCCCCACCTCTCACACATCGGGGGCTGGTGTAACGTGAGTCCCCACCTCTCACACATCGGGGGCTGGTGTATTGTGGTTCCCCCCCCTCTTACACATCAGGGGCTGGTGTAATGTGAGTCCCCGCCTCTCACACATCGGGGGCTGGTGTAATGTGAGTCCCCGCCTCTCACACATCGGGGGCTGGTGTAACGTGAGTTCCCACCTCTCCCACATCGGGGGCTGGTGTAATGTGAGTCCCCGCCTCTCACTCATCGGGGGCTGGTGTAACGTGAGTTCCCACCCCCCACACATCGGGGGCTGGTGTAATGTGAGTCCCGCCTCTCACACATCAGGGCTAGTGTAATGTGAGTCCCCGCCTCTCACTCATCGGGGGCTGGTGTAACGTGAGTTCCCACCCCCCACACATCGGGGGCTGGTGTAATGTGAGTCCCGCCTCTCACACATCAGAGGCAGGTGTAATGTGAGTCCTCACCTCTCACACATCGGGGGCCGGTGTAATGTGAGTCCCCGCCTCTCACACATCGGGGGCTGGTGTAATGTGAGTCCCCACCTCTCACACATCGGGGGCTGGTGTAATGTGAGTCCCGCCTCTCACACATCGGGGGCTGCTGTAACGTGAGTTCCCACCTCTCCCACATTAGGGGCTGGTGTAACGTGAGTTCCCACCCCTCACACATCGGGGGCTGGTGTAATGTGAGTCCCGCCTCTCACACATCGGAGTCTGGTTTAATGTGAGTCCCCGCCTCTCACACATTGGGGGCTGGTGTAATGTGAGTCCCCGCCTCTCACACATCAGGGGCTGGTGTAATGTGAGTCCCCGCCTCTCACACATTGGGGGCTGGTGTAATGTGAGTCCCCGCCTCTCACACATCAGGGGCTGGTGTAATGTGAGTCCCCGCCTCTCACACATAGGGGGCTGGTGTAAAGTGAGTCCCTGCCTCTCACACATCAGGGGCTGGTGTAATGTGAGTCCCCGCCTCTCACACATTGGGGGCTGGTGTAATGTGAGTCCCCGCCTCTCACACATGGGGTGCTGGAATTTGGTAACTTTTATAAAATATATCATACGTCTGTTTTCAGACATATTTATCAAAATATCCCCTTTTTTACCATCTGTGCACACATTTGATTTTTGGTGCCATCTGTCACTGAGGTCAAATCAGTGCAGTTTTTCATGAGGAATCCGAATCTGCAATTATAAAATTGCGGTTCCCACCTATATTTCTAGTTTTTTTGATCCGATGTGTACATTGCGAAGTTTACATTGCCCATTGCAACCCTACTACTCCAGCATGTAGACAGAGGAGGAGCTCTATACTTGTCTGCCCCTCACCTCTCCATAGACTTCTATACT
The DNA here is from genome assembly GCF_040894005.1 of Engystomops pustulosus. Taxonomy (NCBI): domain Eukaryota; kingdom Metazoa; phylum Chordata; class Amphibia; order Anura; family Leptodactylidae; genus Engystomops; species Engystomops pustulosus. The sequence continues at coordinate 261,273,004 of NC_092412.1, forward strand.
TGTCTGCCCCTCACCTCTCCATAGACTTCTATACTTGTCTGCCCCTCACCTCTCCATAGACTTCTATGCTTGTCTGCCCCTCACCTCTCCATAGACTTCTATACTTGTCTGCTGGGACTGTAAGAGTCTAAGTCTGTCTCTCACTGCTTAATTCTGCCCCTCACCTCTCCATAGACTCCTATACACAAGGAGCCATAGAATGTAACCGATGAGATACAATATGTAACATGTCTTAGATTTCTCTGAGCTGATGACTTACACACAGTTTGTAGAGGTATCGGTGAACACTTTGTTGAGGGCAGCTGTCTACTAAACCTAGTACAAGGGTGAAAGGTGGGCGCAGGTAACACCAATTACCATCTTATCAGTGTCCGGGCAGTTCTTAGTGCACTGAATTAGCCAACATCAGGTAATAGTAACAGCACGGAGGATCTATGGAGGAGCTGGGACTGACTGTGTATGAGAAGGTCCTGGCAGGTGTCATAGGACCAGGAGTAAGAAGAAGAAGCTGAGAATATCTCAGGATGTCACTTACCGCGTTAGCAATGGCTTGTATAGCAGGGTTACCATCCGGCTCTTCTTCTGAGGGATTTGGATACTCTCCATGTGTAGAGTGATGGGTAATAACAGCCAAAAATAATAATAATGCAAACTGTATGGCGGCCATTGTGAGTGCTAGCTCTGTGGTCTATTCCTAGAAGCCGTCCACCCCTGGTTATATATCCCTGGAGAGCAGCTCATAACAATGGGAGGAGGGACCTGATCTCTCCGCACAGACGCTGTAATTCGGCTTCCAGCTCTAGTATTTATTGCACATTAATTATACTATAATTGTTCTTTAGAAAGTTGAATGTTCTGACAACAAAAGCACAAAATAATCATTAATGAAAATCAAATCTATTAACCAATGGAGGCCTGGATTTGGAGTCACCCACAAAAATAAAGTGGAAACACACTATAGGCTGATCCAAATGTGATGTCATGTCTGTAAAAAAAGACAAAATGAGGCTCAGTATTGTGTGTGGCCTCCACGTGCCTGTATGACCTCCCTACAACACCTCGGCATGCTCCTGATGAGGCTCAGTATTGTGTGTGTTGCCTTCACGTGCCTGTATGACTTCCCTACAACACCTCGGCATGCTCCTGATGAGGCTCAGTATTGTGTGTGTTGCCTTCACGTGCCTGTATGACTTCCCTACAACACCTCGGCATGCTTCTGATGAGGCTCAGTATTGTGTGTGACCTCCATGTGCCTGTATGACCTCCCTACAACACCTCGGCATGCTCCTGATGAGGCTCAGTATTATGTGTGTGGCCTCCACATGCCTGTATGACCTCCCTACAACACCTCGGCATGCTCCTGATGAGGCTCAGTATTGTGTGTGTGACCTCCATGTGCCTGTATGACCTCCCTACAACACCTCGGCATGCTCCTGATGAGGCTAAGTATTGTGTGAGGCCTCCACATGCCTTTATGACTTTACTACAACACCTCGGCAGCTGCTAATAATGTTCAGTATTGTGTGCATCCTCCACATGCCTGTATGACCTCCCTACAACACCTTGGCATGCTCCTGATGAGGCTCAGTATTGTTTGTGGCCTCCACATGCCTGTATTACCTCCTTACTGTGCCTCAGAATGCTCCTGAGGAGGCTCAGTATTGTGTGTGGCCTCCACGTGCCTGTATAACCTCCCTAGAACACCTCGGCATTCTGATGAAGCTCAGTATTGTGTGTGGCCTCTATGTGCCTGTATGACCTCCCTACAACACCTCGGCATGCTCCTGATGAGGCTCAGTATTGTGTGTGACCTCCACGTGCCTATATGACCTCCCTACAACACCTCGGCATGCTCCTGATGAGGCTCAGTATTGTGTGTGGTCTCCACATGCCTGTATGACCTCCCTACAACACCTTGGCATGCTCCTGATGAGGCTCAGTATTGTGTGTGGCCTCCATGTGCCTGTATGACCTCCCTACACCTTAGCATGCTTCTGATGACACTTAATATAGTGTGTGGCCTCCACGTGCCTGTTTGACCTCCATACAATGCTCAGGCTCCTCCTGATGAGACTCAGTATTGTGTGTAGCCTCCATGTGCCCGTATGACCTCCCTAGCACACCTCGGCATGCTCCAGCATGCTCAGTATTGTGTGTGGCCTCCACGTGCCTGTATCATCTCCCTGCAACACCGCGGCAGCTCCTGATGAGGTTCAGTATTGTGTGTAGCCTCCATGTGCCTATATGATCTCCCTACAACGCCTCTGCATGCTCTGGATGAGGCTAAATATTGAGTGTGGCCTCCACATTCCTGTATGACCTCCTTACAATGCCTCATTAAACTCTTGATGAGGCTCAGTGTTGTATGTGGCCTCCTCGTGCCTGCATGACCTCCCTACAATGCCTCAGTATATTCTTGATGAGGCTTAGTATTGTGTGTGGCCTCCACATTGTCTGCATGACCTCCCTTGCATGCTCCTGATGAGACTCATCATTTTGTGTGGCATCTATGTACTTGTATGACCTCCCTACAACACCTCGTTATGCTCCTGATGTGACTCAGCATTATGTGTGGCCTCCACGTGCCTGTATCACCTCCCTACAATGCCTCTGCATGCTCCTGATGAGGCTCAGCATTGTGTGTGGCCTCCACATGCCTGCTTGACCTCCCTACAACACCTCAGCATGCTCCTGATGAGGCTCAGTATTGTATTTCACCTCCACATGCCTGTATGACCTCCCTACAATGCCACATTATGCCCCTGATGCGACTCCGTATTGTGTGTATGACCTCCCTACAACACCACGTTATGCTCCTGATGAGACTCAGCATTGGGGCAGATTTATCAAGCAGTCTGAAAGTCAGAATATTTCCAGTTGCCCATGGCAACCAATCACAGCTCAGCTTTCATTTCACCAGTGCTCATGAATATTTTAAAGGGGAGCTGTGATTGGTTGCCATGGGCAACTGGAAATATTCTGACTTTAAGACTGCTTGATAAATCTGCCCCATTGTGTGTGACCTCCACATGCCTGCATGACCTCCCTACACTGCCTTGTTATGCTCCTGATGTGTCTAAAAACTGGATGCACTGCTAGAAGACAGGCCAGCAGATGTGAAGGGGGCTGTAGAACAACCCGGCTAGCTTAACCCACTGTACTTCTACCCTCTGTACCTCTTCCCTCCACCCACTGTACCTCTACCCTCTGTACCCGTACCTTCCACCCTCTGTACCCCTACCCTTCATCCTCTATGCCTCTACCTTCTACCCTCCATCCTCTGTACCCCTTCCATCCTCCCACTGTACCTCTACCCTCTGTACCACTAACCTCCACCCTCTGTACCCCTACCCTCCATCCTCTGTACTTCTACCCTCTGTACCACTAACCTCCACCCTCTGTACCCCTACCCTCCATCCTCTGTACTTCTACCCTCTGTACCTCAACCCTCCACCCTCTTATATATCCCCTCTGTACCTCTTATCTATATCCTCTGTACCTCTTACCTATACCCTCTGTACCATTACCCTTCATCTTCTGTGACCTTATCCCCTACCCTCTGTACCTCTACTCTCCACCCTTTGTATCCCTACCCTCTACCTTCTGTACCTCCTACCTGTACCCCCTGTCCCTCGTATATATCCCCTCTGTACCTCTTACCTATACCCTCTGTACCATTACCCTTCATCTTCTGTGACCTTATCCCCTACCCTCTGTACCTCTACTCTCCACCCTTTGTACATCCACCCATCACCCTCTGGGATTCTGTTCTCTGGATGGAGAGTGATGCCAGAGGGCCTCATGTCCGTAGCTGTGGGAGTGCGAACATCGCTTGCAAAAAATAATAATATAAAAGGTCTCCCCACTGGTTTCTACTGCGTATTCTATGTTTATGCGTATTTCTATATGATGAAAGCTGGGAGGCTAGCCCCTATACAGCTTCTGCATGTCTACACTAAACTGAGCTCAGTAGATTTAATTGTTGGAATTTGACTGGATTTACTGCTGAGTTACTTCATGAGAGAACACTAGTTATCAAAAGAATTATGGGCAGCTTGTAATTGACTCAGTTCAGAGCAAATATAGGAAGAGGTTAGTCTCCACCTACTTCCCTGCTGCTGAGGAGGATTTCTGATAAGTAGCTTCAGAATAGAAAAATGATATTTTGCGCTGGAAAGAAAATGAAGAGCTGCACAAAATGAAATTGATTATTTTATTTAAAGGGAGAATCACTTTAAAAAAATGCTAAAATCATTATAAAGCAATTCAAACAGCAATTGAATATTGAAAACTGAATAAAAAAAAAACATTTGAAGTCAAACTTCAGCTACAATTTGAAGATGATGTTTAATAAAATCTTTTTTGAGCTTCTTTAAACAATTTAAATAAAATTTAAAAGTAAAATTAGAAAAGCCAAAAAAGTCGGAAATGCCGACTGATGCCGGTCCATATCTGGAATCTTGAAGCATAAACGGAGCCATTTTACCAAATGCAGGTAACTCCAGGCTGGACTGATGTGTAACTGCGCACCTCCCCATCCCAGCGAGGTTAGTCCATTTAGAGAGCGCTCAGTTCAGTGACGGACAACTGTCTGAGCTCGGGTGTGTCAAAATTTGTCAAAAAAGAGCTGAACTCAGGTGGTTTGTCACTTCTAGAAAAATCCATATTTTGTGATATTTGTAGCTCTGATAACAAAGTAACATTGTGAATATTAGAATTGCTGAGCAGCTCCTGTGATGGGGTACAGGGGCAGCGCACTGAGGGCTTGGCAGGGTTTAACCTCTTCCCCCAGTATTGGTAATTGTGGTGGTAGCAGGATGAGGTTTGGTGGTTGCTTTAAAGAGAACCTGTCACCAGCCATCCCCCATCACAGGCCTCGGACAGTACCTTTCTGATGTCTTCATACATGTTCCTCTGCTGCCTCTTTCTATGGGATTGGAGACACTTTTCAATACTTTTATTGATTTCCTCTTTTCCATTCATGGAGGGGGGAGCTGCAGTATAAACTGACGCTGCTAACCCCCATACTGACGCTGACACTACTAACCCTAACCCGAATTTCTAAGGGAGGGGTGAGGAGGAAAGTTGATTTTTCTTCACATAACCAGTTTCACTCTCACCCCCTCCTTACTGAGGGAGTGGTCAATGATGTTGCAGAGCTGAGTCACAAATAACCACCGTCTCTCGCTCTCTCTCTCGCACTTCCAGCCAGGCATTTTGTCCCCATTTTACCCCTGATAATACCCCAGCTGCTGCACCTCCTCTCTGAAGATCCGGTACATTGAATGGTCAGAGAACAGGGCTCAGATCTCGGTAACGGTGGGGGCTAGAAATACAATTCAAAGTGCCCCTGAATCCGCGTGCAAGCCCCTACATTCTGGTATGTTAGATTTAATAAGTTGGGGTTGGGGAAAGTCTTTAAATATACGGCGCTCAGTCACAATCAGTCGAATCGTCCTCCGGCATGCCCCTAATTTGTGTGGCATGGAGGCAGCGGAGCTGCGCCACAAAAAGAGTTGCATGCAACACAATCCCAGTCCCAGCGAAGATCCTTCTAATACCTGTGCGAGCAGTTTTAGTCCCAAAAAAGGTGCACAACGCAACCCTTAGTAAATGTGCCCCATTGTGTTATTACAGAGTGCCCCCTAGTGGTCACTTATCATCGCTGGGTGTCACCTCTGCTCCTCCTCCAATATCTGATTACACAGAATAATCGGTTGCGTGTAACTGCTGTGAGTAACTACCTCTCACCAGGGAGCACTTACCGCTAGTGAGTAGAACTTTCCTACAATTACGTGCATGAAGACCTCATATTTTGGGGCCTAAAGTCGAGTTTTCTGTAGAAATGGTCCTTTTATCTGACAATGAGAAACAGAAATAAGTTGTTTTCAGAAGATAAAGATGTGAGATAAAAATGATCACATTGTCAAATCGATTGTTCAGAATAGAAACAACGAAACAACACAGAAAGAAACAGTAAGAAGTTCTGGGACTTTCCTGGTTTATGTTATAGATCCAAATTCTCAATGAAATTTGGGAACCAAAAGAAAGTGACTATAGTGTCCCCTGGTGTCTCTGCCCCAAAGTTCATATCCCTCATAGGCTTCGGCGTGATGCGTAGCAGACACACTGGGGCACATTCACACTGGCCGGGGATGTTACATGGACTGGACGGACCGCACTGCTGGGGACGGGATTCCTTACATCATATAAGATGCAAGGAGCACAGCCGTATAATAAGTGCAGTGTCCACAGAACGCAGTCAGCTTATGTGTATGTCTGGTCTGGCGCCAGTGTCGGAGAGCTGAGTAGTAACTTTTTTGTTTCTGGCTACTGTGAGCTCTATTACTACGGGGCTCTCTTTTACTACTGGCTATAATGAGGTTCTGTTGCTATTGACCGCTGGGGGCACTCTAACTATTGGCTACTGTGCAGCACTGTGACTATTGGCTACTGTGCAGCACTGTGACTATTGGCTACTGTGCAGCACTGTGACTATTGGCTACTGTGCAGCACTGGGACTATTGGCTACTGTGCAGCACTGGGACTATTGGCTACTGTAGAGCATTGGGACTATTGGGTGCTGGGGAGCATTGGGACTATTGGCTACAGTGGAGCACTGGGACTATTGGGTGCTAGGGAGCACTGGGACTATTTGCTACTGGGGTGCACTGAGACTATTGGCTACTGGGGAGCACTGAGACTATTTGCTACTGGGGAGCACTGAGACTATTTGCTACTGGGGAGCACTGGGACTATTTGGTACTGGGGAGCACTGGAACTATTTGGTACTGGGGAGCACTGGGACTATTTGGTATTGTGGACCCCTTAGACTATTTGGTACTGGGGAGCACTGGGACTATTGGGTGCTAGGGACCACTGGGACTATTTGGTACTGGGGATCCCTTGGACTATTTGTTACTAGGGAGCACTGTAACTGTTGGCTACTGTGGGGGCAATGATTATTGGTGACTTGTGGGCTCTCTGAAGGCTGCAGTGGGACACTGTGCCTATATTGTCTACTGTTGGCCACTAGTCTTTTACTATATTGGCTTTCAGTGGCGACAATGTTACTATAAAATCAGTCTTAAAATTCTCACCGCTGGTGTTCCTGTGATTCTATTCACTAAGAGGCTTTGGCCTCTTAGCAAATATGGGCACAAACTCTGCCCTGTAGACTAGATTGTAACTGGCATAATATATTATCTGCCTGTTGTCCATCAGAGACTAAAGTCCCACTACCCACCTGCTCCCTGATATGCTGAAAGAGGTACTCAGGTCAGGAAATGAGCAAAACTGGAGTAAGAGATAGATTCATGTTCCTTCTCCACCAGAAAACTGGCAGAAAAGTTACTCTCTTCCTTCATAAGCTACTGTAGGGACACTGTTACTTTATTGGCTACTGAAGGAACACTGTTGCTATATTGGCTACTGAAGGGACACTGTTGCTATATTGGCTACTGTAGGGACACTGTTACTATATTGGCTACTGTGGGGCCTCTATTACTATATTGGCTATAGCAGAGCCCTGTAAATCTATTGGCTACTGTTGTAACACTTTCACAGTATTGGCTACTGTTGGGGCATAATAGTGATTTGAAGGGGAGCAAGAGAACTATTTTTTAATTCTATTAAATTTGAGATAAAAAAAAAGTTAGAGGAGATGATTATGAAGTGAAGAATCTAAAATATTTGTGCTGTAAAATCTACAGAGATGAGTATTGGAGGGGAGAAGCCAACATCGTGGTGTAGGTCTTACAATAAGACAAAATTTCACTACTCTCATAAAAACCTTAATCTGTGAGTAACCGGATTTATAGTAAATACTGGAATTACCCATGAGCTCACAATTCTGCTGCATCTTCCCTGTGCTTTGCTTTTTCGTCTATGAGGGAGGCTACACAGAGACTTTCTCTAATTCATTTTCTCATGTGGAGCTACAGGAGCAGTACACAGCCATACATGGAGCTACAGCCACAGTACACAGCCATACATGGAGCTACAGCCACAGTACACAGCCATACATGGAGCTACAGCCACAGTACACAGCCATACATGGTGCTACAGCCACAGTATACAGCCATACATGGAGCTACAGCCACAGTACACAGCCATACATGGAGCTACAGCCGCAGTACACTGCCATACATAGAGCTACAGCCGCAGTACACAGCCATACATGGAGCTACAACCAAAGTACACAGCCATACATGGAGCTACAGCCGCAGTACACAGCAATACATGGAGCTACAGCCACAGTACACAGCCATACATGGAGCTACAGCCACAGTACACAGCCATACATGGAGCTACAGCCACAGTACACAGCCATACATGGAGCTACAGCCACAGTACACAGCCATACATGGAGCTACAGTCACAGTACACAGCCATACATGGAGCTACAGCCACAGTACACAGCCATACATGGAGATACAGCCGCAGTACACAGCAATACATGGAGATACAGCCGAAGTACACAGCCATACATGGAGCTACAGCCACAGTACACAGCCATACATGGAGCTACAGCCGCAGTACACAGCCATACATGGAGCTACAGCCGCAGTACACAGCCATACATGGAGCTACAGCCACAGTACACAGCCATACATGGAGCTACAGCCACAGTACACAGCCATACATGGAGCTACAGCCGCAGTACACAGCCATACATGGAGCTACAGCCACAGTACACAGCCATACATGGAGCTACAGCCACAGTACACAGCCATACATGGAGCTACAGCCGCAGTACACAGCCATACATGAAGCTACAGCCGCAGTACACAGCCATACATGGAGCTACAGCCGCAGTACACAGTCATACTTGGTGCTACAGCCGCAGTACACAGCCATACATGGTGCTACAGCCACAATACACAGCCATACATGGAGGTACAGCCACAGTACACAGCCATACATGGAGCTACAGGAGCAGTACACAGCCATACATGAAGCTACAGCCACAGTGCATAGCCTTACATGGAGCTACAGCCACAGTACACAGCCATACATGGAGCTACAGGAGCAGTACACAGCCATACATGAAGTTATGGCCACAGTACCCAGACATACATGGAACTACAGCCACAGTACACAGCCATACATGGAGCTACAGCCACAGTACACAGTCATACATGGAGCTACAGCCGCAGTACACTGCCATACATGGAGCTACAGCCGCAGTACACAGCCATACATGGAGCTACAGCCGCAGTACACAGCCATACATGGAGCTACAGCCACAGTACACAGCCATATATGGAGCTACAGCCGCAGTACACAGCCATACATGGAGCTACAGCCACAGTACATAGCCATACATAAAGATACAGCCACATTACACAGCCATACATGGAGCTACAGCCACAGTACCCAGCCATACATGGAGCTACAGCCGCAGTACACAGTCATACATGGAGCTACAGCCACAGTACACAGCCAGACATGAAGCTACAGCCACAGTACACAGCCATACATGCAGCTACAGCCGCCACAGTATACAGCCACACATGGAGCTGCAGCCACAGTACACAGCCATACATGGAGCTACAGCCACAGTACACAGCCAGACATGAAGCTACAGCCACAGTACATAGCCTTACATGGAGCTACAGCCATAGTACACAGCCATACATGGAGCTACAGCCGCAGTACACAGCCATACATGGAGCTACAGCCGCAGTACACAGCCATACATGGAGCTACAGCTGAAGTACACAGCCATACATGGAGCTAACGCAACAGTACACAGCCAGACATGAAGCTACAGCCACAGTACACAGCCATACATGGAGCTACTGCCACAATACACAGCCAGACATGAAGCTACAGCCACAGTGCATAGCCTTACGTGGAGCTACAGCCATAGTACACAGGCATACATGGGGCTACAGGAGCAGTACACAGCCATACATGGAGCTACAGCCACAGTACACAGCCTTACATGGAGCTACAGCCGCAGTACACAGCCACACATGGAGCTACAGCCGCAGTACACAGCCATACATGGAGCTACAGCCCCAGTACACAGCAATACATGGAGATACAGCCGCAGTCCACAGCAATACATGGAGATACAGCCGCAGTACACAGCCACACATGGAGCTACAGCCACAGTACACAGCCATACATGGAGCTACAGCCGCAGTACACAGCCATACATGGAGGTACAGCCACAGTACACAGCCATACATGGAGCTACAGCCACAGTACACAGCCATACATGGTGCTACAGCCACAGTACACAGCCATACATGGAGTTACAGCCGCAGTACACAGCCAGACATGGAGATACAGCCGCAGTACACAGCAATACATGGAGATACAGCCACAGTACACAGCCATACATGGAGCTACAGCTGCAGTACACAGCCATACATGGAGGTACAGCCACAGTACACAGCCATACATGGAGCTACAGCCACAGTACACAGCCATACATGGTGCTACAGCCACAGTACACAGCCATACATGGAGCTACAGCCGCAGTACACAGCCATACATGGAGATACAGCCGCAGTACACAGCAATACATGGAGATACAGCCACAGTACACAGCCATACATGGAGCTACAGCCACAGTACACAGCCAGACATGGTGGTACAGCCATAGTACACAGGCATACATGGGTCTAAAGGAGCAGTGCACAGCCATACATGGAGCTACAGCCGCAGTACACAGCCATACATGGAGGTACAGCCACAGTACACAGCCATACATGGAGCTACAGCCAAAGTACACAGCCATACATGGAGCTACAGCAACAGTACACAGCCAGACATGAAGCTACAGCCACAGTACACAGCCATACATGGAGCTTCAGCTACAGTACACAGCCAGACATGGTGCTACAGCCACAGTACACAGCCATACATGGAGCTACAGCCGCAGTACACAGCCATACATGGAGATACAGCCGCAGTACACAGCAATACATGGAGATACAGCCACAGTACACAGCCATACATGGAGCTACAGCCGCAGTACACAGCCATACATGGAGGTACAGCCACAGTACACAGCCTTTCATGGAGCTACAGCCACAGTACACAGCCAGACATGGTGGTACAGCCATAGTACACAGGCATACATGGGGCTACAGGAGCAGTGCACAGCCATACATGGAGCTACAGCCGCAGTACACAGCCATACATGGAGGTACAGCCACAGTACACAGCCATACATGGAGCTACAGCCGAAGTACACAGCCATACATGGAGCTACAGCAACAGTACACAGCCAGACATGAAGCTACAGCCACAGTACACAGCCATACATGGAGCTACAGCCACAGTACACAGCCAGACATGAAGCTAGAGCCACTGTGCATAGCCTTACATGGAGCAACAGCCATAGTACACAGGCATACATGGGGCTACAGGAGCAGTACACAGCCATACATGGAGCTACAGCCACAGTACACAGCCTTACATGGAGCTACAACCACAGTACACAGCCATACATGGAGCTACAGCCGCAGTACACAGCCACACATGGAGCTACAGCCACAGTACACAGCCATACATGGAGCAACAGCCGCAGTACACAGCAATACTTGGAGATACAGCCGCAGTACACAGCCACACATGGAGCTACAGCCACAGTACACAGCCATACATGGAGCTACAGCCGCAGTACACAGCCATACATGGAGGTACAGCCACAGTACACAGCTATACATGGAGCTACAGCCACAGTACACAGCCATACATGGTGCCACAGCCACAGTACACATCCATACATGGAGCTACAGCCGCAGTACACAGCCATACATGGAGATACAGCCGCAGTACACAGCAATACATGGAGATACAGCTGCAGTACACAGCCACACATGGAGATACAGCCACAGTACACAGCCATACATGGAGCTACAGCTGCAGTACACAGCCATACATGGAGCTACAGCCGCAGTACACAGCCATACATGGAGCTACAGCCACAGTACACAGCCAGACATGGTGCTACAGCCATAGTACACAGGCATACATGGGGCTACAGGAGCAGTGCACAGCCAGACATGGAGCTACAGCCACAGTACACAGCCATACATGGAGCTACAGCCGAAGTACACAGCCATACATGGAGCTACAGCCGCAGTACACAGCCATACATGGAGCTACAGCCACAGTACACAGCCATACATGGAGCTACAGCCGCAGTACACAGCCATACATGGAGCTACAACCACAGTTCACAGCCAGACATGAAGCTACAGCCATAGTACACAGGCATATATGGGGCTACAGGAGCAGTGCACAGCCATACATGGAGCTACAGCCGCAGTACACAGCCATACATGGAGGTACAGCCACAGTACACAGCCATACATGGAGCTACAGCCGAAGTACACAGCCATACATGGAGCTACAGCAACAGTACACAGCCAGACATGAAGCTACAGCCACAGTACACAGCCATACATGGAGCTACAGCCACAGTACACAGCCAGACATGAATCTACAGCCACTGTGCATAGCCTTACATGGAGCAACAGCCATAGTACACAGGCATACATGGGGCTACCGGAGCAGTTCACAGCCATACATGGAGCTACAGCCACAGTACACAGCCTTACATGGAGCTACAACCACAGTACACAGCCATACATGGAGCTACAGCCGCAGTACACAGCCACACATGGAGCTACAGCCACAGTACACAGCCATACATGGAGCTACAGCCGCAGTACACAGCAATACTTGGAGATACAGCCACAGTACACAGCCACACATGGAGCTACAGCCACAGTACACAGCCATACATGGAGCTACAGCCGCAGTACACAGCCATACATGGAGGTACAGCCACAGTACACAGCTATACATGGAGCTACAGCCACAGTACACAGCCATACATGGTGCCACAGCCACAGTACACATCCATACATGGAGCTACAGCCGCAGTACACAGCCATACATGGAGATACAGCCGCAGTACACAGCAATACATGGAGATACAGCTGCAGTACACAGCCACACATGGAGATACAGCCACAGTACACAGCCATACATGGAGCTACAGCTGCAGTACACAGCCATACATGGAGCTACAGCCGCAGTACACAGCCATAAATGGAGCTACAGCCACAGTACACAGCCAGACATGGTGCTACAGCCATAGTACACAGGCATACATGGGGCTACAGGAGCAGTGCACAGCCAGACATGGAGCTACAGCCACAGTACACAGCCATACATGGAGCTACAGCCACAGTACACAGCCATACATGGAGCTACAGCCGCAGTACACAGCCATACATGGAGCTACAACCACAGTTCACAGCCAGACATGAAGCTACAGCCATAGTACACAGCCACACATGGAGCTACAGTCGCAGTACACAGCCATACATGGAGCTACAGCCACAGTACACAGCCATACATGGAGCTACAGCCGCAGTACACTGCCATACATAGAGCTACAGCCGCAGTACACAGCCATACATGGAGCTACAGCCACAGTACACAGCCATACATGGAGCTACAGCCGCAGTACACTGCCATACATAGAGCTACAGCCGCAGTACACAGCCATATATGGAGCTACAGCCATAGTACACAGGCATACATGGGGCTACAGGAGCAGTACACAGCCACACATGGAGCTACAGCCACAGAACACAGCCACACATGGAGCTACAGGAGCAGTACACAGCCATACATGAAGCTACAGCCCCAGTACACAGCCATACATGGTGCTACAACCACAGTACACAGCCATACATGGAGCTACAGCCACAGTACACAGCCACACATGGAGCTACAGTCGCAGTACACAGCCATACATGGAGCTACAGCCACAGTACACAGCCTTACATGGAGCTACAGCCATAGTACACAGGCATACATGGGGCTACAGGAGCAGTACACAGCCACACATGGAGCTACAGCCACAGAACACAGCCATACATGGAGCTACAGTTGTGGTACACAGTCATATATGGAGCTACAGCAGCAGTACACAGCCATACATGGAGATTCAGGAGCAGTACCCAGCCATACATGGAGCTACAGCCCCAGTACACAGCCATACATGGTGCTACAGCCACAGTACACAGCCATACATGGAGCTACAGCCGCAGTACACAGCCATACATGGAGCTACAGGAGCAGTACACAGCCTTACATGAAGCTACAGCTGCAGTACACAGCCATACATGGAGCTACAGCCACAGTACACAGCCTTACATGGAGCTACAGCCATAGTACACAGGCATACATGGGGCTGCAGGAGCAGTACATAGCCATACATGGATCTAAAGCCACAGTACACAGCCATGCATGGAGCTACAGCCACAGTACACAGCCATACATAGAGCAGTGCTATTTGCTATGGTTAGGGGAGGGGTGAGCAGTGCTATTTGCTATGGGGAGGAGAGGGGTGAGCAGTGCTATTTGCCATGAAGAGGGGAAGGGTGAGCAGTGCTATTTGCTATGGGGAGGAGAGGGGTGAGCAGTGCTATTTGCTATGAAGAGGGGGAGGGTGAGCAGTGCTATTTGCTATGGAGAGGGGAGGAGTGAGCAGTGCTATTTGCTATGGGGAGGAGAGGGGTGAGCAGTGCTATTTGCTATGGAGAGGGGAGGGGTGAGCAGTGCTATTTGCTATGGGGAGGAGAGGGGTGAGCAGTGCTATTTGCTATGAAGAGGGGGAGGGTGAGCAGTGCTATTTGCTATGGAGAGGGGAGGAGTGAGCAGTGCTATTTGCTATGGGGAGGAGAGGGGTGAGCAGTGCTATTTGCTATGGAGAGGGGAGGGGTGAGCAGTGCTATTTGCTATGGAGAGGGGAGGAGTGAGCAGTGCTATTTGCTATGGGGAGGAGAGGGGTGAGCAGTGCTATTTGCTATGGAGAGGGGAGGGGTGAGCAGTGCTATTTGCTATGGGGAGGAGAGGGGTGAGCAGTGCTATTTGCTATGAAGAGGGGGAGGGTGAGCAGTGCTATTTGCTATGGAGAGGGGAGGAGTGAGCAGTGCTATTTGCTATGGGGAGGAGAGGGGTGAGCAGTGCTATTTGCTATGGAGAGGGGAGGGGTGAGCAGTGCTATTTGCTATGGAGAGGGGAGGAGTGAGCTGTGCTATTTGCCATGAAGAGGGGAAGGGTGAGCAGTGCTATTTGCTATGGAGCGGGGAGGGGTGAGCAGTGCTTTTTGCTATGGAGAGGGGAGGAGTGAGCTGTGCTTTTTGCCATGAAGAGGGGAAGGGTGAGCAGTGCTATTTGCCATGAAGAGGGGAGGAGTGAGCAGTGCTATTTGCTATGAAGAGGGGAGGGTTGAGCAGTGCTATTTGTTATGGAGAGGGGAGGGGTGAGCAGTGCTATTTGCTATGAAGAGGGGAGGGGTGAGCAGTGCTATTTGCTATGAACAGGGGAGGGTTGAGCAGTGCTATTTGTTATGGAGAGGGGAGGGGTGAGCAGTGCTATTTGCTATGAAGAGGGGAGGGGTGAGCAGTGCTATTTGCTATGGAGAGGGGAGGGGTGAGCAGTGCTATTTGCTATGGAGAGGGGAGGGGAGAGCAGTGCTATTTGCTATGGAGAGGGGAGGGGTGATCAGTGCTATTTGCTATGAAGAGGGGAAGGGTGAGCAGTGCTATTTGCTATGAAGAGGGGAGGGTTGAGCAGTGCTATTTGTTATGGAGAGGGGAGGGGGAGCAGTGCTATTTGCTATGAAGAGGGGAGGGGCGAGCAGTGCTATTTGCTATGTAGAGGGGAGGAGTGAGCAGTGCTATTTGCTATGGAGAGGGGAGGAGAGCAGTGCTATTTGCTATGGAGAGGGGAGAGGTGAGCAGTGCTATTTGCTATGGAGAGGGGAGGAGTGAGCAGTGCTATTTGCTATGAAGAGGGGAAGGGTGAGCAGTGCTATTTGCTATGGAGCGGGGAGGGGTGAGCAGTGCTTTTTGCTATGGAGAGGGGAGGAGTGAGCTGTGCTTTTTGCCATGAAGAGGGGAAGGGTGAGCAGTGCTATTTGCCATGAAGAGGGGAGGAGTGAGCAGTGCTATTTGCTATGAAGAGGGGAGGGTTGAGCAGTGCTATTTGTTATGGAGAGGGGAGGGGTGAGCAGTGCTATTTGCTATGAAGAGGGGGAGGGTGAGCAGTGCTATTTGCTATGGAGAGGGGAGGGGTGAGCAGTGCTATTTGTTATGGAGAGGGGAGGGGTGAGCTGTTATATTTGTTATGGAGAGGGGAGGGGTGAGCAGTGCTATTTGCTATGGAGAGGGGAGGGGTGAGCAGTGCTATTTGCTATGGAGAGGGGAGGGGTGAGCAGTGCTATTTGCTATGGAGAGGGGAGGGGTGAGCAGTGCTATTTGCTATGGAGAGGGGAGGGGTGAGCAGTGCTATTTGCTATGGAGAGGGGAGGGGTGAGCTGTGATATTTGCTATGGAGAGGGGAGGGGTGAGCAGTGCTATTTGCTATGGAGAGGAGAGGGGTGATCAGTGCTATTTGCTATGGAGAGGAGAGGGGTGATCAGTGCTATTCGCTATGGAGAGGGGAGGGGTGAGCAGCTTCTCCTCCTCTCCCTCTCACTTATATGTGCACGCCTGGGTTACTGCTGGGCAAGAACACATTAGGGTACACTTCTGTGAATTTTTTAAATGTGTAAGTATACAAATATATATATATTTTATTTTTTTCTTTTTCTGAGGGACCCCATTTAGAATTCTGTGCTCAATTTGTTTCAATGGAGCACATTTACTTACCCGGTCCAGTTGCGATCCCGCGGCGCATTGTCCGACGAGTATTCGGGTTCTGCCGGGATTCACTAAGGTCGTGCGCCCGATATCCAGCATGTGTCACTGCTGCGCCGAGGTCCGCCGGAGTTCACCTGCTTCTTCCCGGTGCATGTAAGTGCTGATCTTGTGACACATTGGGGTAGATTTATTTACCCGGTCCATTCGCGATCCAGCGGCGCGTTCTCTGCAGTGGATTCGGGTCCGGCCGGGATTCATTAAGGTAGTTCCTCCGACGTCCACCAGGTGGCGCTGCTGCGCTGAAGAGCATCGGAACACACTCAAATACACCGGCCTATCCTGGATGAAGGTAAGTGCAAGCTCCGCGACACTTTCGGATTTTTAAATGCGGCGGTTTTTCTGAATCCGTCGGGTTTTCGGTCGGCCACGCCCCCTGATTTCCATCGCGTGCATGCCAGCGCCGATGCGCCAAAATCCGATCGCGTGCGCCAAAAACCCGGGGCAATTCAGGGAACATCGGCGCAAATCGGAAATATTCGGGTAACACGTCGGGAAAACGCAAATCAGGCCCTTAGTAAATGATCCCCATTTTGTTTTTTAAATTCCGCAATTTTTTCCGAATCCGTCGGGTTGTACGACGGCCACGCCCCCCGATTTCTGTTTCGTGAAAGCCGGCGCCAATGCGCCAAAATCCGAGCATGTACAGCAAAATCCCGGAGGTATTCGGCACAAAACGGAAACATTTGGGAAACCTGACGAAAGTGCGGCAGCGGAGCCCTAAGTAAATGAGCCCCAATGGCTTTTACTATCACTTTGTTAATTTTTACAATTTACTTCCTGTAGTAAATAAAGTTATTCATGTTTCTTTTATGATTTTTACCTGTGACTTATTTGGTACTGATGTGTAGAAGGATCTTAGTTTGTAACAAAGTATAAAAAAAGATCAGAATATAGAAGTCATTGTTGCAATGATACGGATTGCGCCGTCGCTTTAACCCCTTAGGGACCCAGCACACTGGATGAGGTTATAACTTTAGAGCTTTCACTTACCGAGGGGATTTTAGAATGTTTTTTCGTGACGTCTTGTTCTTCACCTCAGTGTTATATTCTGCTTGAAATATTTTGCATAAAGGGTTAAACATCGCGGCTATTATGATCACAGCTGTTATGGCGGGAGCCCAACTGTAGATACAGTTGTCACAACAGGATGAACTGGTCGACCCGGACTTACATTTTCGGCCGAAGTCGGTAAGGGGTAAATTGTATATAAAATCCCCATCTAAAATGTCAACTGGTTATTCAAAAATGACACATTACACAGGGTCACACAGCAAAGTAAAGAAAAAAAAATACGGGTATTTTTATGTGACAAGAATAAATTTCTAAAGATTTTTTAATTTTTAATGGTATTAAGATGTTATAAAACCTGCATGAATTTGGTGTCTTTGTGACCGACCGAAAGGGGAGAAGTAATTTGTTCCACACAATGAAAGACAATGGGGCTTATTTACTAAGGGTCCGAATCGCGCAATTCCGTCAGGTATCCCAACGATTTCCGCCGAATTCCGCAGGGATTTTGGCGCATGTGATCGGATTTCGGCGCCGGGCTGCATGCGACGGAAATTGGGGGTGGCCGTCGGAAAACCCAACGGATTCGGAAAAAACGCGATATTTAAAAAAAAATAAGTGTCGCTGTACAAGCACTTACCTGCACCAAGAAAGAGGTGAACTCCGGTGAACTCCAACAACTTCGGTGGACCTCGGCGCAGCAGCGACACCTAGTGGATATCAGCGCATGGACTTTAGTGAATCCCGGTCGGACCCGAATCAGCATCAGAGAACCAGCTGCTGGATCGTGACTGGACCAGGTAAGTAAATATGCCCCAATGGGGCTTATTTATCATGAGCTCTGCACCACGTCAGTGGCATAAAGGCCCTGAAATAATCGCAAATGCCTATAGCCTATTGTTAGCACTTGCAATTATTTGCCCCAATCCGCCACCTTCACACCAGTGGGGCGTGGAGGGGGGGGGGCGGCTGGGAGTCGGCTGGCGCGGGGAGTTACTGTCACTCGCTGCCGCTGGTGACTTTTCACATGTGAAAAGTCACCGGCTGCGTTCATTTCTATGCCAGGCCCTGTCTGGCATAGAATAAACGCTATGCAGCCCCCTACTCCGATATATCAAGAGGCGGAAGTTGTGAATATGCAGCGGTGGGGCCAATCATACATGGTGTATGAGCGCCAGCGTATGATAAATGTCCTCCAATGAGACACCGAGACAATAAGACACTGGGGCAGAGTTACTTACCCGGTCCATTCGCGATCCAGCGGCGCGTTCTCTGCGCTGGATTCTGGTCCGGCCGGGATTTATTAAGGCAGTTCCTCCGACGTCCACCAGGTGGCGCTGCTGCGCTGAAGTTCCCTGGAACTCACTGGAATACACGGAGCCGGGCTGAGTGAAGGTAAGTGCAAGCTTCGCAACACATTTTTTTTTTTAAATGCGGCGGTTTTTCCGAATCCGTCGGGTTTTTGTTCGGCCACGCCCCCGATTTCCGTCGCGTGCATGCCGGCGCCGATGCGCCACAATCCGATCGCGTGCGCCAAAATCCCAGGGCAATACAGGGAAAATCGGCGCAAATCGGAAATATTCGGGTAACACGTCGGGAAAACACGAATCGGGCCCTTAGTAAATAACCCCCAATGAGACATTGAGAAAATTAGACATGGAGGCGCTCGCCCCATTGGCCCTCCCACAAAATATTCAGATTTGGATGTTTTTTCCTTTCCACTGTTCACCTTGCACATAATTGTTTTTGATTGGTGCAACATTTTGGGACAGGGGATAACTGATGGGCCTGAATTGTGCCTTCAAATTCTTGGAAAAGTAGCAATTTCTGGTCCCGCCACTGAATGTGCAAAGAAGGTGGTCCGGGGCTATGGGGGGTGGGGGGGACACTCATGCCCTGGGCTGTGTAGTTGGCCGGTGAGGGTCGTTCATGCCCCGGGCTGTGCAGTAGGCTGGTGAGGGCCCCTCATGGCCCGGGCTGTACAGTAGGCTGGTGATGGCCGCTTGTGATCTGGGCCATACAGTAGGCTGGTGAGGGCCCCTCATGCCCCGGGCTGTGCAGTAGGCTGGTGATGGCCGCTTGTGATCTGGGCCATACAGTAGGCTGGTGAGGGCCCCTCATGGCCCGGGCTGTACAGTAGGCTGGTGATGGCCGCTTGTGATCTGGGCCATACAGTAGGCTGGTGATGGCCGCTTGTGATCTGGGCCATACAGTAGGCTGGTGAGGGCCCCTCATGCCCTGGGCTGTGTAGTTGGCCGGTGAGGGCCCCTCATGCCCTGGGCTGTGCAGTAGGCTGGTGAGGGCCCCTCATGCCCCGGGCTGTGCAGTAGGCTGGTGAGGGCCCCTCATGCCCTGGGCTGTGCAGTAGGCTGGTGAGGGCCCCTCATGCCCCGGGCTGTGCAGTAGGCTGGTGAGGGCCCCTCATGCCCTGGGCTGTGCAGTAGGCTGGTGAGGGCCCCTCATGGCCCGGGCTGTACAGTAGGCTGGTGATGGCCGCTTGTGATCTGGGCCATACAGTAGGCTGGTGAGGGCCCCTCATGCCCCGGGCTGTGCAGTAGGCTGGTGAGGGCCCCTCATGCCCCGGGCTGTGCAGTAGGCTGGTGAGGGCCCCTCATGCCCTGGGCTGTGCAGTAGGCTGGTGAGGGCCCCTCATGCCCCGGGCTGTGCAGTAGGCTGGTGAGGGCCCCTCATGCCCCGGGCTGTGCAGTAGGCTGGTGAGGGCCCCTCATGCCCTGGGCTGTGCAGTAGGCTGGTGAGGGCCCCTCATGCCCCGGGCTGTGCAGTAGGCTGGTGAGGGCCCCTTATGCCCCGGGCTGTGCAGTAGGCTGGTGAGGGCCCCTCATGCCCCGGGCTGTGCAGTAGGCTGGTGAAGGCCGCTTGTGATCTGGGCCATACAGTAGGCTGGTGAGGGCCCCTCATGCCCCGGGCTGTGCAGTAGGCTGGTGAGGGCCCCTCATGCCCCGGGCTGTGCAGTAGGCTGGTGAGGGCCCCTCATGCCCCGGGCTGTGCAGTAGGCTGGTGAGGGCCCCTCATGCCCCGGGCTGTGCAGTAGGCTGGTGAGGGCCCCTCATGCCTTGGGCCTGTGAAGTGCCTATAACCAAACCAGGTGTTAGAAGTTCCCTCCTGGTAAAGTTCATTTTAACTGCCCGCTGGGATTTATCAGGGGCTTCCTGTTAGATCCGGTACCTGCCACCGTACCGGGGGCACATAACGCCAGCGTATGATAAATGCTCCATGTGTGGGGTTTCCACATCCATGCTCACATGTACTGGGAATTATCTGTCCAGATTATTTGCCCAAGAATAAAGCACTGGAAGCCAATAAACTGGCGCACATGGCGTGATCTATCCCCCCCATGATGTCTTCATGAAGAAGCTCACACTCCCCCACACTCATCCCCCGCAGTAACACCCACCACCCGCCATCGGTGGCACATGTGTTACCCTTTAGATGCTGTTGTCAGGCTTTGACGTTTTCCTTTTCATTGTCACTCCCTGTGACCTCATTGAGGACACATGATCCTAGGGAAATTTCTGGCAGCATTTAAGGGGTTACCACTGGCGATCATTGCTTGACTTCTATGTGATTCCTCATAATACACCACAGGACTGTAGTATACCTCAGTCTATTATGTATACTGTCTAGTATGCCAGGGTTGTGCTCTTCCCATAGAGTTTTCTGGTATCTTGACCTTCTGCCTTTATTCTGACTTTCCCTCAGCCTTGTGATTTTGTACGGCATTTGCTTTCTTTGTTGTGACCTGGCTCTGGATACTATTCTTCTGTGTCTGTCTATTCTTGTCTTTATCTCCATGTTTTGCACAGCCAGGGAACGTCTTCTAGTTGTCCCTTACTGGCTAGGGTAGATGAGGCAAGTATATAGTGACTGCAGGGAAGGGGAGTAGTCTCAGGGCCCATTGTCTCTGTCTTTTCTCTGGTCTTACAGAGTGGCCATATAGTACATGAATAGGCACGTGGTACTTGTCAGGTCGAGAGGCCATGGTGGGTCCCCTGACATGGGGTGAACCATGGAACTACCTGTCATTGTGTCTGGAATGGAGGGAGTTAATATGAAATGAGAAAGCTTGTTCCTTGTTATTACTGAGCATCTGGGGAGCTACAAGTCCTGGATGGAGGTTTTCTCTTATCCTTGGCATTCATGCGGATATCACCGGTACAACACGTGGCCCCTGCAGGTCATCACTACAAGAGTGATTGTCCATTGTGCGGAGCTGAAGAACCTCCCTGCCCATTGTCATTCCAGAACAAAGGTTGGTGTTAACCCTTCAGTATATTTACTATTCGGACCTTCTGTGGACCAGATCCCCACCTGTGTCATCCCCGCACACGACCAACCCCCCTGCAATAGGGAATTCCCGGGTTTTCTTATATCCTGGAAACCGTAAAGGATGAAATGTTGTATTATTAGCATCAATGGGATTACCAAAGTTTGGGACATTCCCACAGGAGGCAAATCATCCGGATTCTTCCACCAGACATTAGGGAATCTCATACATTCCAAATTTGTATCCTATGTAACTGTGTAATCTGTATCTGTATATAATTTATCTGTATATTCTGTATATTATTTATCTGTATATTCTGTATATTTTGTATATTCTGTATATTTTGTATCTGTTTATTCTGTATCTGTATATTCTGTATATTTTGTATCTTAACTGCAAGTTTTGGAGTTAAATCTCCTGGAAGTTTATGCAGCAGCCCAGAGGATGAACCAGGTAAAAGTTCTGGAATATTTCTGGGCCACTTTCTCTGAGTTTGTCAGATGGACCCCGACATCAGCACAAGATTCTATTTTAGGATGATCCGGGGGGAACATCAGATCTTCTCCTGTAGAAAGTGATGAGTGTGCGGGGAGATCACATCTCCTCCTCCCATTGTTATGTGCTGATCTCCGGGATATATAACCAGGGGTGGAGGCTCCTAGGAATAGACCACAGAGCTAGCACTCACAATGGCCGCCGTGCACTGTGCATTACTTCTCCTTGCTGTCATCGCGCAGCGCTGTGTGTATGGAGTTTATCCGGCAGGACATGGCGCAGAAATAGTTGCTAACCTACCTATAAAGAGCCTTCTGGAATCGGTAAGTTACATCATCAGAGAAATCTGCAGCTTATTTCTGGGAGGATTTGGGCTCTAGTCTATCAGGGAACACTACTTAAGGGGACTCTGTCTCCAGATTTTACCATATTAAACTACAAACCCCTCAGGGAGGGGATGAAATGTCTCTCCTAGAATTTCCTCTTTTATGTGGAATCTCATGGATTTACCTATAACAAAAAACATCCATCAAAGTCATGTGACGTGTTAGATGAGTCACATTTGCCTGAGATGAGTCAAGTTTAGACACTGTAGGGGGAGGGTCACTACGGACACAGCTACCTTTACTTCTGTAGTATCTACAGACATGCTGCTGGCGTCTTTCAGACTGCATTAGGATTGTGGTTCCGTGAGCCATCGCCATCTTCTGTAGATCACATAACCACAAGCCTGTTGCAATTGTAAAGATGAGATTTGTATCTTTAATATGAGCAGATTGGGGCATCTGAAGTGGACCCTCCCCCTGCAGCATCTAAACTCATCTCAGGAGAAATATGACACTTTTCTGCACACATGACTTTGCGGGATATTGTTTACATGTAAATGGGTGAGATTTCACATAAAAGCGGGAATTCTTGAAAAGGACATTTTGTCCCCGACCTGTGGGGATGAGAGATTAATGGGGTAGCACCTCCTGATAGGTTCCCTTTAATGTCCCTGATATCATATATATACACAATGACAGAGCGATGGATGGTCCCTAATGAGAGGCTTGTGCCCCTTGTATTCTCACAACTTGTCATTGATGTCTTTATTCTATTCCTTGTCCTCTGTGTCATCAGCTACGGGAAGAGTTTGAGGAAAAATCTGGTCTTAAAGTCACAAAATTTGAGGCCACGAGATACATACCTCATGACTCCTTCTACTATGCGGAGGTAAGTGGCCGTGGTAGTTCCTTCAGGTTCTTCTTTGGGATCATATAGTGGGAGGTGTAAGGAACAAGCAGTGATCATAAGTGACCACTAGGGGGCGCTGTGTAATAACCCCATATGACATACAAGGGGTGTACTCTGCCCCCTCCATGTGCTGAGTCCTGTCCCTCTGTCTCCCCTCCATGTGCCGAGTCCTGTCCCTCTGTCTCCCCTCCATGTGCTGAGTCCTGTCCCTCTGTCTCCTCTCCATGTGCTGAGTCCTGTCCCTCTGTCTCCCCTCCATGTGCTGAGTCCTGTCCCTCTGTCTCCTCTCCATGTGCTGAGTCCTGTCCCTCTGTCTCCTCTCCATGTGCTGAGTCCTATCCCTCTGTCTCCCCTCCATGTGCTGAGTCCTGTCCCTCTGTCTCCCCTCCATGTGCTGAGTCCTGCCCCTCTGTCTCCTCCATGTGCTGAGTCCTATCCCTCTGTCTCCCCTCCATGTGCTGAGTCCTGTCCCTCTGTCTCCCCTCCATGTGCTGAGTCCTATCCCTCTGTCTCCTCTCCATGTGCTGAGTCCTATCTCTCTGTCTCCTCTCCATGTGCTGAGTCCTGTCTCTCTGTCTCC
Organism: Engystomops pustulosus; assembly: GCF_040894005.1. Lineage (NCBI taxonomy): Eukaryota > Metazoa > Chordata > Amphibia > Anura > Leptodactylidae > Engystomops > Engystomops pustulosus. Next base: position 261,297,356 of record NC_092412.1, read on the forward strand.
TCTCCATGTGCTGAGTCCTGTCCCTCTGTCTCCCCTCCATGTGCTGAGTCCTGTCCCTCTGTCTCCTCTCCATGTGCTGAGTCCTATCTCTCTGTCTCCTCTCCATGTGCTGAGTCCTGTCTCTCTGTCTCCTCTCCATGTGCTGAGTCCTGTCCCTCTGTCTCCCCTCCATGTGCTGAGTCCTGTCCCTCTGTCTCCTCTCCATGTGCTGAGTCCTGTCCCTCTGTCTCCCCTCCATGTGCTGAGTCCTGTCCCTCTGTCTCCTCTCCATGTGCTGAGTCCTGTCCCTCTGTCTCCTCTCCATGTACTGAGTCCTGTCCCTCTGTCTCCTCTCCATGTGCTGAGTCCTGTCCCTCTGTCTCCTCTCCATGTGCTGAGTCCTGTCCCTCTGTCTCCCCCTCCATGTGCTGAGTCCTGTCCCTCTGTCTCCTCTCCATGTGCTGAGTCCTGTCCCTCTGTCTCCTCTCCATGTGCTGAGTCCTGTCCCTCTGTCTCCCCTCCATGAGCTGAGTCCTGTCCCTCTGTCTCCTCTCCATGTGCTGAGTCCTGTCCCTCTGTCTCCTCTCCATGTGCTGAGTCCTGTCCCTCTGTCTCCCCCTCCATGTGCTGAGTCCTGTCCCTCTGTCTCCTCTCCATGTGCTGAGTCCTGTCCCTCTGTCTCCTCTCCATGTGCTGAGTCCTGTCCCTCTGTCTCCCCTCCATGTGCTGAGTCCTGTCCCTCTGTCTCCTCTCCATGTGCTGAGTCCTGTCCCTCTGTCTCCTCTCCATGTGCTGAGTCCTGTCCCTCTGTCTCCTCTCCATGTACTGAGTCCTGTCCCTCTGTCTCCTCTCCATGTGCTGAGTCCTGTCCCTCTGTCTCCCCTCCATGTGCTGAGTCCTGTCCCTCTGTCTCCTCTCCATGTGCTGAGTCCTGTCCCTCTGTCTCCTCTCCATGTGCTGAGTCCTGTCTCTCTGCCTCCCCTCCATGTGCTGAGTCCTGTCCCTCTGTCTCCTCTCCATGTGCTGATTCCTGTCCCTCTGTCTCCTTCCCATGTGCCGAGTCCTGTCCCTCTGTCTCCTCTCCATGTGCTGAGTCCTGTCCCTCTGTCTCCTCTCCATGTGCTGATTCCTGTCCCTCTGTCTCCTTCCCATGTGCCGAGTCCTGTCCCTCTGTCTCCTCTCCATGTGCTGAGTCCTGTCCCTCTGTCTCCCCTCCATGTGCTGAGTCCTGTCCCTCTGTCCCCTCTCCATGTGCTGAGTCCTATCCCTCTGTCTCCTCTCCATGTGCTGAGTCCTGTCCCTCTGTCTCCTCTCCATGTGCTGAGTCCTATCCCTCTGTCTCCCCCTCCATGTGCTGAGTCCTGTCCCTCTGTTTCCTCTCCATGTGCTGAGTCCTGTCCCTCTGTCTCCTCTCCATGTGCTGAGTCCTGTCCCTCTGTCTCCTCTCCATGTGCTGAGTCCTGTCCCTCTGTCTCCCCTCCATGTGCTGAGTCCTGTCCCTCTGTCTCCTCTCCATGTGCTGAGTCCTGTCCCTCTGTCTCCTCCATGTGCTGAGTCCTGCCCCTCTGTCTCCTCTCCATGTGCTGAGTCCTATCCCTCTGTCTCCTCTCCATGTGCTGAGTCCTGTCCCTCTGTCTCCTCCATGTGCTGAGTCCTGTCCCTCTGTCTCCCCTCCATGTGCTGAGTCCTCTCCCTCTGTCTCCTCTCCATGTGCTGAGTCCTGTCCCTCTGTCTCCTCTCCATGTGCTGAGTCCTGTCCCTTTGTCTCCCCTCCATGTGCTGAGTCCTGTCCCTCTGTCTCCCCTCCATGTGCTGAGCCCTGTCCCTCTGTCTCCTCTCCATGTGCTGAGTCCTATCCCTCTGTCTCCTCTCCATGTGCTGAGTCCTGTCCCTCTGTCTCCTCTCCATGTGCTGAGTCCTGTCCCTCTGTCTCCCCCTCCATGTGCTGAGTCCTGTCCCTCTGTTTCCTCTCCATGTGCTGAGTCCTGTCCCTCTGTCTCCTCTCCATGTGCTGAGTCCTGTCCCTCTGTCTCCCCTCCATGTGCTGAGTCCTGTCCCTCTGTCTCCCCTCCATGTGCTGAGTCCTGTCCCTCTGTCTCCTCTCCATGTGCCGAGTCCTGTCCCTCTGTCTCCTCACTATGTGCCGAGTCCTGTCCCTCTGTCTCCTCTCCATGTGCTGAGTCCTGTCCCACTGTCTCCCCTCCATGTGCTGAGTCCTGTCCCTCTGTCTCCCCTCCATGTGCTGAGTCCTGTCCCTCTGTCCCCTCTCCATGTGCTGAGTCCTGTCCCTCTGTCTCCTCTCCATGTGCTGAGTCCTATCCCTCTGTCTCCCCCTCCATGTGCTGAGTCCTGTCCCTCTGTTTCCTCTCCATGTGCTGAGTCCTGTCCCTCTGTCTCTCCTCCATGTGCTGAGTCCTGTCCCTCTGTCTCCTCTCCATGTGCTGAGTCCTGTCCCTCTGTCTCCTCTCCATGTGCTGAGTCCTGTCCCTCTGTCTCCTCCATGTGCTGAGTCCTGTCCCTCTGTCTCCTCTCTATGTGCTGAGTCCTGTCCCTCTGTCTCCTTCCCATGTGCTGAGTCCTGTCCCTCTGTCTCCTCTCCATGTGCTGAGTCCTGTCCCTCTGTCTCCTCTCCATGTGCTGAGTCCTGTCCCTCTGTCTCCTCTCCATGTGCTGAGTCCTGTCCCTCTGTCTCCTATCCATGTGCTGAGTCCTGTCCCTCTGTCTCCCCTCCATGTGCTGAGTCCTGTTCCTCTGTCTCCTCTCCATGTGCTGAGTCCTGTCCCTCTGTCTCCTCTCCATGTGCTGAGTCCTGTCCCTCTGTCTCCCATCCATGTGCTTAGTCCTGTCCCTCTGTCTCCTCTCTATGTGCTGAGTCCTGTCCCTCTTTCTCCTCTCCATGTGCTGAGTCCTGTCCCTCTGTCTCCTCTCCATGTGCTGAGACCTGTCCCTCTGTCTCCTCTCCATGTGCTGAGTCCTGTCCCTCTGCCTCCCCTCCATGTGCTGAGGCCTGTCCCTCTGTCTCCTCCATGTGCTGAGTCCTGTCCCTCTGTGTTCCCTCCATGTGCTGAGTCCTGTCCCTCTGTCTCCTCTCCATGTGCTGAGTCCTGTCCAACTGTCTCCCTCTCCATGTGCTGAGTCCTGTCCCTCTGTCTCCTCTCCATGTGCTGAGTCCTGTCCCTCTGTCTCCTCTCCATGTGCTGAGTCCTGTCCCTCTGTCTCCTCTCCATGTGCTGAGTCCTGTCCCTCTGTCTCCTCTCCATGTGCTGAGTCCTGTCCCTCTGTCTCCTCTCCATGTGCTGAGTCCTGTCCCTCTGTCTCCTCTCCATGTGCTGAGTCCTGTCCCTCTGTCTCCTCTCCATGTGCTGAGTCATGTCCCTCTGTCTCCCCTCCATGTGCTGAGGCCTGTCCCTCTGTCTCCTCCATGTGCTGAGTCCTGTCCCTCTGTCTCCTCTCCATGTGCTGAGTCCTGTCCCTCTGTCTCCCCTCCATGTGCTGAGTCCTGTCCCTCTGTCTCCTCTCCATGTGCTGAGTCCTGTCCCTCTTTCTCCCCTCCATGTGCTGAGTCCTGTCCCTCTGTCTCCTCTCCATGTTCTGAGTCCTGTCCCTCTGTCTCCCCTCCATGTGCTGAGTCCTGTCCCTCTGTCTCCTCTCCATGTGCTGAGTCCTGTCCCTCTGTCTCCTCTCCATGTGCTGAGTCCTGTCCCTCTGTCTCCCCCTCCATGAGCTGAGTCCTGTCCCTCTGTCTCCTCTTCATGTGCTGAGTCCTGTCCCTATGTCTCCCCCTCCATGTGCTGAGTCCTGTCCCTCTGTCTCCCCCTCCATGTGCTGAGTCCTGTCCCTCAGTCTCCTCTCCATGTGCTGAGTCCTGTCCCTCTGTCTCCCCTCCATGTGCTGAGTCCTGTCCCTCTGTCCCCCCTCCATGTGCTGAGTCCTGTCCCTCTGTCTCCCCCTCCATGTGCTAAGTCCTGTCCCTTTGTCTCCCTCTCCATGTGCTGAGTCCTGTCCCTCTGTCTCCCCTCCATGCGCTGAGTCCTGTCCCTCTGTCTCCTCTCCATGTGCTGAGTACTGTCCCTCTGTCTCCTCTCCATGTGCTGAGTCCTGTCCCTCTGTCTCCTCTCCATGCGCTGAGTCCTGTCCCTCTGTCTCCTCTCCATGTGCTGAGTACTGTCCCTCTGTCTCCTCTTCATGTGCTGAGTCCTGTCCCTCTGTCTCTCCTCCATGTGCTGAGTCCTGTCCCTCTGTCTCCTCTCCATGTGCTGAGTCCTGTCCCTCTGTCTCCTCTCCAAGTGCTGAGTCCTGTCCCTCTGTCTCCCCTCCATGTGCTGAGTCCTGTCCCTCTGTCTCCTCTCCATGTACTGAGTCCTGTCCCTCTGTCTCCTCTCCATGTGCTGAGTCCTGTCCCTCTGTCTCCTCTCCATGTGCTGAGTCCTGTCTCTCTGCCTCCCCTCCATGTGCTGAGTCCTGTCCCTCTGTCTCCTCTCCATGTGCTGATTCCTGTCCCTCTGTCTCCTTCCCATGTGCCGAGTCCTGTCCCTCTGTCTCCTCTCCATGTGCTGAGTCCTGTCCCTCTGTCTCCTCTCCATGTGCTGAGTCCTGTCCCTCTGTCTCCCCTCCATGTGCTGAGTCCTGTCCCTCTGTCTCCCCTCCATGTGCTGAGTCCTGTCCCTCTGTCTCCTCTCCATGTGCCGAGTCCTGTCCCTCTGTCTCCTCACTATGTGCCGAGTCCTGTCCCTCTGTCTCCTCTCCATGTGCTGAGTCCTGTCCCTCTGTCTTCCCTCCATGTGCTGAGTCCTGTCCCTCTGTCTCATCTCCATGTGCTGAGTCCTGTCCCTCTGTCCCCTCTCCATGTGCTGAGTCCTATCCCTCTGTCTCCTCTCCATGTGCTGAGTCCTGTCCCTCTGTCTCCTCTCCATGTGCTGAGTCCTATCCCTCTGTCTCCCCCTCCATGTGCTGAGTCCTGTCCCTCTGTTTCCTCTCCATGTGCTGAGTCCTATCCCTCTGTCTCCCCCTCCATGTGCTGAGTCCTGTCCCTCTGTTTCCTCTCCATGTGCTGAGTCCTGTCCCTCTGTCTCCATGTGCTGAGTCCTGTCCCTCTGTCTCCATGTGCTGAGTCCTGTCCCTCTGTCTCCCCTCCATGTGCTGAGTCCTGTCCCTCTGTCTCCCCTCCATGTGCTGAGTCCTGTCCCTCTGTCTCCTCTCCATGTGCTGAGTCCTGTCCCTCTGTCTCCTCCATGTGCTGAGTCCTGCCCCTCTGTCTCCTCTCCATGTGCTGAGTCCTATCCCTCTGTCTCCTCTCCATGTGCTGAGTCCTGTCCCTCTGTCTCCTCCATGTGCTGAGTCCTGTCCCTCTGTCTCCCCTCCATGTGCTGAGTCCTCTCCCTCTGTCTCCTCTCCATGTGCTGAGTCCTGTCCCTCTGTCTCCTCTCCATGTGCTGAGTCCTGTCCCTTTGTCTCCCCTCCATGTGCTGAGTCCTGTCCCTCTGTCTCCCGTCCATGTGCTGAGTCCTGTCCCTCTGTCTCCTCTCCATGTGCTGAGTCCTGTCCCTCTGTCTCCCCTCCATGTGCTGAGCCCTGTCCCTCTGTCTCCTCTCCATGTGCTGAGTCCTATCCCTCTGTCTCCTCTCCATGTGCTGAGTCCTGTCCCTCTGTCTCCTCTCCATGTGCTGAGTCCTGTCCCTCTGTCTCCCCCTCCATGTGCTGAGTCCTGTCCCTCTGTTTCCTCTCCATGTGCTGAGTCCTGTCCCTCTGTCTCCTCTCCATGTGCTGAGTCCTGTCCCTCTGTCTCCCCTCCATGTGCTGAGTCCTGTCCCTCTGTCTCCCCTCCATGTGCTGAGTCCTGTCCCTCTGTCTCCTCTCCATGTGCCGAGTCCTGTCCCTCTGTCTCCTCACTATGTGCCGAGTCCTGTCCCTCTGTCTCCTCTCCATGTGCTGAGTCCTGTCCCTCTGTCTCCCCTCCATGTGCTGAGTCCTGTCCCTCTGTCTCCCCTCCATGTGCTGAGTCCTGTCCCTCTGTCCCCTCTCCATGTGCTGAGTCCTGTCCCTCTGTCTCCTCTCCATGTGCTGAGTCCTATCCCTCTGTCTCCCCCTCCATGTGCTGAGTCCTGTCCCTCTGTTTCCTCTCCATGTGCTGAGTCCTGTCCCTCTGTCTCTCCTCCATGTGCTGAGTCCTGTCCCTCTGTCTCCTCTCCATGTGCTGAGTCCTGTCCCTCTGTCTCCTCTCCATGTGCTGAGTCCTGTCCCTCTGTCTCCTCCATGTGCTGAGTCCTGTCCCTCTGTCTCCTCTCTATGTGCTGAGTCCTGTCCCTCTGTCTCCTCTCTATGTGCTGAGTCCTGTCCCTCTGTCTCCTTCCCATGTGCTGAGTCCTGTCCCTCTGTCTCCTCTCCATGTGCTGAGTCCTGTCCCTCTGTCTCCTCTCCATGTGCTGAGTCCTGTCCCTCTGTCTCCTCTCCATGTGCTGAGTCCTGTCCCTCTGTCTCCTATCCATGTGCTGAGTCCTGTCCCTCTGTCTCCCCTCCATGTGCTGAGTCCTGTTCCTCTGTCTCCTCTCCATGTGCTGAGTCCTGTCCCTCTGTCTCCTCTCCATGTGCTGAGTCCTGTCCCTCTGTCTCCCATCCATGTGCTTAGTCCTGTCCCTCTGTCTCCTCTCTATGTGCTGAGTCCTGTCCCTCTTTCTCCTCTCCATGTGCTGAGTCCTGTCCCTCTGTCTCCTCTCCATGTGCTGAGACCTGTCCCTCTGTCTCCTCTCCATGTGCTGAGTCCTGTCTCTCTGCCTCCGCTCCATGTGCTGAGGCCTGTCCCTCTGTCTCCTCCATGTGCTGAGTCCTGTCCCTCTGTGTTCCCTCCATGTGCTGAGTCCTGTCCCTCTGTCTCCTCTCCATGTGCTGAGTCCTGTCCAACTGTCTCCCTCTCCATGTGCTGAGTCCTGTCCCTCTGTCTCCTCTCCATGTGCTGAGTCCTGTCCCTCTGTCTCCTCTCCATGTGCTGAGTCCTGTCCCTCTGTCTCCTCTCCATGTGCTGAGTCCTGTCTCTCTGCCTCCCCTCCATGTGCTGAGGCCTGTCCCTCTGTCTCCTCCATGTGCTGAGTCCTGTCCCTCTGTCTCCTCTCCATGTGCTGAGTCCTGTCCCTGTGTCTCCCCTCCATGTGCTGAGTCCTGTCCCTCTGTCTCCTCTCCATGTGCTGAGTCCTGTCCCTCTTTCTCCCCTCCATGTGCTGAGTCCTGTCCCTCTGTCTCCTCTCCATGTTCTGAGTCCTGTCCCTCTGTCTCCCCTCCATGTGCTGAGTCCTGTCCCTCTGTCTCCTCTCCATGTGCTGAGTCCTGTCCCTCTGTCTCCTCTCCATGTGCTGAGTCCTGTCCCTCTGTCTCCCCCTCCATGTGCTGAGTCCTGTCCCTCTGTCTCCTCTTCATGTGCTGAGTCCTGTCCCTATGTCTCCCCCTCCATGTGCTGAGTCCTGTCCCTCTGTCTCCCCCTCCATGTGCTGAGTCCTGTCCCTCAGTCTCCTCTCCATGTGCTGAGTCCTGTCCCTCTGTCTCCCCCTCCATGTGCTAAGTCCTGTCCCTTTGTCTCCCTCTCCATGTGCTGAGTCCTGTCCCTCTGTCTCCCCTCCATGCGCTGAGTCCTGTCCCTCTGTCTCCTCTCCATGTGCTGAGTACTGTCCCTCTGTCTCCTCTCCATGTGCTGAGTCCTGTCCCTCTGTCTCCTCTCCATGCGCTGAGTCCTGTCCCTCTGTCTCCTCTCCATGTGCTGAGTCCTGTCCCTCTGTCTCCTCTCCATGTGCTGAGTCCTGTCCCTCTGTCTCTCCTCCATGTGCTGAGTCCTGTCCCTCTGTCTCCTCTCCATGTGCTGAGTCCTGTCCCTCTGTCTCCTCTCCATGTGCTGAGTCCTGTCCCTCTGTCTCCCCTCCATGCGCTGAGTCCTGTCCCTCTGTCTCCTCTCCATGTGCTGAGTACTGTCCCTCTGTCTCCTCTCCATGCGCTGAGTCCTGTCCCTCTGTCTCCTCTCCATGCGCTGAGTCCTGTACCTCTGTCTCCTCTCCATGTGCTGAGTCCTGTCCCTCTGTCTCCTCTCCATGTGCTGAGTCCTGTCCCTCTGTCTCTCCTCCATGTGCTGAGTCCTGTCCCTCTGTCTCCTCTCCAAGTGCTGAGTCCTGTCCCTCTGTCTCCCCTCCATGTGCTGAGTCCTGTCCCTCTGTCTCCTCTCCATGTACTGAGTCCTGTCCCTCTGTCTCCTCTCCATGTGCTGAGTCCTGTCCCTCTGTCTCCTCTCCATGTGCTGAGTCCTGTCTCTCTGCCTCCCCTCCATGTGCTGAGTCCTGTCCCTCTGTCTCCTCTCCATGTGCTGATTCCTGTCCCTCTGTCTCCTTCCCATGTGCCGAGTCCTGTCCCTCTGTCTCCTCTCCATGTGCTGAGTCCTGTCCCTCTGTCTCCTCTCCATGTGCTGAGTCCTGTCCCTCTGTCTCCCCTCCATGTGCTGAGTCCTGTCCCTCTGTCTCCCCTCCATGTGCTGAGTCCTGTCCCTCTGTCTCCTCTCCATGTGCCGAGTCCTGTCCCTCTGTCTCCTCACTATGTGCCGAGTCCTGTCCCTCTGTCTCCTCTCCATGTGCTGAGTCCTGTCCCTCTGTCTTCCCTCCATGTGCTGAGTCCTGTCCCTCTGTCTCATCTCCATGTGCTGAGTCCTGTCCCTCTGTCCCCTCTCCATGTGCTGAGTCCTATCCCTCTGTCTCCTCTCCATGTGCTGAGTCCTGTCCCTCTGTCTCCTCTCCATGTGCTGAGTCCTATCCCTCTGTCTCCCCCTCCATGTGCTGAGTCCTGTCCCTCTGTTTCCTCTCCATGTGCTGAGTCCTGTCCCTCTGTCTCCCCTCCATGTGCTGAGTCCTGTCCCTCTGTCTCTCCTCCATGTGCTGAGTCCTGTCCCTCTGTCTCCTCTCCATGTGCTGAGTCCTGTCCCTCTGTCTCCTCTCCATGTGCTGAGTCCTGTCCCTCTGTCTCCCCTCCATGCGCTGAGTCCTGTCCCTCTGTCTCCTCTCCATGTGCTGAGTACTGTCCCTCTGTCTCCTCTCCATGCGCTGAGTCCTGTCCCTCTGTCTCCTCTCCATGCGCTGAGTCCTGTACCTCTGTCTCCTCTCCATGTGCTGAGTCCTGTCCCTCTGTCTCCTCTCCATGTGCTGAGTCCTGTCCCTCTGTCTCTCCTCCATGTGCTGAGTCCTGTCCCTCTGTCTCCTCTCCAAGTGCTGAGTCCTGTCCCTCTGTCTCCCCTCCATGTGCTGAGTCCTGTCCCTCTGTCTCCTCTCCATGTACTGAGTCCCGTCCCTCTGTCTCCTCTCCATGTGCTGAGTCCTGTCCCTCTGTCTCCTCTCCATGTGCTGAGTCCTGTCTCTCTGCCTCCCCTCCATGTGCTGAGTCCTGTCCCTCTGTCTCCTCTCCATGTGCTGATTCCTGTCCCTCTGTCTCCTTCCCATGTGCCGAGTCCTGTCCCTCTGTCTCCTCTCCATGTGCTGAGTCCTGTCCCTCTGTCTCCTCTCCATGTGCTGAGTCCTGTCCCTCTGTCTCCCCTCCATGTGCTGAGTCCTGTCCCTCTGTCTCCCCTCCATGTGCTGAGTCCTGTCCCTCTGTCTCCTCTCCATGTGCCGAGTCCTGTCCCTCTGTCTCCTCACTATGTGCCGAGTCCTGTCCCTCTGTCTCCTCTCCATGTGCTGAGTCCTGTCCCTCTGTCTTCCCTCCATGTGCTGAGTCCTGTCCCTCTGTCTCATCTCCATGTGCTGAGTCCTGTCCCTCTGTCCCCTCTCCATGTGCTGAGTCCTATCCCTCTGTCTCCTCTCCATGTGCTGAGTCCTGTCCCTCTGTCTCCTCTCCATGTGCTGAGTCCTATCCCTCTGTCTCCCCCTCCATGTGCTGAGTCCTGTCCCTCTGTTTCCTCTCCATGTGCTGAGTCCTGTCCCTCTGTCTCCCCTCCATGTGCTGAGTCCTGTCCCTCTGTCTCCCCTCCATGTCCTGAGTCCTGTCCCTCTGTCTCCTCTCCATGTGCTGAGTCCTATCCCTCTGTCTCCTCTCCATGTGCTGAGTCCTGTCCCTCTGTCTCCTCTCCATGTGCTGAGTCCTATCTCTCTGTCTCCCCCTCCATGTGCTGAGTCCTGTCCCTCTGTTTCCTCTCCATGTGCTGAGTCCTGTGCCTCTGTCTCCATGTGCTGAGTCCTGTCCCTCTGTATCCCCTCCATGTGCTGAGTCCTGTCCCTCTGTCTCCCCTCCATGTGCTGAGTCCTGTCCCTCTGTCTCCTCTCCATGTGCCGAGTCCTGTCCCTCTGTCTCCTCACTATGTGCCGAGTCCTGTCCCTCTGTCTCCTCTCCATGTGCTGAGTCCTGTCCCTCTGTCTCCCCTCCATGTGCTGAGTCCTGTCCCTCTGTCCCCTCTCCATGTGCTGAGTCCTATCCCTCTGTCTCCCCTCCATGTGCTGAATCCTGTCCCTCTGTCTCCTCTCCATGTGCTGAGTCCTATCCCTCTGTCTCCCCCTCCATGTGCTGAGTCCTGTCCCTCTGTTTCCTCTCCATGTGCTGAGTCCTGTCCCTCTGTCTCCTCTCCATGTGCTGAGTCCTGTCCCTCTGTCTCCTCTCCATGTGCTGAGTCCTGTCCCTCTGTCTCCTCTCCATGTGCTGAGTCCTGTCTCTCTGCCTCCCCTCCATGTGCTGAGTCCTGTCCCTCTGTCTCCTCTCCATGTGCTGATTCCTGTCCCTCTGTCTCCTTCCCATGTGCCGAGTCCTGTCCCTATGTCTCCAATCCATGTGCTGAGTCCTGTCCCTCTGTCTCCTCTCCATGTGCTGAGTCCTGTCCCTTTGTCTCCCCTCCATGTGCTGAGTCCTGTCCCTCTGTCTCCCGTCCATGTGCTGAGTCCTGTCCCTCTGTCTCCTCTCCATGTGCTGAGTCCTGTCCCTCTGTCTCCCCTCCATGTGCTGAGCCCTGTCCCTCTGTCTCCTCTCCATGTACTGAGTCCTATCCCTCTGTCTCCTCTCCATGTGCTGAGTCCTGTCCCTCTGTCTCCTCTCCATGTGCTGAGTCCTATCCCTCTGTCTCCCCCTCCATGTTCTGAGTCCTGTCCCTCTGTTTCCTCTCCATGTGCTGAGTCCTGTCCCTCTGTCTCCTCTCCATGTGCTGAGTCCTGTCCCTCTGTCTCCCCTCCATGTGCTGAGTCCTGTCCCTCTGTCTCCCCTCCATGTGCTGAGTCCTGTCCCTCTGTCTCCTCTCCATGTGCCGAGTCCTGTACCTCTGTCTCCTCACTATGTGCCGAGTCCTGTCCCTCTGTCTCCTCTCCATGTGCTGAGTCCTGTCCCTCTGTCTCCTCTCCATGTGCTGAGTCCTATCCCTCTGTCTCCCCCTCCATGTGCTGAGTCCTCTCCCTCTGTTTCCTCTCCATGTGCTGAGTCCTGTCCCTCTGTCTCCCCTCCATGTGCTGAGTCCTGTCCCTCTGTCTCCTCTCCATGTGCTGAGTCCTGTCCCTCTGTCTCCTCTCCATGTGCTGAGTCCTGTCCCTCTGTCTCCTCCATGTGCTGAGTCCTGTCCCTCTGTCTCCTCTCCATGTGCTGAGTCCTGTCCCTCTGTCTCCTTCCCATGTGCTGAGTCCTGTCCCTCTGTCTCCTCTCCATGTGCTGAGTCCTGTCCCTCTGTCTCCTCTCCATGTGCTGAGTCCTGTCCCTCTGTCTCCTCTCCATGTGCTGAGTCCTGTCCCTCTGTCTCCTATCCATGTGCTGAGTCCTGTCCCTCTGTCTCCCCTCCATGTGCTGAGTCCTGTCCCTCTGTCTCCTCTCCATGTGCTGAGTCCTGTCCCTCTGTCTCCTCTCCATGTGCTGTGTCCTGCCCCTCTGTCTCCTCTCCATGTGCTGAGTCCTGTCCCTCTGTCTCCCCTCCATGTGCTGAGTCCTGTCCCTCTGTCTCCTCTCCATGTGCTGAGTCCTGTACCTCTGTCTCCCCTCCATGTGCTGAGTCCTGTCCCTCTGTCTCCCCTCCATGTGCTGAGTCCTGTCCCTCTGTCTCCCCTCCATGTGCTGAGTCCTGTCCCTCTGTCTCCTCTCCATGTGATGAGTCCTGTCCCTCTGTCTCCCCTCCATGTGCTGAGTCCTGTCCCTCTGTCTCCTCTCCAGGTGCTGAGTCCTGTCCCTCTGTCTCCTCTCCATGTGCTGAGTCCTGTCCCTCTGTCTCCTCTCCATGTGCTGAGTCCTGTCCCTCTGTCTCCTCTCCATGTGATGAGTCCTGTCCCTCTGTCTCCCCTCCATGTGCTGAGTCCTGTCCCTCTGTCTCCTCTCCATGTGCTGAGTCCTGTCCCTCTGTCTCCTCTCCATGTGCTGAGTCCTGTCCCTCTGTCTCCCCTCCATGTGCTGAGTCCTGTCCCTCTGTCTCCTCTCCATGTGCTGAGTCCTGTCCCTCTGTCTCCTCTCCATGTGCTGAGTCCTGTCCCTCTGTCTCCCCCTCCATGTGCTGAGTCCTGTCCCTCTGTCTCCTCTCCATGTGCTGAGTCCTGTCCCTCTGTCTCCTCTCCATGTGCTGAGTCCTGTCCCTCTGTGTCCTCTCCATGTGCTGAGTCCTGTCCCTCTGTCTCCCCTCCATGTGCTGAGTCCTGTCCCTCTGTCTCCCCTCCATGTGCTGAGTCCTATCCCTCTGTCTCCTCTCCATGTGCAGAGTCCTGTCACTCTGTCTCCCCTCCATGTGCTGAGTCCTGTCCCTCTGTCTCCTCTCCATGTGCTGAGTCCTGCCCCTCTGTCTCCTCTCCATGTGCTGAGTCCTGTCCCTCTGTCTCCCCTCCATGTGCTGAGTCCTGTCCCTCTGTCTCCCCCTCCATGTGCTGAGTCCTGTCCCTCTGTCTCCTCTCCATGTGCTGAGTCCTGTCCCTCTGTCTCCTCTCCATGTGCTGAGTCCTGTCCCTCTGTGTCCTCTCCATGTGCTGAGTCCTGTCCCTCTGTCTCCCCTCCATGTGCTGAGTCCTGTCCCTCTGTCTCCCCTCCATGTGCTGAGTCCTATCCCTCTGTCTCCTCTCCATGTGCTGAGTCCTGTCCCTCTGTCTCCTCTCCATGTGATGAGTCCTGTCCCTCTGTCTCCCCTCCATGTGCTGAGTCCTGTCCCTCTGTCTCCCCTCCATGTGATGAGTCCTGTCCCTCTGTCTCCCCTCCATGTGCTGAGTCCTGTCCCTCTGTCTCCCCTTCATGTGCTGAGTCCTGTCCCTCTGTCTCCTCTCCATGTGCTGAGTCCTGTCCCTCTGTCTCCCCTCCATGTGCTGAGTCCTGTCCCTCTGTCTCCTCTCCATGTGATGAGTCCTGTCCCTCTGTCTCCCCTCCATGTGCTGAGTCCTGTCCCTCTGTCTCCCCTCCATGTGCTGAGTCCTGTCCCTCTGTCTCCCCTCCATGTGCTGAGTCCTGTCCCTCTGTCTTCCCTCCATGTGCTGAGTCCTGTCCCTCTGTCTCCTCTCCATGTGATGAGTCCTGTCCCTCTGTCTCCCCTCCATGTGCTGAGTCCTGTCCCTCTGTCTCCCCTCCATGTGCTGAGTCCTGTCCCTCTGTCTCCTCTCCATGTGTTGAGTCCTTTCCCTCTGTCTCCTCTCCATGTGCTGAGTCCTGTCCCTCTGTCTCCTCTCCATGTGCTGAGTCCTGTCCCTCTGTCTCCTCTCCATGTGCTGAGTCCTGTCCCTCTGTCTCCTCTCCATGTGCTGAGTCCTGTCCCTCTGTCTCCCCCTCCATGTGCTGAGTCCTGTCCCTCTGTCTCCTCTCCATGTGCTGAGTCCTGTCCCTCTGTCTCCTCTCCATGTGCTGAGTCCTGTCCCTCTGTGTCCTCTCCATGTGCTGAGTCCTGTCCCTCTGTCTCCCCTCCATGTGCTGAGTCCTGTCCCTCTGTCTCCCCTCCATGTGCTCAGTCCTATCCCTCTGTCTCCTCTCCATGTGCAGAGTCCTGTCACTCTGTCTCCCCTCCATGTGCTGAGTCCTGTCCCTCTGTCTCCTCTCCATGTGCTGAGTCCTGCCCCTCTGTCTCCTCTCCATGTGCTGAGTCCTGTCCCTCTGTCTCCCCTCCATGTGCTGAGTCCTGTCCCTCTGTCTCCCCCTCCATGTGCTGAGTCCTGTCCCTCTGTCTCCTCTCCATGTGCTGAGTCCTGTCCCTCTGTCTCCTCTCCATGTGCTGAGTCCTGTCCCTCTGTGTCCTCTCCATGTGCTGAGTCCTGTCCCTCTGTCTCCCCTCCATGTGCTGAGTCCTGTCCCTCTGTCTCCCCTCCATGTGCTGAGTCCTATCCCTCTGTCTCCTCTCCATGTGCAGAGTCCTGTCACTCTGTCTCCCCTCCATGTGCTGAGTCCTGTCCCTCTGTCTCCTCTCCATGTGCTGAGTCCTGTCCCTCTGTCTCCCCTCCATGTGCTGAGTCCTGTCCCTCTGTCTCCTCTCCATGTGATGAGTCCTGTCCCTCTGTCTCCTCTCCATGTGCTGAGTCCTGTCCCTCTGTCTCCCCTCCATGTGATGAGTCCTGTCCCTCTGTCTCCCCTCCATGTGCTGAGTCCTGTCCCTCTGTCTCCCCTCCATGTGCTGAGTCCTGTCCCTCTGTCTCCTCTCCATGTGCTGAGTCCTGTCCCTCTGTCTCCCCTCCATGTGCTGAGTCCTGTCCCTCTGTCTCCTCTCCATTTGATGAGTCCTGTCCCTCTGTCTCCCCTCCATGTGCTGAGTCCTGTCCCTCTGTCTCCCCTCCATGTGCTGAGTCCTGTCCCTCTGTCTCCCCTCCATGTGCTGAGTCCTGTCCCTCTGTCTCCCCTCCATGTGCTGAGTCCTGTCCCTCTGTCTTCCCTCCATGTGCTGAGTCCTGTCCCTCTGTCTCCTCTCCATGTGATGAGTCCTGTCCCTCTGTCTCCCCTCCATGTGCTGAGTCCTGTCCCTCTGTCTCCCCTCCATGTGCTGAGTCCTGTCCGTCTGTCTCCTCTCCATGTGTTGAGTCCTTTCCCTCTGTCTCCTCTCCATGTGCTGAGTCCTGTCCCTCTGTCTCCTCTCCATGTGCTGAGTCCTGTCCCTCTGTCTCCTCTCCATGTGCTGAGTCCTGTCCCTCTGTCTCCTCTCCATGTGCTGAGTCCTGTCCCTCTGTCTCCCCCTCCATGTGCTGAGTCCTGTCCCTCTGTCTCCTCTCCATGTGCTGAGTCCTGTCCCTCTGTGTCCTCTCCATGTGCTGAGTCCTGTCCCTCTGTCTCCCCTCCATGTGTTGAGTCCTGTCCCTCTGTCTCCCCTCCATGTGCTGAGTCCTATCCCTCTGTCTCCTCTCCATGTGCAGAGTCCTGTCACTCTGTCTCCCCTCCATGTGCTGAGTCCTGTCCCTCTGTCTCCTCTCCATGTGCTGAGTCCTGTCCCTCTGTCTCCTCTCCATGTGCTGAGTCCTGTCCCTCTGTCTCCTCTCCATGTGCTGAGTCCTGTCCCTCTGTCTCCCCCTCCATGTGCTGAGTCCTGTCCCTCTGTCTCCTCTCCATGTGCTGAGTCCTGTCCCTCTGTCTCCTCTCCATGTGCTGAGTCCTGTCCCTCTGTGTCCTCTCCATGTGCTGAGTCCTGTCCCTCTGTCTCCCCTCCATGTGCTGAGTCCTGTCCCTCTGTCTCCCCTCCATGTGCTGAGTCCTATCCCTCTGTCTCCTCTCCATGTGCAGAGTCCTGTCACTCTGTCTCCCTTCCATGTGCTGAGTCCTGTCCCTCTGTCTCCTCTCCATGTGCTGAGTCCTGTCCCTCTGTCTCCCCTCCATGTGCTGCGTCCTGTCCCTCTGTCTCCTCTCCATGTGCTGAGTCCTGTCCCTCTGTCTCCCCTCCATGTGCTGAGTCCTGTCCCTCTGTCTCCTCTCCATGTGATGAGTCCTGTCCCTCTGTCTCCCCTCCATGTGCTGAGTCCTGTCCCTCTGTCTCCCCTCCATGTGCTGAGTCCTGTCCCTCTGTCTCCCCTCCATGTGCTGAGTCCTGTCCCTCTGTCTCCCCTCCATGTGCTGAGTCCTGTCCCTCTGTCTCCTCTCCATGTGCTGAGTCCTGTCCCTCTGTCTCCCCTCCATGTGCTGAGTCCTGTCCCTCTGTCTCCTCTCCATGTGATGAGTCCTGTCCCTCTGTCTCCCCTCCATGTGCTGAGTCATGTCCCTCTGTCTCCCCTCCATGTGCTGAGTCCTGTCCCTCTGTCTCCTCTCCATGTGTTGAGTCCTTTCCCTCTGTCTCCTCTCCATGTGCTGAGTCCTGTCCCTCTGTCTTCTCTCCATGTGCTGAGTCCTGTCCCTCTGTCTCCTCAACATGTGCTGAGTCCTGTCCCTCTGTCTCCTCTCCATGTGCTGAGTCCTGTCCCTCTGTCTCCCCCTCCATGTGCTGAGTCCTGTCCCTCTGTCTCCTCTCCATGTGCTGAGTCCTGTCCCTCTGTCTCCTCTCCATGTGCTGAGTCCTGTCCCTCTGTGTCCTCTCCATGTGCTGAGTCCTGTCCCTCTGTCTCCCCTCCATGTGCTGAGTCCTGTCCCTCTGTCTCCCCTCCATGTGCTGAGTCCTATCCCTCTGTCTCCTCTCCATGTGCAGAGTCCTATCACTCTGTCTCCCCTCCATGTGCTGATTCCTGTCCCTCTGTCTCCTCTCCATGTGCTGAGTCCTGTCCCTCTGTCTCCTCTCCATGTGCTGAGTCCTGTCCCTCTGTCTCCTCTCCATGTGCTGAGTCCTGTCCCTCTGTCTCCCCCTCCATGTGCTGAGTCCTGTCCCTCTGTCTCCTCTCCATGTGCTGAGTCCTGTCCCTCTGTCTCCTCTCCATGTGCTGAGTCCTGTCCCTCTGTGTCCTCTCCATGTGCTGAGTCCTGTCCCTCTGTCTCCCCTCCATGTGCTGAGTCCTGTCCCTCTGTCTCCCCTCCATGTGCTGAGTCCTATCCCTCTGTCTCCCCTCCATGTGCTGAGTCCTGTCCCTCTGTCTCCTCTCCATGTGCTGAGTCCTGTCCCTCTGTCTCCCCTCCATGTGCTGAGTCCTGTCCCTCTGTCTCCTCTCCATGTGATGAGTCCTGTCCCTCTGTCTCCCCTCCATGTGCTGAGTCCTGTCCCTCTGTCTCCCCTCCATGTGATGAGTCCTGTCCCTCTCTCTCCTCTCCATGTGCTGAGTCCTGTCCCTCTGTCTCCCCTCCATGTGCTGAGTCCTGTCCCTCTGTCTCCTCTCCATGTGCTGAGTCCTGTCCCTCTGTCTCCCCTCCATGTGCTGAGTCCTGTCCCTCTGTCTCCTCTCCATGTGATGAGTCCTGTCCCTCTGTCTCCCCTCCATGTGCTGAGTCCTGTCCCTCTGTCTCCCCTCCATGTGCTGAGTCCTGTCCCTCTGTCTCCTCTCCATGTGCTGAGTCCTGTCCCTCTGTCTCCTCTCCATGTGCTGAGTCCTGTCCCTCTGTCTCCCCCTCCATGTGCTGACTCCTGTCCCTCTGTCTCCTCTCCATGTGCTGAGTCCTGTCCCTCTGTCTCCTCTCCATGTGCTTAGTCCTGTCTCTCTGTCTCTCCTCCATGTGCTGAGTCCTGTCCCTCTGTCTCCCCCTCTATGCGCTGAGTCCTGTCCCTCTGTCTCCCCTCCATGTGCTGAGTCCTGTCCCTCTGTCTCCTCTCCATGTGCTGAGTCCTGTCCCTCTGTCTCCTCTCCATGTGCTGAGTCCTGTCCCTCTGTCTCCCCTCCATGTGCTGAGTCCTGTCCCTCTGTCTCCCCTCCATGTGCTGAGTCCTGTCCCTCTGTCTCCCCCTCCATGTGCTGAGTCCTGTCCCTCTGTCTCCTCCTCCATGTGCTGAGTCCTGTCCCTTTGTCTCCCCTCCATGTGCTGAGTCCTGTCCCTCTGTCTCCTCTCCATGTGCTGAGTCCTGTCCCTTTGTCTCCCCTCCATGTGCTGAGTCCTGTCCCTCTGTCTCCCTCTCCATGTGCTGAGTCCTGTCCCTCTGTCTCCCCTCAGGTCGATACCGGAGAAGATAAATTCTGTCTTTTAAAGATAGAAAAAATGGAAACTCCTGGAGGAGAGGGACTGAAGCTGAATGATTTCCAGTGCAAGTGGGAGCAGAATTGGCCGCTTTCTCCTTTCTAGAAATTAGATCCAATGCTGAATATATGTAGAAAACTGCCAGAAACCCCGATTCATCCTGCAGATTTATTGTCCTTATAAATGTCTGTTAACCCTTTGTATTGTAAAATAAATCATAAACAATTTATTATTTACATATAGTTATGTAAGAAAGAATCACATACGTTATAGAGAAGATACTGCTGGTTATAAATATATCCTAAAGTAGTATTTATATATAAAGACAGCACAGTACTACTACTCCTATCGTGTATATATGAGCACAGCATAGTACTACTGCTCCTATCGTCTATATATGAGCACAGCACAGTACTACTACTCCTATCCTGTATATATGGATGCAGCACAGTACTACTACTCCTATCCTGTATATATGGGCACAGCGCAGTACTACTACCCCTATCCTGTATATATGAGCACAGCACAGTACTACTACTCCTATCCTGTATATATGGGCACAGTACTACTACTCGTTTCCTGTATATACAGACACAGCACAGTACTACTACTCCTATCCTGTATATATGGTCATAGCACAGTACTACTACTCCTATCCTGTATATATGGGCACAGCGCAGTACTACTACTCCTATCGTGTATATATGAGCACAGCACAGTACTACTACTCCTATCGTGTATATATGAGCACAGCACAGTACTACTACTCCTATCCTGTATATATGGGCACAGCACAGTAGTACTACTCCTATCCTGTATATATGGGTACGGCACAGTACTACTACTCCTATCCTGTGTATATGGGCACAGCACAGTACTACTACTCCTATCCTGTATATATGGGCACAGCACAGTACTACTACTCCTATCGTGTATATATGAGCACAGCACAGTACTACTGCTCCTATCGTGTATATATGAGTACAGCACAGTACTACTGCTCCTATCGTGTATATATGAGCACAGCACAGTACTACTACTCCTATCATGTATATATATGCACAGCACAGTACTACTACTCCTATCCTGTGTATATGGGCACAGCACTGTACTACTGCTCCTATCCTGTATATATAAAGACAGCACAGTACTACTACTCCTATCCTGTATATATGAGCACAGCACAGTACTACTACTCCTATCCTGTATATATGAGCACAGCACAGTACTACTACTCCTATCCTGTATATATGGGCACAGCGCAGTACTACTACCCCTATCCTGTATATATGGGTACAGCAAAGTACTACTACTCCTATCCTGTATTTATGGTACAGCACAGTACTACTACTCCTTTCCTGTATATATGAGCACAGCACAGTACTACTACTCCTATCCTTTATATATGGGCACAGCACAGTACTACTACTCCTATCCTGTATATATTGGCACAGCGCAGTACTACTACTCCTATCCTGTATATATGGATACAGCACAGTACTACTACTTCTATCCTGTGTATATTGGCACAGCACAGTACTACTACTCCTATCCTGTATATATGAGCACAGCATAGTACTACTACTCCTATCCTATATATATGGGCACAGCACAGTACTACTACTCCTATACTGTATATATGGGCACAGCACAGTACTACTACTCCTATACTGTATTTATGGGCACAGTACTACTACTCCTATCCTGTACATATGGGTACAGCACAGTACTACTACTCCTATACTGTATATATGGGCACAGTACTACTACCCCTATCCTGTATATATGAGCACAGCACAGTACTACTACTCCTATCCTGTATATATAGGCACAGCACAGTACTACTACTCCTATCCTGTATATATGGGCACAGCACAGTACTACTACTCCTATCCTGTATATATGGGTACAGCACAGTACTACTTCTCCTATCCTGTTTATATGGGCACAGCACAGTACTACTACTCCTATCCTGTATATATGAGCACAGCACAGTACTACTACTCCTATGCTGTATATATGGGTACAGCACAGTACTACTGCTCCTATCCTGTTTATATGGGCACAGCACAGTACTACTACTCCTATCCTGTACATATGGGTACAGCACAGTACTGCTACTCCTATCCTGTATACATGGGCACAGCACAGTACTACTACTCCTATCCTGCATATATGGGCACAGTACTACTACCCCTATCCTGCATATATGAGCACAGCACAGTACTGCTACTCCTATCCTGTATATATGGGCACGGCACAGTACTACTACTCCTATCCTGTATACATGGGCACAGCACAGTACTACTACTCCTATCCTGTATATATGGGCACAGTACTACTACCCCTATCCTGCATATATGAGCACAGCACAGTACTACTACTCCTATCCTGTATATGGGTACAGCACAGTACTACTGCTCCTATCCTGTTTATATGGGCACAGCACAGTACTACTACTCCTTTCCTGTATATATGGACACAGCACAGTACTACTCCTCCTATCCTGTATATATGGGTACAGCACAGTACTACTACGCCTATCCTGTATATATGGGTACAGCACAGTACTACTACTCCTATCCTGTATATATGGGCACAGCGCAGCACTACTACTCCTATCCTGTATATATGGATGCAGCACAGTGCTACAACTCCTATCTTGTATATATGGGCACAGCACAGTACTACTACTCCTATCCTGTATATATGAGCACAGCACAGTACTACTACTCCTATCCTGTATATATGAGCACAGCACTGTACTACTACTCCTATCCTGTATATATGTGCACAACACAGTACTACTACTCCTATCCTGTATATATAGTACAGCACAGTACTACTACTCTTATCCTGTATATATAGTACAGCACAGTACTACTACTCCTATCCTGTATATATGGCCACAGCACTTTACTACTACTACTATCCTGTATACAGGAATGAACCAAGCATGTCTGCTGCCTGAGGCAAGCCATAGAGAAATGCCCCTCCCCCACCCATATATGTAATACATCAGGGAGTGTCAGGGTTTGGTGTGAAAAGAAAGCAATGCAAAATGCATAGAGCATACCGCCATGTAGTATAAAATGCATACAGCGTGCCACCATGTAGTATAAAATGCATACAGCGTGCCACCATGTAGTATAAAATGCATATAGTGTGCCACCATGTAGTATAAAATGCATATAGTGTGCCACCATGTAGTATAAAATGCATATAGTGTGCCACCATGTAGTATAAAATGCATACAGCGTGCCACCATGTAGTATAAAATGCATATAGTGTGCCACCATGTAGTATCAAATGCATATAGCGTGCCACCATGTAGTATAAAATGCATATAGCGTGCCACCATGTAGTATAAAAGGCAAACAGCTTACAGCCATGTATTATAAAATGCATACAGCGTATCGCCATGTAGTATAAAATGGATACAGTGTACACAGTGTCGGACTGGCACAGCGGTGGACCAGAGAATCCTCCGGTGGGCCCCGCCTCCTGATATCTCAATGCTTGTGTGAGAAGCACATGTACTTGTAAACAGCTCCTGAGCAGAAACAAGATGCTTCCTGTGCTCAGCGGACCATGCGACTTCTTGAGGAACTGCAGGTCAGCAGAGGTTAGGAAAGAGGAGCATGGAAGATTCCAGGGCCCTCCATCCTCAAATGGCCCCCACCTTCCGTGCAGGAACATTGCTACAACTGGTACAGTAGTTATTATGTGGCGGCAGGGCTGAAACCCGGAAACTTCTGAGACTTCCTGCCAGCCTCTGCACCCAATGCACCCCGAGGTCCTCACCCACCTTGCTTCTACCTCAAATGCCCGTCACAGGAGCAGGGCACTGGTGAGATAAAGCAGTGGGCTCCACAGGGTCCCTGCCAGCAACACACTGTAGCAAAGCTGCAGATTTCCCACATCACAGTCTTCCCCCAGAAACAGTGAGTGAGTTTCTGTGTAATGTACACCTTATACATGAAATATACTTGTATAAACTGTGTGTATTTGTGCATTCGCCTTTTCCCGACGTGTGAACTTGAGTGCGTTCCGATGCTCTTCAGCGCAGCAGCGCCACCTGGTGGACGTCGGAGGAACTACCTTAATAAATCCCGGCCGGACCCAAATCCAGCGCAGAGAACGCGCCGCTGGATCGCGAATGGACCGGGTAAGTAAATCTGCCCCAGCATGTCATTTCAGTTCCGGTTTACAGCATTCGGGCCGGGACGCAGCATGCGTTTTGAGTGTGATGCGGGGTAATGGCATCACACTCGCAAGTGGGGAACGGGCCTTACATTTCACAGCGAGTGCCATGTCGACCACACTGGTATCACTCCACAGTTAGGTTTGGTGTTTTGTAGTAAAATACCTACTCAATTTATAATTATGGTGCAGGTATCTGTCTTTCTTTGGAAAAGGGTAGGGGTTAAAGGGTTTGTCTAGTTTTAGCAATTGTTTGGGATAATGAAATGTTATACAATGTTCCAATATACTTTCTCTAGTAATTTCTCAAAGTTTTGCTCTGTTTGCTGTCATTTTATAGGAAACTTCATGGTTTAGTTCCTGTTCCCTGGTCATGTGATATCACAGATGCGAGGCTCATTATATCCCTGGTCATGTGATATCACAGGTGCGAGGCTCATTATATCCCTGGTCATGTGATTTCACACAGGTGCACGGCTCGTTATATCCCTGGTCATGTGTGGCGTCGGTATACAGCACCTCACCACAGTGGCGTCGGTATACAGCACCTCACCACAGTAAGGTAAGCCTTTTTATAGTGGTTTTAATGGTAATATTAGGGCAGCTGCACATAATGCACATCTTAATGCAGATGATGTGCAGGTGCAAGGTACCCCAGTCCGACACTGAGCGTACAGCCATGTAGTATAAATGCATAAAGCATACCACCATGTAGTAAAAATGCATACAGTGTACCGCCATGTAGTATAAAATGCATATAGCGTGCCGCCATGTAGTATAAAATGCATACAGCGTGCCGCCATGTAGTATAAAATGCATATAGCGTGCCGCCATGTAGTATAAAATGCATATAGCGTGCCGCCATGTAGTATAAAAGGCAAACAGCTTACACCCATGTAGTATAGATGCATACAGCGTGCCGCCATGTAGTATAAAATGCATACAGCATACTGGCATGTAGTATAAAATGCATATAGCGTGCCGCCATGTAGTATAAAAGGCAAACAGCTTACACCCATGTAGTATAGATGCATACAGCGTGCCGCCATGTAGTATAAAATGCATACAGCATACTGGCATGTAGTATAAAATGCATATAGCGTGCCGCCATGTAGTATAAAAGGCAAACAGCTTACACCCATGTAGTATAGATGCATACAGCGTGCCGCCATGTAGTATAAAATGCATACAGCATACCGCCATGTAGTATAAAATGCATATAGTGTGCCGCCATGTAGTATAAAATGCATACAGCATACTGGATTCGAGTCCGGCCGGGATTTATTAAGGCAGTTCCTCCGACGTCCACCAGGTGGCGCTGCTGCGCTGAAGTCCGCTGAAATGCACTCAAGTTCACCGGCCTATTCCTGGTGAAGGTAAGTGCAAGCTCCGCAACACTTTTTGTTTTTTAAATGCGGCGGTTTTTCTGAATCTGTCGGGTTTTCGTTCAGCCACGCCCCCCGATTTCCGTCGTGTGCATGCCGCCACCGATGCGCCACAATCCGATCGCGTGCGCCAAAATCCCGGGGCAATTCAGGGGAAATTGGTGCAAATCGGAAATATTCGGGTAACACGTCGGGAAAACGTGAATCGGGCCCCAAATGACCCCCAAAAGGTCTATGAGGCTCTGGTGGGAAACCTCAAGTGTTCCCCTGGGCCCAGATAATTCTGATAATCCAGTGATGGGCCGGGACCCCTGTACGGAGCAGAGGAGCCTCCCGTTGGGTTCGGGTGAAGCCGTTTTTTCTCTTGTACATTTTTCTCGGTTATTATAACTTTCTGCAGATAATTGATAAGATCATTTCTCATCCAGCAGATACTTGTCAGGTATAAAGTCTACACTGATAATTACACCTCCACATACCGGAGTCTGGGACGCCACAAGCCCCGAGGCCACAGGCACCTGATATCTGCAAACATTTCACTGATTTTCTCAGGCTTTGTTTTGATCAAAAAGAGACATAAACTGTATAATTCCCTAGATATAAGCATGAGAGGCATGAACGCCGGAGGCCGATAACAGAGGGGAGCGTCACATTCCAGCTCCGCCTGAATCTCCACTTCTTTACAATACAGAACGAAAATCCCAAAGCGTATGAGAGACACCAGAAGCGGGGATCAGGCTGCTATAGAGCTCACAATAGGGGCTTCTAGAATGATCCAGCTTCTAAATAGGAGTCATATCAGGGAAAAAGTGACTCGTCTCAGCTTATTTGCATGTGGATTTGGAGGAGATTTGACAAGATTTGACATAGAAGTGGGAAAGAAACTGCTGGTTTACTGGTGTAAAAGTGGATGGTACGGTCAGGGCTTAGAAATAGTCTCTGAGGAAGGACTGCAGTGTAGGGACTGTAATAATTGTAGTGGTGGCCGCCATCGTGTTTCCAGTCTCCATCACTGCAATTACTCTCCCCAACCTCCAGAAGATGAAATATCCGCTATCTTTCCCTATCCATGAGCTTGGCCCCTCCCCCTTGTCAGTTATGCCTTTCCATACAAAGGATGACGAGTCCCCCTGATACACAGACACAGCGGCGATTGCACCAGGAACATCGGACCGATGGCGCCTGGTACCTGGTGCATCCCAGGTACTGCAGCTGACACCGGGTGTACATTACATACATTACATACATGGTGTAACAATTTATGTACATTGTAATAATGTATTGTTTATTAGACTCCTCAGACTCACATCCACTAATGACGGGTTTATCAACCTCCGTGCGAACCCCTCCGACCTCTGACAAGTGCCGTCACATCACGTGGATTCTAGAATTCCTGATAGTTACACGGCCACATACCGGAGCCGGGGTGGATCCACGCAAAACAGCCACAGGCAACTTATACCTGCAGATACTTCACTCATTCTCTCATTTTTACATTAATCTCTCCGGTCTCTAATTTCAGAGGTTTGAGATGGGGGGACGAGGGACTGGATGGAGGTGCCAAGGGGCCTGGGGGCGAGCAGGTGGAGGACCAAAGCTGGAGGTGATGTGAGCTCGAGGGAGCCGGCAAACACTTATTGTGGGGATGCACACAGGAAAAGGAGATTCTGTAAACTCACAGTTCCTATATTAGGAGCACACCTTCCTCTGAGGACTAGCAGGACTGTTAGTCGGCCGGCGGTGACAGAAGAAAAGTCCTCTAGAGAGCAGGAACAATAACCGAATCTCAGCCTGGAAGAGTGGTCATCAATAATCTCCAGTGAGCAGATCTGTAGTAATCAGAGGCTCATGACAAAAAGCACAAGGCCAATAAGAAGCCAGAACCCCGGACAGAACCTCTAATTATAGATTTGTTCCGTCTAGAAAGTTCTGGGCTGACAACCAATAACAACCTGTGAAGCCTCAATAAAGTAACAAAAAGTCACTTACATAAACTCTTACCTCCTTAGGTGACGAGCAGATGCACATATAAATGATGCACATTGTGGAGGGCTGCGGTGGGCGCGTGGTGGTGGTGGATACCGTACAGCCGACCCAAGGGGAACACATACAGTAAAATCCTGGGAATAAGAAAGGGCCCTATTACCTGGAAATGTGGGCCCAGTGGGGTCATCCGTTCCCATCTGTCCAGGTTAGATTAGAATTTGCTACGGCCCAACTCCAGGACATGTCGTGCAGGTGTCACAGCAGGGTGGGTCACAGTCTTGTGGGGTGGGTCACAGAGTGATGGGGCACAATCTATTCAATTCTGGAAAAGTTACTGGAGGTGAAGTCTCTAAATTTTATTTCATGGGTTCTGGTGCCTTTAGGGTCACCCTGGAAGGTCCCAAGTCAGCATTACTTCTCCGAAAACAAGCCCCACCCTTTACTTACATGTGGCGGATAACGTGGACTACTCCCTGCAGCACCTGCACAGCGCAGAGGAAACCCATAGAAGTGCGCTTAATACGAGTCCTTAATGCCAAGTTGTTTGCGTTGCGTTACATTTTCAAAGGTTCCTCCCGCAAACACATTTTCAAACGCAACATGCAATCACAGGAAGAGCCTTATTGCCACATGATTCCTGCTCCATCAATTACCTTCCATCTCCAACAGCGTCAGGATGAGCAGGTGTTGAGGCGAGTCAGGCGGCAAACAGCGCGTTCGCCTAAATTTTAAGGTTGTGAGAAACACTGACACCAACAACGACACCAACACAGACACCAACACAGACACCAACACAGACACCAACACTGACACCAACACTGATACCAACACTGACCCCAACACTGACCCCAACACTGACCCCAACACTGACCCCAACACTGACCCCAACACTGACCCCAACACAGACACCAACACAGACACCAACACAGACACCAACACAGACACCAACACAGACACCAACACAGACACCAACACAGACACCAACACTGACACCAACACTGACACCAACACTGACACCAACACTGACACTAACTCTGACACCAACACTGAAACCAACACTGACCCCTACACTGATACCAACACTGACCCCAACACTGACCCCAACACTGACCCCAACACAGACACCAACACAGACACCAACACAGACACCAACACAGACACCAACACTGACCCCAACACTGACCCCAACACTGACCCCAACACTGACCCCAACACTGACCCCAACACTGACCCCAACACTGACCCCAACACTGACACCAACACAGACACCAACACAGACACCAACACTGACACCAACACTGATACCAACACTGACACCAACACTGACACCAACACTGACACCAACACAGATACCAACACTGACCCCAACACTGACCCCAACACTGACCCCAACACTGACCCCAACACTGACACCAACACTGACCCCAACACTAACCCCAACACTGATACCAACACTGACACCAACACGGACACCAACACAGACACCAACACAGACACCAACACAGACACCAACACTGACCCCAACACTGATACCAACACTGACACCAACACGGACACCAACACTGACACCAACACAGATATCAACACAGATACCAACACTGACCCCAACACTGACCCCAACACTGACCCCAACACTGACACCAACACTGACCCCAACACTGACCCCAACACTGACCCCAACACTGACCCCAACACTGACCCCAACACAGACACCAACACAGACACCAACACAGACACCAACACAGACACCAACACTGACCCCAACACTGACCCCAACACTGATACCAACACAGACACCAACACAGACACCAACACAGACACCAACACAGACACCAACACAGTCCCCAACACTGACCCCAACACTGACCCCAACACTGACCCCAACACTGACACCAACACAGATACCAACACTGACCCCAACACTGACCCCAACACTGACCCCAACACTGACACCAACACTGACCCCAACACTGACACCAACAAGGACACCAACACGGACACCAACACAGACACCAACACTGACCCCAACACTGACCCCAACACTGACCCCAACACTGATACCAACACAGACACCAACACAGACACCAACACAGACACCAACACAGACACCAACACAGACACCAACACAGACACCAACACTGACCCCAACACTGACCCCAACACTGACCCCAACACTGACACCAACACTGACACCAACAAAGATACCAACACAGATACCAACACTGACCCCAACACTGACACCAACACTGACCCCAACACTGACCCCAACACTGACCCCAACACTGACCCCAACACTGACCCCAACACTGACCCCAACACTGACCCCAACACTGACCCCAACACTGACACCAACATGGACACCAACACGGACACCAACACTGACACCAACACTGACCCCAACACTGACCCCAACACTGACCCCAACACTGACCCCAACACTGACACCAACACAGACACCAACACAGACACCAACACAGACACCAACACAGACACCAACACTGACACCAACACTGACACCAACACTGACACCAACACTGACACCAACACTGACACCAACACGGACACCAACACGGACACCAACACGGACATCAACACAGATACCAACACAGATACCAACAGACATCAACACAGACACCAACACTGACACCAACACGGACACCAACACGGACATCAACACAGATACCAACACGGACACCAACACTGACACCAACACAGACACCAACACTGACACCAACACTGACACCAACACTGACACCAACACAGACACCAACACTGACACCAACACTGACCCCAACACTGACACCAACACTGATACCAACACAGACACCAACACAGACACCAACACAGACACCAACACAGACCCCAACACTGACCCCAACACTGATACCAACACTGATACCAACACTGACACCAACACTGACACCAACACTGACACCAACACAGATACCAACACAGATACCAACACTGACCCCAACACTGACCCCAACACTGACCCCAACACTGACCCCAACACTGACACCAACACTGACCCCAACACTGACCCCAACACTGACCCCAACACTGACCCCAACACTGACACCAAAACGGACACCAACACAGACACCAACACAGACACCAACACTGACCCCAACACTGACCCCAACACTGACCCCAACACTGACCCCAACACTGATACCAACACTGACCCCAACACTGATACCAACACAGACACCAACAGAGACACCAACACAGACACCAACAGAGACCCCAACACTGACCCCAACACTGACCCCAACACTGACACCAACACTGACACCAACACTGACACCAACAAAGATACCAACACAGATACCAACACTGACCCCAACACTGACACCAACACTGACCCCAACACTGACCCCAACACTGACCCCAACACTGACCCCAACACTGACACCAACACTGACCCCAACACTGACACCAACACTGACCCCAACACTGACCCCAACACTGACACCAACACTGACCCCAACACTGACCCCAACACTGACACCAACACGGACACCAACACGGACCCCAACACTGACCCCAACACTGACCCCAACACTGACCCCAACACTGACCCCAACACTGACCCCAACACTGACCCCAACACTGACCCCAACACTGACCCCAACACTGACCCCAACACAGACACCAACACAGACACCAACACAGACACCAACACAGACACCAACACTGACACCAACACGGACACCAACACGGACATCAACACGGACATCAACACAGATACCAACACAGATACCAACAGACATCAACACAGACACCAACACTGACACCAACACGGACACCAACACGGACACCAACACGGACATCAACACGGATACCAACACTGACCCCAACACTGACCCCAACACTGACCCCAACACTGACCCCAACACTGACCCCAACACTGACCCCAACACTGACCCCAACACAGACACCAACACAGACACCAACACAGACACCAACACTGACACCAACACTGACCCCAACACAGACACCAACACTGACCCCAACACTGACCCCAACACTGACCCCAACACTGACCCCAACACTGACCCCAACACAGACACCAACACTGACCCCAACACTGACACCAACACTGACACCAACACTGACACCAACACTGACACCAACACTGACACCAACACAGATACCAACACTGACCCCAACACTGATACCAACACTGACCCCAACACTGACACCAACACAGATACCAACACAGACACCAACACAGACACCAACACAGACACCAACACAGACACCAACACAGACACCAACACAGACACCAACACTGACCCCAACACAGACACCAACACTGACCCCAACACTGACCCCAACACTGACCCCAACACTGACCCCAACACTGACCCCAACACTGACCCCAACACTGACCCCAACACTGACCCCAACACTGATACCAACACTGACACCAACACTGACACCAACACTGACACCAACACTGACACCAACACAGATACCAACACTGACCCCAACACTGACCCCAACACTGACACCAACACTGACCCCAACACTGACACCAACACAGATACCAACACAGACACCAACACAGACACCAACACAGACACCAACACAGACACCAACACAGACCCCAACACTGACCCCAACACTGACCCCAACACTGACCCCAACACTGACCCCAACACTGACCCCAACACTGACCCCAACACTGACCCCAACACAGATACCAACACAGATACCAACACAGACACCAACACAGACACCAACACAGACACCAACACAGACACCAACACAGACACCAACACAGACACCAACACAGACACCAACACGGACACCAACACGGACATCAACACAGATACCAACACAGATACCAACAGACATCAACACAGACACCAACACTGACACCAACACGGACACCAACACGGACATCAACACGGATACCAACACGGACACCAACACGGACATCAACACAGATACCAACACAGACAACAACACTGACATCAACACAGATACCAACACAGACAACAACACTGACACCAACACAGACACCAACACTGATACCAACACTGATACCAACACTGACACCAACACTGACACCAACACAGACACCAACACTGACCCCAACACAGACCCCAACACAGACCCCAACACTGACCCCAACACTGACCCCAACACTGACCCCAACACTGACCCCAACACTGACCCCAACACTGACCCCAACACTGACCCCAACACTGACCCCAACACTGACCCCAACACTGACCCCAACACTGACCCCAACACTGACACCAACACTGACACCAACACTGACACCAACACTGACACCAACACAGACACCAACACAGACACCAACACTGACACCAACACAGACACCAACACAGACACCAACACAGATACCAACACAGACATCAACACAGATACCAACACAGATACCAACACAGATACCAACACAGACATCAACACAGATACCAACACAGATACCAACAGACACCAACACAGATACCAACACAGATACCAACACAGATACCAACACAGACACTTACACAGACACCAAAACAGACACCAACACTGACACCAACACTGACACCAACACTGACACCAACACTGACACCAACACTGACCCCAACACTGACCCCAACACAGACATCAACACAGACACCAAAACAGACATCAACACAGACACCAACACAGACACCAACACAGACACCAACACAGATACCAACACAGACACCAACACAGACACCAACACTGACCCCAACACTGACACCAACACTGACACAAACATAGATAGTAACACAGACACCAAAACAGATACCAACACAGACACCAACACTGACACCAACACTGACACCAACACTGACACCAACACTGACACCAACACTGACACCAACAAAGATACCAACACTGACACCAACACTGATACCAACACTGACACCAACACAGATACCAACACTGACACCAACACTGACACCAACACTGACACCAACACTGACACCAACACTGACACCAACAGAGATACCAACACTGACCCCAACACTGATACCAACACTGATACCAACACTGATACCAACACTGATACCAACACTGACCTCAACACTGACCCCAACACTGACCCCAACACTGACCCCAACACTGACCCCAACACTGACCCCAACACTGACACCAACACTGACCCCAACACTGACACCAACACTGACACCAACAGAGATGCCAACACAGATACCAACACTGACAACAACACTGACCCCAACACTGACACCAACACAGACACCAACACTGACACCAACACAGACACCAACACAGACACCAACACTGACCCCAACACTGATACCAACACTGACCCCAACACTGACACCAACACTGACACCAACACTGACACCAACAGAGATACCAACACTGACCCCAACACTGATACCAACACTGATACCAACACAGATACCAACACTGACACCAACACAGACACCAACACAGACACCAACACTGACACCAACACTGACACCAACACTGACACCAACACTGACACCAACACTGACACCAACACTGATACCAACACAGATACCAACACTGACCTCAACACTGACCCCAACACTGACCCCAACACTGACCCCAACACTGACACCAACACTGACCCCAACACTGACACCAACACTGACACCAACAGAGATGCCAACACAGATACCAACACTGACAACAACACTGACCCCAACACTGACACCAACACAGACACCAACACTGACACCAACACAGACACCAACACAGACACCAACACTGACACCAACACTGACACCAACACTGATACCAACACAGACACCAACACTGACCCCAACACTGACACCAACACAGACACCAACACTGACACCAACACTGACACCAACACAGACACCAACACTGACACCAACACAGACACCAACACAGACACCAACACTGACACCAACACTGACACCAACACTGACACCAACACTGACACCAACACTGACACCAACACTGACCCCAACACTGACACCAACACAGACACCAACACTGATACCAACACTGACCCCAACACTGACACCAACACCATACCTCCCAACATTTCTGGAGGGAAAGAGGGACAAAATGGTGGCACACATAGGAGCACTTTTACTTACCCGGTCCATTCGCTTTCCAGCGGCGGCTTCTCAGACGAGTGTTCGGGTCTTCCGGCGATTCATGAAGGTCCTGCGCCCGATGTCCACCAGGTGTCGCTGCTGCGCCGAGATCCGCCGAGTTGCGTCGGAGTTCACTGATCTCTTCCTGGTGCATGTGAGTATGGCCCGTGCGACAATTTTTAGTTTTAAATGCGGCGGTTTTTCCGAATCCGTCGGGTTTTCGTTCAGCCACGCCCCCCGATTTCCGTTGCGTGCATGCCAGCGCCGATGCGCCACAATCCGATCGCGTGCCCCAAAAACCCGGGGCAATTCATGGAAATTCGCCGCAAATCGGAAATATTCGGGTAACACGTCGGGAAAACGCGAATCAGGCCCTTAGTAAATGACCCTCATGGTTTGCCGCGGCAATCCCCCTAAGCCACACCCCCAATCATTTTGTGGCCACGCTCCAAATTTTTACCATATTGTAATTATAAAAATAATCTTCTCAATAATAATATTAACAATTTTTTTAAGCTAAGATTTGAACTCAGAACCAGCACAGTCTATGTGCCATAATGACATAGAGGGGCTCATTTACTTACCCGGTCCTGTCAGCTGCGCATTCTCTGGCGAGGATTCGGGTCTTCCGGCGATTCACTAAGCTCGTGCGTCCAACTTCCTGCAGGTGTCGCTGTTGCGCCGAGGTCTGCCGGAGTTCACCTGTTTATTCCTGGTGCATGTGAGTGCTTGATTTTGCAACACAAATCGTTTTTTAAATTCTGCGGTTTTCCCAACAGCCACGCCCCACGATTTCTGTCGCGTGAAAGCCGGTGCAATTGCACTGAAATCTGATCGCATGCGCCAAAATCCAGGCGGAATTTGGCACAAAACGGAAAAAGTCGGGAAACCCGGGGAAAGTGCAGTCGCGGAGCCCTTAGTAAATGAGCCCCAGAGCCTCTACCCACTGAGCTATGAGCCAAGTGATTATCTAGCTGAGGATATTTGGTAACTAAGAAGTGTTATCTGCCACTGTTACAGTGTGACACAGACTTAATACACTGATATTTAGAGCGGGATCTTCTCAGAGATTATTATTGTCGTTATTTAGACAATTATTATTATGGAGATGATTATTATTATCTTTACTATTATTTATAATTGTCTCCATAATAATAAAATAATAAAATTTATAATAATAATAATTGTCTCAATAATTACAATAATAATCTCTGAGAAGATTCCGGCGATTCACTAATGTAGTTCCTCCGCCGTCCACCAGATGTCGCTGCTGCGCTGAAGTTCCCCGAAACCCGCCGGAATGCACGAGCCTATACCTGGTGAAGGTAATAATAATAATAATAATAATAATAATAATAATAATACTTTATTATCCCAAAGGGAACTTAAAGTGTCACATCCGCCATACATCAATTAAACAAAACATCACATATATGAAAAGACTCACATAAGAACAAAATAAAATAAAAACACATATAATACACATATAGTACACATAAATATAGATTTAAATTGATGTTCAATACATAATTAATTAAATGAGGTATAAAACGTAATAAAATATACCCTTCTTTCCAATCGTCGTACATTTTTTAAAACTTTCCAATTTTACACCTAATTGCGGTATTTGACAGCTCGAGAGCGGCCGGTATAAACGTCTTTTTATATCTCTCAGACCTGCGTCGCATAAGAATAAAACGGGAACTAAAACCACTGACCTGTGCCTGCAGCACGCCATGCGTTGGATGGTCACTGTTATTTCTAATTTTTTCCAATTTCCTTGTTATCCCGCACTGTACAAGTTTCTCCCATCAAGTGGCAAACCCACTATCGAGGAGGCTTTCTTAATTATTTTATCCATCTTTTGGCAATCCCTACCAGAGATACAATTGCCCCAAGCCGCTAGGGCAAATGCAAATGCGCTCACCATTACCGTATTATAGAAACCAACCAACATGGTCCTTGGGATGTCAAATGCTCTTAGTCTACGTAGAAAGAATAGATTACTATTAGGGCGTCTGAATACCTTTTGGATATGCTCCTGCCAGCATCATTTATTGTCTAAGACCACGCCCAAGTATTTATAGCTACCCACCTGCTCCACTTCTGTCCCTGCTATAATGAGCGGTTTGGGCATAACGCCCTTTTTTCTTGAAAAATCTATGACCAATTCTTTCATCTTATTTACATTTAGCACAAGACCATTAGAGCTGCACCATTCAGTAAATGTATTCACTGACTCTCGATATTCACTGTCGTCCCCCTCTGTGATACGGCCCACCAGTACCGAAGCGTCCGAGTACTTCTGAAGAAAACAGCCCGGATCATTTTTCCTAAAATCAGAGGTGTACAGAATAAACAAAAAGGGAGCTAACACAGTACCTTGAGGGGCCCCCGTACTACACACCACCTCGTCAGACCATGTGTCACCCAGCCTGACCCTCTGTGGTCTGCAGCGCAGATAAGCCATCAGCCATTTAATCATAGTCGGTTCTATCTGCATAACCTGCAGCTTAGACTCTAGCAATGCTGGAATAATCGTGTTAAATGCGCTGCTGAAGTCAAAAAAAGTCAAGCGTACCTCTGTTTTGGAGGATTCAAGATGAGCACATGCTCTATGTAACAGGTTAATTAATGCATCATCTACTCCCAGCCCACACCGATATGCAAATTGTAGTGGGTCTACAAAATCCTTCACCACACTAGATAAGTGCCGCATAACCAGTCTTTCTAAGATTTTCATAACCACCGGGGTCAGCGCTATTGGTCTATAGTCGTTTAACGTTTTTGGTCGTGGGACTTTATTTACGGGAACTATAACCGACGTTTTCCATAAAGTCGGCACTATTCCACATTGTAGGCTCATATTAAATAAATGTGTGAAAACCTCCCCCAGCTCCCTACAGCACGATCTCAGGACCCTATTATCCAACAAGTCTGGGCCTCCAGCTTTATTGGATTTTATCCGGCCTAGTTCTGGTACCACATCCTCAACTTTAATCGGCGGCATCATCTCCCGTTTTCCTCCCTCGTAGTGTTCCCCCACCACATTTAGATTTACACCATCATTTACATTAATTCCCGACACTATGGAGTTACACATCTCATTAATTCGTTAGCCTTCTCTATATCCCCTTCAGTTCGCGTTGGTATTCCGGTTATTAATTTTAGACCCTTCCAGACCTCCTTGGTTTTCTGCTCAGACAACTTATTTTCTAATCTCTTTTTATATGCAGCTTTGCACTCCCGGATTTTATGTTTAACATCCTTTAATAGGCTTCTATAGGAGTCCTCATCCCCAGCCAGGAAAGCCCGCCTCTTCAACCCCAACAATTTCTTAAGTTCTCCAGTCATCCAAGGTTTGTTATTTGCAAATATTTTAAGCCTTTTAACTGGCACTATACTGTCTACGCAGAACCTGATATAGTCAGTGACCAGATTAACACCCAGGTTTACATCGCCCTGAGCTTCACCACATAACAACTCCCAGTCTGTAGTTGCAAAGCAGCATTGCAATTCCTCTTCCACCGACCCAGACCATTTACGCACCGATATCTCCTTGGGAGAAAGTCTTTTTAAAACCGGGCGATATCGCGGTTTAAGAAAGATCAAATTATGGTCAGAGTTTCCCAAGGGCGGCAGTGTCACAGATTTGTAAGCATCAGTAGTGTTAGCATAGAATAGATCAAGCATATGTTCTCCTCTAGTCGGCCTAGTCACATAATGTGTTAAATTTGACCATATACCCGCTTTCCTGACGTGGTTGAAATCCCCAGTTATGATCAATAAAGTATCACTATATCTGCCTTGTAGTTCACCAACCACATCCTGAATTACTGCGAGTGCCGTATCATAATTGGCCGATGGTGGAATATATTTACCAACCAAGATTACAGCCGAGAACTCCCTCGGAAGATAGAAGGGCCTCATCACCAATGCTAAGATCTCCACGTCTCCACAGCAATGTTTCATTCTCACTGTAATATGTTCGGCTAAACACCATCCCTGATTTACATAAATGATAATACCTCCTCCTTTTTTCTTCCCACTACTTCTACAATCCCTATCTCCTCTAACCTGGGAGAAGCCTGGTAAGCTCAAGTCCCGCGACACAATTTTTTAAAAAAATGCGTCAGTTTTTCCGAATCCGTCGGGTTTTCGTTCGGCCACGCCCCCCGATTTCTGTCGCGTGCATGCCGGCGCCAATGTGCTACAATCCGATTGCGTGCGCCAAAATCCCGGGGCAATACAGGGAAAATTGGCGCAAATCGGAAATATTCGGGTAACACATCGGGAAAACGCAAATCGGGCCCTTAGTAAATGACCCCCTGTGTGTCTCTATGGCAGAGGGTTTGAATCCCGGGCCGGGCAAAAATGTATTTAATTTAACCTTGTGTCTGTGGGAACCCTAGGAGATGTAGTGACCATATATGGACAGATACTGATCTGAACCTGATGACGTGGTCCCTGCTCTCCGCTAACCCGACTCTTCTCTGAAAAGGATTCCCTGCCCGATGTCTGCTCTGGGGAACCCTAGGAGATGCAGTGACCATATATGGACAGATACTGATCTGAACCTGATGACGTGGTCCCTGCTCTCCGCTAACCCGACTCTTCTCTCAAAAGGATTCCCTGCCTGATGTCTGTAGAAGCCATTCTGTATCACGGGTTCTGGTTTTGAAAGTGTTTAATATGCGGGACACAGAGCCGGGACAACCCTGTGATGTTGTTATATGTGTTCTGCTAATATGTTTACTGTTCATGTGTTTTGCATATTCTGCCCAGCAGCAATGATGTACTGAGGAGGAGGAGGAGAAGGGGGAGGAGCAGGGGGAGGAGAAGGGGAGGAGCAGGGGAGGAGCAGG
Source organism: Engystomops pustulosus (assembly GCF_040894005.1). NCBI lineage: Eukaryota > Metazoa > Chordata > Amphibia > Anura > Leptodactylidae > Engystomops > Engystomops pustulosus. The sequence continues at coordinate 261,334,823 of NC_092412.1, forward strand.
AGCAGGGGGAGGAGCATGGGGAGGAGAAGGGGGAGGAGCCGGGGAGGAGCAGGAGCAGGGGGAGGAGCATGGGGAGGAGCAGGAGGAGGAGCAGGGGGAGGAGCAGGGGGAGGAGCAGGGGGAGGAGCAGTCTGGTTTAGGGCAGTTGTTACATACAGAGCAAAGGAGAAGCATGGAATAAAGTTGTCTCTGAGCATGCGGTCCAGTGATCCGGTGTCGGTTCCTTCTACATCATACGGGTTCCTACCACGACATTACAACTGGCGACGAGGATTAACTATTATCAAGAAAGGGTATTTCAGAAAAACAGAAGAGCCACCTAGACTGTGATATAAGTACCCACCATGGCCGGTCTACCTGCATTCCCTTCCTTTGATGTGCACCAGTCCCAGGCAAATTTAGGAGCAGCTGGAATAAGTGGCTAAAACGCTTTGAGATATTTTTGCAAGCTATGAACATTACTGACAATGCAAGAAAGAACCCCAGCCAGTGCGGGACCTGGAGGGAATATGCGTGACAACCTCCCAGCTGCCCGTGACAAGGGGTAGAGGTAAAAAGAAACAGGACTGTCCCAGCCAATCCGGGACGGTTGGGAGCTATGCCAACACAGATACCAACCGTGATACTGAGATTCCGTTTTACACTTTTACACTTTGCACTATTATTAGAATCTGTTTTTTTAAGCAGATAACTTTAACCGATCCATTTAATAAAAACAGATACTTTGCTTTCTGTTGGCGTCAGTTAGTTTTTGTTTTTCACTATTTTACGAGGTTTTTTTTGGATTGTTTCCACTCAAACGACGGAAGATGTAAAAGAAAATCTGTTATTCCTCAGTTTTGCGCTAAGGGCTCGTTCATTTTTAAACGCATCCAAAGCACAAGTGGGAGGGGCTTGGCCCAAAGGCCTCCGCGTTTCCACTATAACACGTGTTATGGAATGAGGACCATACGTTTTCCATTACTGACATGCAAAACATGCGTTGCTTATTCCAGCAAACATGCGCATGGTTCCGGCAGCCCCGGAGGACAGTTAAAAGATAAATATTAGTCCATTTGTTATGTTTAACTTCACTCCATGGGAACTATTACAACTATATCCTGTACTACCCTTAAGGCTAAAATCTCAGCAAAGTGCAGTTTTTAAACATCAAATTTTAATAATTTCGTACTAAAAGATACAAAGATACAAGTGCACATTTACACGTAATCGTATATCACGTAGATGGGTGTGTGGGAGGAAACTGGAGGACCCAGAGGAAACCCATGCAACCATGGAGAGACCATACAAACTCTTTGCAGATGTTGACCTGGATGGTATTTGACCCCAGAACCCCAGTGCTGCAAAGCTGTAATGCTAACCACTGAGCCACCATGCTGCAAGGCTGTAATGCTAACCACTGAGCCACCATGCGGCAAGGCTGTAGTGCTAAATACTGAGTCACTGTGCTGCAAGGCTGTAATACTAACCACTGATGCATCATGCTGCAAGGCTGTAATGCTAACAACTGAGGCACCATGCTGCAAGGCTGTAGTGCTAACCACTGAGACACCATCCTGCAGGGCTGTGATGCTAACCACTAAGCCATCGCGCCGCCCTGTAATAGGGTAGGAGGAGCGCATAGGCGTGTTCATTGGTGCAAATTCCATCTAATGAAGGGATGGTAGGTGCATCCCTAAAATATCAACCCTATTGCCCAATAATGACTTGTGCCCTGACAAGGGTGGTCCCAAAGAATCTTTTGATGGGTTGGGAAATGGTGAGATATGGAGGGAGGGATTGTCTTGTGTAATGGAAGTGACAGCAGCCATGAAGCTGCCACCACAAGACCTAGAAGCCAAGTCTCGTCGCACTGTGCCCAGGAGGAGCGGGTAAGAGCTCCTGGTATCCAGGGTCAGGGACGGCCAAGAAGCCGGATTACACATGACTGGAGCAGTGAGGCCATAGGAATCCTCCTCCTTCACTGTAATGAACCAACAGCAGCAGAGACAGGAGGTTTGACCCTGCATCAAAAAATCTCAAAAAATCAGATGCCAGATTGGAAGCCAATAGTGCCCAAAGGATCCCACTGACTATAATGGGGTTCATGGAGTCCATGACTCAGATGTGATTCTTCTCCTGGGAAGGGGTAATGTAGGGTACAGGTGCAGGTAGAGGTGCAGGTGCAGGTACAGGTAGAGGTGCAGGTACAGATACAGGTAGAGGTACAGTTACAGGTGCAGGTACAGGTGCAGGTACAGGTAGAGGTAAAGGTAGAGGTGCAGGTACAGGTAGAGGTACAGGTGCAGGTACAGGTGCAGGTAGAGGTGCAGGTACAGGTAGAGGTACAGGTGCAGGTACAGGTAGAGGTGCAGGTACAGGTACAGGTGCAGGTACAGGTAGAGGTGCAGGTACAGGTAGAGGTGCAGGTAGAGGTACAGGTAGAGGTGCAGGTACAGGTGCAGGTACAGGTACAGGTACAGGTACAGGTAGAGGTGCAGGTAGAGGTACAGGTAGAGGTACAGGTAGAGGTACAGGTGCAGGTGCAGGTAGAGGTACAGGTACAGGTGCAGGTAGAGGGACAGGTAGAGGTGCAGGTACAGGTGCAGGTACAGGTGCAGGTGCAGGTAGAGGTACAGGTGCAGGTACAGGTGCAGGTACAGGTGCAGGTAGAGGTACAGGTGCAGGTACAGGTGCAGGTGCAGGTACAGGTGCAGGTGCAGGTACAGGTGCAGGTGCAGGTACAGGTACAGGTAGAGGTGCAGGTGCAGGTAGAGGTGCAGGTACAGGTACAGGTGCAGGTAGAGGTACAGGTGCAGGTACAGGTGCAGGTAGAGGTACAGGTGCAGGTAGAGGTACAGGTGTGCTGTTCCCCATAACAAGAACCCGTCCGCATTTTCAGACTCTCAAATACACTACAGATCACGCACCTGTCCATTATATAAGGGAAGCATTAAAGGGGATGAACCAATTCTGATTGTTACTGTGTAAGGAAGGGTCCTGTGTAAGGAGGTAAGGAAGGGTCCTGTGTAAGGATGTAAGGAAGGGTCCTGTGTAAGGATGTAAGTAAAGGTCCTGTGTAAGGATGTGAGGAAGGGTCCTGTGTAAGGAAGGGTCCTGTGTAAGGAAGGGTCCTGTGTAAGGATGTAAGGAAGGGTCCTGTGTAAGGAGGTAAGGAAGGGTCCTGTGTAAGGAGGTAAGGAAGGGTCCTGTGTAAGGAGGTAAGGAAGGGTCCTGTGTAAGGAGGTAAGGAAGGGTCCTGTGTAAGGATGTAAGGAAGGGTCCTGTGTAAGGATGTGAGGAAGGGTCCTGTGTAAGGAAGGGTCCTGTGTAAGGAAGGGTCCTGTGTAAGGATGTAAGGAAGGGTCCTGTGTAAGGATGTGAGGAAGGGTCCTGTGTAAGGAAGGGTCCTGTGTAAGGATGTGAGGAAGGGTCCTGTGTAAGGAAGGGTCCTGTGTAAGGAGGTAAGGAAGGGTCCTGTGTAAGGAAGGGTCCTGTGTAAGGAAGGGTCCTGTGTAAGGATGTAAGGAAGGGTCCTGTGTAAGGAAGGGTCCTGTGTAAGGAAGGGTCTTGTGTAAGGATGGAAGGAATGTTACCTGTATCCATAACAATGTGATCTACATGCAGACGCCTCCATTCTTCGCACCCACATCTATACTTACAAAATTTACCTGTCAGCACTAAAATGTACAGCTACAAAGTTTATAGTTTCAAATCAGAGCCTCAGGGGCTCTAATATATGCAAATCCTGAAAAGCTGAAGTTGCCTTTGGTTTTTGTCGAGTACCAAAGTGTGCATGTACATGGGACGTAAGGAAGGGTCCTGTGTAAGGAGGAAAGGAAGGGTCCTGTGTAAGGAAGGGTCCTGTGTAAGGATGGGTCCTGTGTAAGGAGGTAAGGAAGGGTCCTGTGTAAGGATGTAAGGAAGGGTCCTGTGTAAGGAAGGGTCCTGTGTAAGGAGGTAAGGAAGGGTCCTGTGTAAGGATGTAAGGAAGGGTCCTGTGTAAGGATGTGAGGAAGGGTCCTGTGTAAGGAAGGGTCCTGTGTAAGGATGGGTCCTGTGTAAGGAAGGGTCCTGTGTAAGGAGGTAAGGAAGGGTCCTGTGTAAGGATGTAAGGAAGGGTCCTGTGTAAGGAAGGGTCCTGTGTAAGGAGGTAAGGAAGGGTCCTGTGTAAGGATGTAAGGAAGGGTCCTGTGTAAGGATGTGAGGAAGGGTCCTGTGTAAGGAAGGGACCTGTGTAAGGAAGGGTCCTGTGTAAGGATGTGAGGAAGGGTCCTGTGTAAGGAAGGGTCCTGTGTAAGGATGTAAGGAAGGGTCCTGTGTAAGGATGTGAGGAAGGGTCCTGTGTAAGGAAGGGTCCTGTGTAAGGATGTAAGGAAGGGTCCTGTGTAAGGAAGGGTCCTGTGTAAGGAGGTAAGGAAGGGTCCTGTGTAAGGATGTAAGGAAGGGTCCTGTGTAAGGATGTAAGGAAGGGTCCTGTGTAAGGAAGGCTCCTGTGTAAGGAAGGGTCCTGTGTAAGGAAGGCTCCTGTGTAAGGAAGGGTCCTGTGTAAGGAGGTAAGGAAGGGTCCTGTGTAAGGAGGTAAGGAAGGGTCCTGTGTAAGGAGGTAAGGAAGGGTCCTGTGTAAGGAGGTAAGGAAGGGTCCTGTGTAAGGAGGTAAGGAAGGGTCCTGTGTAAGGAAGGGTCCTATGTAAGGAAGGGTCCTGTGTAAGGAGGTAAGGAAGGGTCCTGTGTA